>NW_012134969.1:4225492-4273440 GCF_000956105.1 Propithecus coquereli | reverse complement strand
ATTATTTGGACACCAGATAGCCTCACTTTATCTCTAAAACCCACCCAATCCCTGATGCTCCTGGGGTTAGGGTCAAAGGTAGAAAGAATTCGGGTTCCACAGCTGGGGCAAGTGTTAAACACATCACTTTTTTTTCAACATAGAAATTCAGTGGTTTGTTCTTTAGGGAGAGAAAGCATCCATGGTATCAAAACAGCCACAACAAAATGTCCTGCTTTCCACTTTAATAGCTGCACCCCATAATTTACTTAGCCATTGCCTATTGTTGGACATTAAAATTGTTTCCAACTTTTGGCTCACATGTATCATGATGCAATGAATTTTATTGGGTAAATAAATCTTTTGCTGATTTCTGTATTTTATTCTTAGGCTGTATTCCTAGAAGAATTACCAGATGAAAAGGTAAAATGTTAAGGCTCTCGATTCATATGTTAAGCTTTAATTCATACTCTCGCAGCCAACACTCTCTTCCAAAGAGCATGACCTTTCATAAGCTTTAAGTGTGCCATTCAACTTCCTTCTCACCAGATCCTAACTTCAGTTTCTTTAGACTTTGAGCTTCTCTCCAAGGAGAAATAAGATTCCAAGATCTAAAGGAATTACGGTCAGTCTTGGATGGAGGAGCCTGCATGCTATGAGACTCTCCAAATAGGATGGGAGCGCCTTTGGTGTCCATTTTCCCCGGAAATCAAACGTAGCCTGCACATGCTGCTCTCTAATGTATGTTCTTCCCAGATCTTGAAGGGCTGCTTGCACCACAGAAAAGGGAAAACAGATGCATGTTTTCTATACTGATTAAACACGCATGATTGTTCTGGCAAACACAAATGTACATACAAAGACAATGAGACTTGTATTTAAATCAAGACCATCCCAATTGATATGCATCTAGCCTATTTACAGCCATTTGTTTATGTACTCAGCTAAGAGTCTGATAGTGCCAGGCTCTGTGGTGCATGTTGGGCATACAAGGGCAAACAGCATAGACACAGCCTCCACCCACGTGGAGTTCAGTTTCTGTGGGTGAATGAGTATGTGTAAGAGGTACCGTGATGCAGTTGGGGGGAAGCCGTCCTGCCCAGCTGGGAAAGCCTGTGGACGGCTGGCTCAGTGCAATCTGACCTTTCTATCATCAGCCCAGCCAGCCCCACCCCCAAGCCCTCCCACACCATCCTACTTCTCTACACTCGCATGCTGCTGAGGAGAGTTGATACAGAGAACAAAGCAAAGAGGCAAAGCTCTGCATTTAATCAAGACACCAGATCTGGACACAGGAGAGGAGATGGCCCTCCCTGGCCCTTTTCAGCCCCTGCCTCTGATGCTTCCATGAAGGTAGATTGTAAACAGGAAAACTCACAGCCATCCTCACTGTGCCCTACTATCTTCGAGGCCAGACTGGCACATTTCCTACACAAATAAAGCCTCCCTGATGCATGTCTAGGGCAGGGTTTATTTGCAGAGCAACTGACTGTATCCTGGGGCTCTGATGAGAGCCCAGACCTTTCTGGAGCTCTCAGCAGGACCCTGGGCCGTCCAGGGTCGTGACAGTGCTAGTCTGTCCAGGGGTGTTTGCCATCTGTTTCTTTGCTTGTCTGTTTGTCTGTTTGTCTTCTCTCCAAATCTTTAGCAATTCAACAATAAACACCAGAAACCTAACTCTACTCAAAACATTCGCAAACGCGCTGCAACCATGCTTAATGGCATTGAAGCGAAGGAAGTGGGGCTGGGGGAAACAGGGTGTTGGTGGGTGTTCCCAGTTCCTATGGCCACAGCCTTAGCCACAGCCTTAAAACACACAGTATCGGGTTCTCAGCTAGCCCCCTTGGCGGGGAAAGCTGGGAGTTTCTGACCTCCTTTGGGGTTAAGGCTGCTGGCCTCAGTCTGTGCGTAAGCGAGTGGTCACAGTCCTTAATTGCAAAGGGGAAGTGGTCAGAAAACACACTCTGTCCTGGCAAGATTGATAACTTGTAAGATATCTTGGAAGAACGCCAGGAAGTAACAATGAGGTTGTATGTGAAACTAAATATACGTACATCACTTGCATGTTGGCTTATAATTTCCAACATGCTCTGAAAAGGAAAAATTTAAAAAGGCAAGCAGAGGGAAAGGAGTGTGAGATTTAGTCCATAACAAAGCCAATAATATTCTCTGCCATTTCCTCTCTAGGGTGAAGAGAACACTTTGAAATAGTAACAATTAACATTAAATCCAACAATGATTATGTCCCGGGTACTAGTCAACACATTTTATATGTATTGACTCAATGTATCATAACAGTTTTATAAAACAGCCCTCTATTTAAAATAAATAAATGTCCCATTTCACAGATAATGAAACTGAGGTCCAGAAAGTTCAGTCACATACAGGATCCCTAAGATCTAGTAAGTGCTGCAGCCAGGATCTGTCCCCAGGCAAATGGCTTCAGGTTCCATGTACTTAACAATTAGATTCTGCTGCCATTTTAGGGCTCAATAATTCCCATCAAGTTCAAAATGAACTTAGCCCACGGAAAAGGAACATAAGTTTTGGATCATGCTGCTGATGCAGATGTTATCAAGATCAAGTCACAAGGATAAAGAGTGATTTTAAATTGAACAGTCAGGCTCAGTGAGGTCGTACGCTGGAAAGCATATTTCTTTTGCGCTGCTTTCACATTTCCTAAGAAAGCAATCTAGAGAAATGCAATAAGTTTGACCACACAGATCTTCCAATTTGATATCGAATGTTGCTTCTGTTTGGGGCCACCATGCTATCTGAGCTGTCATTTTGTTACCTGACCTAAGGTTAAGGAGTTACGGCCGGGGTGTGCTGTAATAGCACCGCTGGAGTTCAAAGTAGTTAAGCCTAGAAACAAAATAAAACCTTTTAAGCTGGTAGACAATGAACTTGAGACCACAAAGCACACTTGGTGATCATATGCCCACACAGTGTCTTCCAGGAAAAACATGAGAAAGAGTTACTCTGCCTTTATGACCTGGCTCTGCTTAAAATGAAAGCTACGGGCGGGGCTCCCGGTCTTCACTCCTTGTCTCTGAAGGCTGGTGAATTTTCTGGAGCCCGCTTGGAAGCCTTCACCGAAGTGACCTGGAGACTGCATTAAGTCCAACAAAAGCTTATTGAGTATCTACTGTATGACAAAGAGCATGCTAAATGTTGCGGAGGACATAAAAATTGATGACAAAGGCCCCGCCTTCTGCGAGCTCATGGGTATAAGAGAGTCATAATTGTCTCTATTAGAAGGCAGGCTGGGAAATGGGACCTGAGACTTTGAGTTAGAGGAGAAATAACTGAACTGAAGAAGAGATGGGAGAAAGGTCTTGGGGAATTGGAGGTGTGAACTAGACTTTGCAAAAAAAGTAAGATGTCAATAGGTGAATAAGAGAAAAGAAGGAAGTTTAAAGTCAAGGAAACATCTAAAGCAAGAGCCCAGGTGTGAGAGAATAGATGGCGACTCCTGGACGTAGGGCAGGCAGCATGGCTGTGAGCCTGGGATGGGTCTGAGTGTGTGTACGCCTGCACGTGCATGCGTGGGGAGAAAAGGTGTAGATGTTCCAGCAAGGACTGAAACAAAGGCCAGGGCAATGCTGTGTGAGGTCTCAAATGCCAGGAAAAGGGTTAATGACTTTATTCCGCATGTCGAGGAGGTGGATGGCCATCCAAGTTTTTGAACATTGAATGGCATGATCGGGGATGTAATTAAAGAGAATTTGAAATGTCCTTAGAAGTGTACCCCAGACATAGGTCATAGTGACCCTACAGACACAGAGGATGACTTGGGCAACAGCATCCCTGAAGTCTGTTTCTAGTGTTGATGATTCTCCAGTGTGGACCTTCAAATTGTAGGACCAATGGACAGGGTCAATTCAGCCCTGGCTTCTCCCTGGGAAATAATAATATAACTAAGATCTCACCAACAATATAAGGTGGCAGACAAGCAGTTACTATGCAATATTGAAATGACATGGGAACTACCAACCCCATGCTGGTGGACTCATCCATTGTCATGGAGCATGAAGCCTGGGAAGAGATATCATTCTGACTAAGTAGGGATTATAGAAAGTGGTGTCAAATGAAACCCAGGCACCAGACTGCGACACGAAGGTTTCCGTGTGCACTGCAAGCCCTGTCATCCGCGTGCTGCCTGGCAGATGGCATAACTTTGGTGGATTAGTTTGCTTCAGTGCTGTAACGAGGTACCACAAGCTAGGTGGCTTAAACAGCAGAAATTGATTATCTCACAGCTCTGGAGGCCAGAAGTCCGGAGATGAAGGTGTCAGCAGGGTTGATTCCTTCTGGGGGCTGGGAAGGAAGGATGTGTCCCAGACCTCTCTCCTTGCTGGTGGACGGCTGTCATCATGTTCCCATGGCATTCCCCCTTTATGCCTGCGTCCAAATTTCTCCTTCTTATAAGGACACCAGTTTATTGGATTAGGCGCACCCACCCATGTGACCTCATTTTCACTTGAATACCTCTGTGAAGGCCCTATCTCCAAATCTAGTCACATTCTGAGGTACTGGGGGTTAGGACTTTGATGTATGAATTTGAGGGAGACACAACACATAGCATTCAGTTTTTTTATCAGTGAGGTGGCACTAATAATATTACCTACCTATTGTATATGTCATGAGACGTAAGTGGCTCGAGCTTATGAATTTGCCTAGAACAGTCCTTGGCACACAGTAAGCACTCAGTAAAAAACAACTAGTGTTACCTAAATTGACAGAGGAATGTAGAATGTTCTCCACCCCTGCCTCTGTCCTGACAGCCTGTGCCCTGGCCCCAGAGAAATGTCAGGCTGATGGACAAGTAAGCAAATCATCAAAATTCTGTCACCGTTCCTTATGAAAGTGATCACCGTGGCTCTTAACTCATCGCTCACAGCTTTGGATGTATATATTCTTCACTGTTACATATTCTGTGTATAACTGTATATATTCTTCCTGTTATAAAGTAAAAAAAGGAAGCAGGCAACACTCTGCTATTTTTCCCCCGGCAAACATCAACTCGCCGCACCTTCACATGCGGACTGACAGCAGTCTGCTTAATGTGCTGGTGCAGCCAAGGCCAGGTGGGGTTGCAATGTCCCGGCCCACGTTGCCTTAGCACCCCTCGTGCTGGACAGAGAAGCGGGACAGCCCTGGGAAACAGGCTGTATTTAACTGCCAGTGCCGAGTCAGCAGCAAGCGTGCAAGGATGGTTATTTGTGGGAGGCACCAAAGAGTGGCTATTATTCTAAAAGAAATTCTCATAGAAAGAATGTTGGATTTAAAACAAATAAATGGGCTCATGGAAGCAGAATAAAACTGTAATGTAAGTAAAATGCTGAGCATTCGACCGTGTCCATCCACCACTCAGGAAAACAGCTGTCACAAGGTCTGAGCTTTCAGTTCTTTCAGGCTTCACATGATAATAATAGTAATAAAACAGAATGCTTCCAAAATAATAGTTCATACCATTGACAATGTCCACTTTATAAAATTCGAAATGTAGTTTGTGTTGGTCACGCTCACACCACCAGCTCTAAGAATAGGTGAAATGCACATACATGTTTTGTTGATTTTTTTTTCACATGTCAACATCTCTAAAATCAGTATGTATATTAAAATGGTTGTGATAAGAAGCACTGTGTCATATTTTAATTGGCTGTCTTTTTCCTTTCTTCATGGTACATAAATAAAATACTGCCGCAGTTAACAAATCAATAGTGACACAGATTCAATGAAATGTACGAGCAACTGTAAATGAATCTGAATTTCCTTTGGGAATAAAAACATGACTTGCTTCATCCTCTTTTTGTCTCCCTGTGTTTCTCCTTGTAGATCTATATCGTGGCGTAAATAAGAACATCCTCAAGTTGTAAATGTAAAATGAAAAATGGACACAGAGAGAACAGTGTTCTAACCGATACCACATTGCAAATTAGCAGCAAGTTATTCAGACTCAAAAATAGTGCAGTGCTTCTATTGGACCTTGCAGATGAAAAAGGTGAGATTATTAGAGTGGCCATGGAGTTGCTTGTGTTTGCGTTGTGTGAGTGTGACTGTGTAGCTTCAGCACCATGACATAGCCTGGGAATTAGAAAAGAGAAGGAAGTCAAAGTAATATAAGCAGGAAATGGCAGATATAAGAAACCTGAGCAGCAGACAGTTGTTGAGGTTCTGAGCCTCGGAGGAGAATCACGACCCAGGCTTTTTATTGTGCAATACACTGTTCCTACCTCGATCGTTAACCTCATGGCCAGATTTGAGCTCCACAAAGGGGATCATGCATTTTCAGTTTCTTTCACCCTGGAGAGCTGGGCATCCAAGGAACAGCTCCTTTTCTTAAGAGTTCACAATATATTCCGGTGATGACGTCTACAATATACTAGTGGAGAAGGGAAAACAAAGATGGGTAAGCTTTCACCCCCAAGCACCAGGAAAATTCTTCCAACAGAACTATGACCTCCTGTGCTGTGGAAGGTCAAAAGAAAATTTTAAATTTTTCATACAAATTTAGAACCGATCACTTTCGTAAATTTGGTTGCTTCCTTTAAGCAACAGATTCTTGACTTTTCTTAAATCTCTCTGCAGAAGTAGCCCTATGTTTCACTAGACTAGACTACAACGTTTTTAGCAGCACTGTCGCTGTATAACAGTACTGTCCAACAATTTTAGACAAACATGAGCCTATTTAAGGTCAAAAAAGAAGCAAGCATATTTTAAAACAGAGAAAGGATTGAATAGATTCACTATATCGCTCAAGGGAACCCAAGCTTTGTGTTCTTTCTTCTCAGCTACGAATAATGGAGACAATAGCAATCACTTAAGAAGGTGTCTCAAAGGCAGCGTGGGAAGGATAATATAATTAAATAAATATTTTCAAAGAAAATAATGTAAGCTCATTTGTTGCCACCTTTCCTCATTTTTCACCTATTCTCCTTCCTAATTTCCATCTACACAGGAGGTTTCCCCTCCATCTCCATGTCATGTTCACTTGCTACACATAGAGAGGATCAACAGTCACTTGCTGAGAACGTGAAATACCAAGCACTCTGCTAGGCTCTGTGAATATGGCAGCATTGAACAAAACACAATCCCTGCAATCTTGACGTTTAAACCAGTTACCAGGACAACGACCAAATCCCCCATCTCACTCTTCTGTGAATTTTCTCAGTGAGCATTTCTCTTTGAGTTTGTAAAAGCAAAGAAGAACATGTGGCCCAAGGTACTTATCCTAGAAATCCCAGTAAAAGGGAATTTCCAGTGGAGAAAAAGATCTCTTCCATCTCTGCCTGGGGTCTTGGATTTTCTTTTCACATCCCACAGGGGTCATTGAGATGCAATAATAGATGTGAAAAGTGCCTTATAATCTAGAGAGGTCTGTAATAAATTCCCATTACTGTTCCTACATTATGATTATTAGTTCTATGTCCCCAGCACTGTCTTGTCAAGATTGGAAGAGTTCATGCCTTCATTATTCCTTGGTGTGTAACACTTTCTGAAGCTTTTATCTGAAAATAAATAGTGAATTTCAATAGCCTACAGGGACTGAGATGGAAGATAGACAAATGGAAGCAAGGAGAGTTTGTTTAAAGTGGAACTGTTGGGGGAAACAGGCTCCAGTTGAACACAAGGTGTGAGCTCTTGACTTAGCAGCAATCTATTGAGTGATGCACATTTTTACTGACACATTTCCATCCTGTAAATTCCATGTGTTTTCTTGAGAAATGTGACTCGTGATGAGGAGGAAAGACCAAGAGAAGTGATCTATCATTTTATATGTCATCACAGACTTGGGATAGAACCACAAACCAGAAACTGAGGAGCCAGACAAGTTCACGACCCATCTGCAATACCACTATCAGTCATTATCATTGACTATGCTTTCTCTTGCCTACCGCAGAAAGCCCTCCTTAAGTAGAGTTTGTTGTTAAAGAGAAATCATGTAATGAGTTAGATTTGCCTTTACTGCTATCATCTGATAGCAGGCTAGAGCCCTGGGCAGCACTGCTGTGGCTGAGATATAACTGGAAGGCTCAGGACTACCTTTTCTTTGAACAAAAGACTGAAAGTTCATTGACCCAGTGGCAGGTTGTAGGGGGAGCTCATGGTGAGTGCCTAGAAAGGAAGATTGGTTGAAAGATAAATAACTGAGTGAATGGAATGCCGTGTTTTAGAGAGCCCCAGGGGGCCACATATAGGGCTCAGCAGACTCCTGTAGACTTGTGTCCACAAAAACTGAAGGGAGAAGGAAAAAAGAAAAGAAAGGAAGAAGATGGAGGGAAAGAGGGAGGAAGTCATTTAGTACCAGCCTCCTACATTTTACAACCCAGAGGAGGAGCTAGACATTAATTACATAATCACCCACGAATGTACAATCACAGCTGTGATACGTGCTGGGGAGGAGCCCTACGCAATGATAGCTGTGCGTGTGGTGGGGGGAGCCTGATTCTTTCTGAACAGTCAGAGAAGGCTTCCCCAAGGAAATGATGCTCGAACCGACAGATGAACACCTTAACCAGGAGAAATGTGGGGGGAGAATGTCTCAGGCAGAGGATGGGCATGTGCCAAGGCCCTGTGGCTGGATGGATCACAGCCTACTTGAAGAATGAAGGAAGAACAGGGTTGTTGGAGCCCAAAGGACAAGGGAGTGAGCAGGGGAGATGAGGCTACAGAGCTGGACCACACAGGGCCGTGCCAGGCAGCAAAGGTTTTTGTCTTCATCTTAAGAACACGGGAAGGTCCAAAGGGCTGTAAGCACAGGACGGACACGTTTGAAAGATCACTGTGGCTTTAGTGTGGAGAACAGGTTTGCAGAGGGTGAGAGGGAATATCAGAGACCACTTAGGAGCCTACGGCAGTTGTCCAAGCTAATGAAGCCTGTAACTTACACTACAGTGTTGGAGGTGGAGAGCAAAGAACAGACTTCAGAGGTGTTTAGGAGATTTTATATATACACAGTGATTATTGTAACTGACCGGTGTGTCCCACTGCTATTCTGGCTCAGTGGGAGATTTCAAACTAGTTGATTCTAGACCAGTCATTTTCAATGGGGGCCATTTTGCCTCCCAGGGGACATTTGGCAATGTCTGTAAACATTTTGGATTGCTACGACTAGGGTGATGGAGCTACTGGCACCCGGTCGATAGAGTTCGGAGATGTTACTAAACATACTACAATGCACAGGTCAGTCCCCATCAAGCGATTATCCAGCCCGAAATATCGATAATGCCAAGACCTAAAAACTCTAGCCTAGACCCACCCGGTCCCTATACAGCCCCTCTGAAGGTGGACAGATCCCTTACATCACCCATATAAGTAACAGAGTCATGGGATGGGAATTGTCCACAGGGCAGCAGCAAGAAGGACCAGTCAGTGGCTGCTCAGTGTCTGCCAAGCTCCCAGCTCCGGCAAAGGAAGCTCCTTCCTACATACAGGTGGTGGCATTATCGCCATCTTCCTTCCTCTCCTCCCCTTCCTCACTCCATGTGTCTGTCGCAGAGTCTAGGAGAGCTGGGAGGACTCGCATCCTCTTGAATTCCTCTGCATGCAGATGTTTGTCTCTCACTTGCATCCCGTCCAGTGTTTGTAGCCTTTGATTCTGTTGCCATAGTGGGTGGCTGATGAGTGACCATGTCTTTGGGCTTGGGGAAGAAGAGACCTTCAGGATAAAAGTACAGGAATTTTTGGATTGCTAAGGTAGGGGAGAAACTTAATAATTAGTACTTTGCATAATTATCCCAGCATATTATTCCTAATGAAACAACAGTTTACCTTTCTTCACTGGCTCCATGGTACTTGACAATATCCTATATCATCCCTTAGAATCAGGCTGAAGAACAGACCCCAAATCCTTGGTCTTTTTACACTTTTCTCTTTAAACTCCACTTTCACCTCTTCATAGCTGACACTCACCTTCTCCCGGCGGCTCCTAGAAAAATGAACTCTCAACAGCTCTCACAAAGTGTTAGTTATGCTTTCTCTCAAAAGGTGAGTCATGGTCCCAGGCAGTAAACTTTTCTTAAAATCTATTTTTTTTTTTTTTTTTTTTTTTGCTGTTGCAGACTTCCTTCTTCATTCTCATAGAGAATACTGCTTGGCTCACCTATTTATCTTTCAAGATATGGAATCACAACCTCTGCTTCTTGCAGCATACGATATCCATGATTTCACGAGGCAGACCGAAAATTGAAAAAAAGGGCAGGTGAGCAAGTAAGAATGAATGAGAATAAGTGATTGTCAAAGCACCAACAATAAAAAAAAAATATGGTAACTCTATTCTATCAATGAATACACATTTTCCAGATTTTCGTGCAGAGAAAACAACATCCCCATGATAATGGTCTGCATTGTAGAAACTAAAAGCATTTGGTATGTTATCACATCCCAGGTGGAGTTTATTTCTTTTCCAAAGTCCATCTTGCCCCTGCATTATCATTGTCCTACCATTTCTGAAATAATGCAATATTACCTTGTAAGAACAATGATGGCTCTGGAGGATTTATTGATGACAGGCTTTCACATGAATAGATAAAAAAAGAAAAAGACTTTGATTTTAGGCTGATTGATTTTTCTGCTCTAATGTAATGGATAGAAGATTGGCTTTCCTCCAGGAAGTTTCAGAGAAAAATTTGATTTTGTTTCCTTTCAGATGCTTAAGGAAACAATGATTCATGTCTACCTTGCTGTTATGATGATTATGATGAATAGGTGAATTATACTGATGTTCGAAGCAGATGCACAGAGCACCATGAAGGCTATTTTTATTTATATATGATTTTCAAACATTAACCCAGGCTAAAAGAAATGTGTGTGGTGTGCACCAATAGCTAAAGTCATTTCTACATGTGCCATGCATGGCTTCAGGGGAGGAGGAAATAAATAGGAATAAGCACTAGCCCCTAGGGTCCATCTCATTAATAGACCACTGCCTATATGAAGTGATTTCAAAGTCACTAGGAAGTACCCCTAACACCCCTAACTCACTTTTTATTGTTGAGCTTTTATTAAAATGCAAATATCAACCAAGGAAACTAAGACACTTAGCCATTATAAGTATTAACATTGTATTAGTCAAGGTTCTCCAGAGAAACAGAACCAATGGGATATATACATATAATATATTAGGTTATTAAGTATGAAATATCCTATTTCCTTAAGTAGTATATTTGACCGTTCCTATCTCTGATATTTCACTTTGACACTTCTTGTTTTATTTTTATTGTGAAGGTACATCCTCAGTTTTTCAAAAGCATGGTTTGGCTTGTGATTATCTTTCAAATTTTTTTTATAGCAATTTTTGTGAAACCATAGATAAGTCAAAAATTCATGTTATTTTCGAATATGAGTTCCGTCGCGGAACCAATGTAGCGCAGACAGCTCAAAATATCCACAAAGTGTTTGGGAAGGATGTGGCTAATGAACACACAGTACATCGATGTTTCAGAAGTTCCATTCTGGTGATTTTAATCTTGAAAATGTGCCATGTGGGTGACCTGAAACCAAGGTGGATAATGATGAGCTGAAAGCTGCAGTGGAAGCGAATCCATCTCAACCTGTGAATTAGCAGCAAGGTTTGATGTTTCTATTCCAACAATATTTGACCATTTGAACCAAAGCAGCAAGGTAAAGAAGCTGGACAGATGAGTTCTGCATGAATTAAATGAGCTTCAGAAGAGACATCGTCTCAAAGCTTGCCTTTCTTTGCTGTCACAACATAAAGGAGAGCATTTCTACACCGTATTGTTACATGTGATGAAAAATGGATTCTTTTTGACAATCACAAGCATTCGGCACAATGGTTGGATAAAGATGAAGTGCCAAAACATAGTTCAAAACTGAATATTCATCAAAAAAAAGCTAATGGTGTCTGTTTGGTGGTCCAGTGCTGGTATTATCCACTACAGCTTCATGAAACCTGGTAAATAGATTACAGCAGATATCTACTGCAACCAATTGGATGAAATGATGAGGATGCTTGTGATTAAGCAGCCAAGATTGGTCAATAGAGAAAGGCCAATCCTCTTACAAGACAACGCTCAACCACATGTCACATAAACAACACTGCTCAAACTACAGAGGCTGGACTTGGAACCTCTCTGTCATCCACCGTATTCAGCAGACCTTGCACAAACCAACTACCACTTCTTCCAGGCTTTGGACCACTTCTTGCAAGGAAAAATATTCAATTCTTAACAAGCTATGGAAAATGCCTTTCGCAATTTCATTACCACTTGCTCTCCAGGCTTCTTTGCTGTTGGCATAAACGAACTACCGTTAAGATGGCAAAACTGTGTTGATAATTTAGGTGCATACTTTGATTAATTGTACTGCTTCTTGTTTAGATATAGTAAACTACACTTTTGATTGGAAATCGGACATTTCATATTTAATGACCTAAAACTATCTATCTATATATACATATATAGAGAGAGAGATTTATTTTAGAAAATTGGCGTACGTAATTGTGGGGACTGGCAAGTCATAAATGCACAGGGTAGATGAGCAGGCTGGGAATTCCAGCAGGAGTCGATGTTGCATGAATCCAAATGCAATCTGGAGGCAGAATTTCCTCCCTCCTGGTGGGAGGAACTGAGTCTTTTCTCTCAGGGCCTTCAACTAAATGAATGGGGACCACCTACATTATGGAAGGTGATCTGTTTTATTCAAAGTCTACTGATTGAAATGCTAATCCCATGTAAAAACTAAATTCACAGCAACATTTAATCTGGTGTTTGACAAAACTGGGAACAATAACCTAGCCAAGTTAACACCTAAGATTAACTGAATTAGTTTACCATGTTTATTTGTCAGTCTCCTGAGGGGCCGGTACTTGGGAAAGGCTAGTTTTGACGAGGTGTGAAAAAGGATAAGGGAGAGAAGAACAATAGGACAGAAATGCCTGATGTCTGGAAGCATAAATCAAACAGTGCCATGGGGAGTCCAAGGACAGGAAGGTAGCAGCGGGCACAAGATGCTAAGAATTTGGGTGTAGGAAAGGGGAAGCCAGAGATTGGAAGTAAAGTTCCCCTAAAAGTTGGAGGACAGGAGGAATGTGAAAATCCTCTGAGACATTAGCCCAAACTAGAGTCTCTAAGCTCATCCTTAGAGGCCCTTTGATGAAATCACTCTAAAACTAGTGATTTGTTGAAACTTGGTCTCTATTTAGGATTCATACAACAAATAGTAAGAAGAATAGTTACAGTTAATCATTGGCATTCACCATATGCCAGGCACTATTCTAATTTCTTTATATATTAACCTTCCCAAAATGAAACGAAAGTAGTTATATTATTGTCCCCATTTTACAAATAAGAAAACTGAGACCTAAAGAGGTTTAAGCAACTTGTCCCGGGACACACAACTAGAAGCTGGCATAGCTGGGATTTGAACCTATGCAACCTGCCATCAGAGCTGGCACCCAGGAACACTATTCCATCATCTCTGGAGCTTCTTTTGAAGATATTATCTATTAAGTTGTTCTGTGTTCCTTGTGTTAGAACACATACATACAATATGTTCCTTTTACTACCAGGAAAAAGATTATATCTCCCAAAGACCTGGTTTATTTAGATGTATCAGATAATATAGCCCATTCAGGTTTTCTTCCTTCTGTGAAAATTTATAATTTTCTTTTTCCATTTCAATAGCCTCTGTTTATGAATGTTTATTTCTCAAGATAGAACCTATTTGTAAGTAGGAAGAATATAGATCCTAACATATATGTAGCATTTCATACATTACATTGTTGCTTAAAACAATCAAAGAGCTGCAGACATTGAGAATTTCATGTTCTTGAAGAAGTCCTATTATCGCAGAAAACAAAGTAATAACAGTGATTTCTCTGACAGCAATAGTTGAGGCTCAAACAAACACCAAGCTTTCAAGAACTCACATTCCAAGCTCAAGTGGGTATATTAATAGATAGGATGAATTCACTGGGAATTCCAGGCTTCAGAAGAACTGGCTCTGTGCTCCCCTCTAATACTCAAAAGATCCAAACTTTCCATATCAGCTCTTTAGGGGGCCACCTAGAGAATAGTGCACAACACACAAGGCTCTTGGGGAAAGGGATGCAGGAAGAGGAAGGGCCCTGCACCTCTAAGGCTGGAACTGTCCCAGAAGGGGGCTAAGGGAAAATACACATGTGCAGTTGCCTACAGTGTCCTGGCAAAGTAACAAATCTACTCACTGGAGCTGGTCTCTGGTTCTGCTTTCGATCATGCTCCTGTTTCTACTGTTTCTCCTCTGCTGTCTAAGCCTGGTCTATACTATCCACTCCCTGGCCTGGCCTTGATATTTGACTAGAGAGCCCAGCTCCTATGTCCTGTTCCATCTGACACCAAGCCTGTTGCCCCACTTGTACCAGTAAATCTGTGCACCCTAGCTCCTGCCTCTTGTTGCCAACATCCTGCCTTATCTCAGTTCCAGCCCACTGCATCTCGGCCCACTGATACCACAGTAGAAACATTGTCCTTATCCCAGCCCTCCACAGGGGATGACAGTTCCCACACTCTCCGTAGTATAGAGCAGAAGATCATGGACACAAATCAGAACTGGCACCTGATGCTCCATGACCAGAGTGTTCAGGACCTTCACAGGGAGGCTGTAGGGTCCCAGCCCTGCTTTCATTCTACAAGTGCCTGGGTCATGTGTGATGCACTCAGCAACGCTCAGCTATTTCCTAGCCTGGGCTGAAGTGTACATGGACCTGTGGACAAGGCATCTCTTTCCTCAATACAAGGTGAACTTTCATATGAACCAGCAAACTAGGCAAGGCTGCCAAAGGGCCATATCCCTTATGTGCTATGAACCAGTAACAGCAGGAAACATCAGGTCGCAAAACACTAAGGCCAAGGTTATAAGACAACCTAGAAAGTCCAAAAACTTCACTGAGGTATACCTCACAAATCACTAATACACATCCTAGGCAATAAAAATGCAGCTACCTGGTGGTACATGCAGTGGACTGAAGGATACTGGGAACATAGAAATCTCAGACACTTTCAGTGATCAAGCCAATGCTCTCTGTGGCTGGTTGGCAACCCCTTCGAGACTTCAATCCTTTTTTTTCTTGATTGTCCTTGGAATTCTGTATTTGGGAGCCACATCATTGCTTGGACATCCCATAGCCTTACCTATGAGTTTGAGGGCTGAGCCATACTGCAGGACTTCTGGACCCAGCCACACCAGAACTGACCACGTGAAAGCACCACTTGGGCCATCTCTACCCAACAAGTGCTGTGATTAGTAGAAGGTGACTGGCTTTTGGAGCCTTCCTGCATCACCTCTGTGATCATGCCATCAGCCTAGTCACAGGTACACCTATGCCTTCTCCCTGTGCTTTTATCCAGAGAGTGTAACATTTAGGTACTTGAGAAAAAACGTGCAATATGGCATTTTTATGGAGCCTGAGCCACCCTGGCTCAACAGGTGTACATGGGTATAAATTTGGTAATGAGAAAGACACTGCAATCCTGCATCAGAAAATGATCCATCTTATTGCAAATGATAGAAGACCCAACCCAAACTAGCTTAAATAAAAATGAAATTTACTGGCCCACATAATGGCAAAGTCTGACAGAACTTCATGGCTTTAGGTTCAGCTGGATTCAGGGCCCACACTGTGCCATTAGGATTTAGTTTTTCTCTTTCCCTCCATTTTACAACTTTATCTTCCTCTGTGTTGACTTTAGACACCGAACACACAGGATAATAAGATAATGGCAGCAGATTTAGCCCCTACATCTTTTGGGGTTTTAGGCACAACCAAAGAAACTGAGTTCCCTTTACCAACTACTCAAACAATCATTCCGGAATTCCATGATATTGGTCCTGATTGGCCTACTTCAGGTCATGTGCCCATCCCTGAACCAATCCAGTGGCTGGGGGATAAAATGCACTGATTGGCCCAGCCTAGCTCCACCCTGCACCTAAGGAGGAGCCAGCTTGGCTGAAATCACGTGTACAAGTGGTGAGGGAGGAGTAGGTCTCCTAATAGAATTGGACTGCTCTCATCCCAAGAAGAGAGAGTGGATGCTGGGTGGGAAAACTAGCAAAAGTCAACTGCAGATTCCCAGGGCTGCCTTAGAACCAGGCCGTGGTTTCTGCCATACTTGCTTCCGTGTTCCCCATGAGCCTCAGCCTCAGCATGCCTCATTCTCATCTCTGGTCTTAATTCTTGTTTCTGAGCAACCCACAGTCTCTCTGATGCTATTGGCCCTGCCAGTGGCCCTGCCTTGGTCAATCTCTGCCTATGGAACCTCAATTGCACTGAAGCCTCACTGAACCTGTGTGCCAAGTCCAGCTGAAACCTGCTAGGTGGTATCTCCAATTTGAGCCTCTGACTCCACCTGTTACTGGTCATATGAAAATCAGGCAGAACTTGATATTTCTGCGATTCAGTCTAACAGAGACAACTCTCCAAACACGCTAACCAGATACCTGGCTTTGGATAATGGAAGGGATTTCTTGAGGGCTGTACCCTGGGGGGGAAAAAAAGGAGACAATCTGGTGACAACTACAGAGAAACAGAACTCCATTGAACAGAAGCTCTTTCTAACAACAGTTGACTGCTGGACTGTTTACAGTGTGTAAACAACTGACATTCACATGCATGCATGTGTGCGCATGTACATGGTGTGTATTGGAGTATGGAAGAAGGCTTGAGGGGGGAAAAGTGCTCCCTGTAGTTCTTTTTTTCCAGCTCAGTGTTAAGCCCTCCAGTGTGATTTCCTGCTCCCTCCAATGAGGAGATGGAGGGCAGCTCTGAGTTTGTTTTGCTGGGATCTGATTCGGCTCTAGTGTGTCTACCACAGTCTCTAAGTGGCTGCTCCAGTGTGGCTGCTACGGTGGTTAAGTGATAGTGTGATACACTTGTAACTTGAATAGAGTTAATGCCTTTCAATGGAGGCCTGGCGTATGCCGGGAGAAAATCTGAGTAATGATGAAGCAGCTTTTGCCTGCATGCAACAAGGAGGCTTTTATTACACCTCCCCACCCCTAGCCCCAGAACTCAGGAATCCACTCCAAAAAATGTGCTGAATGCATATTACATACCCAGCACCCTCTTAGGGCCTAGAGCTGGAGTATAGAATTAAGAAAAAAAGAATCAGGAATGAGGATAGCAAAGTCTTGGGCTGGGATACAGTAAGAGAAGAGGAAAGACAGAAAACTGTTTGTTTTAAGCAAAAGTGTTATCCTTTTGAAATTATTTCCTATATTTATCTTTCAAGAGCAGAGTCCACACTAGATAGACCATAAATCCAACTGAGTTCTGAAAAATAATACATTCTCAGACTTGTCTGAGGTAGGGTTTGCATGGCTGTATGTTTTTCTTGGTTTTATTTGCATGAGAAAAAAAAAAGAATAGAAAAAAAGCTTACCAAGCACAGCTGTAAGACTTTAGTTTCAACAAGCTATTAAAATTACTTTTCAGTTCAAAGGGTGGATTTTTATTTTTCATGTGCATATCTTGTACAAAAGGTAGCCCCATAATTTTCTTCTCAATTTAGGTTATTTTGTAGATTTTCATTTAGTCGATCATCCAAAATCCTTTTATATAAGGATGAGTAAAGGAGAAAGAAAACCAAGGGTTTTTTTTTTCATTCCTTAAAGAAAAACTGTTAAAGTTATCACTTCAAACATGACTATTTAGGTTGACTGTCTACAGTAAAGAAGGCTTACAAATAACTGCCAACCATTTTTCTGTCCAATGTTTCTTACTTATTTACATTCCTCATCCAATAAATGATTTAAATCATTTTCCACGTCCTCATTCAAATAATAATCAATTATTCTTTGAGTAAGAAAGCTGTTTGTCACCAGGATGTAATACTGTAAAACATTTTAATCAACTTGATGTTTTTTTAAAAAAAGTAGAATTATACATTGTTGAATGGAACACCATGCTTGAAAAGTATTGGCTTGACCTCTTGCATGTCTAACTTCGGGGGTAATGAGTTTCCTCTGAAGTGGAAGAGTAATCATCTGTGGGGAAGTGAAAGTCAGTGTTTCATTTGAAGATGCGCTGATAACTTGCTTGGCAAGCACATAAAATTGGCTGGAAGTCAAAACTAGTTGCGACACAATATTTGGAGACAATTTTGAACTCTAACAATTTCCCCATTCTAATCATAATAATCTGCAGGATAAAAACTGTGGTCTAGGAAGACTCTATTAGAAAAAAGTTGAGCATTAAAAATAATTTCTCTTCATTAATGGGTACACATATACAGTTAGATAGAAGAAGTAAGACCTGGTATTCTACAGATCAGTAGGGCGACTACAGTTAACATTAATCTATTGTACATTTCAAAATCCCTAGAAGAGAACAATTAGAATGTTCCTAGCATAAAGAAAAGATAAATATGTAAGGTGATGGATAGCCCAATTACCCTGATTTGATTATATGATTGTATCAGATTATCACATGTATCAATGTAAGGCTGGAACTGTCGGAGCTATCCAGGATTGATGAATGCTGCACAGTGAATGATTTAACTTATATTACAGAATGAATGGCTTCCCCAGAGCTAAAAGGGTTGAGTGTCAATATATTAGAGCCCCGGATTCTCAGCTCCAGTCTATTAAACAAAGCTGGAGTAGGGGCAGAAGCACTATTTCTCTTTAAAAGAGATGTTTTGGAGTTGGGCAGTTGAAAGTGAATTACAATTCATCTTATATTTTGAGACAATAGAAAGGTTGCAAGAACGAAGCTTAAAAAATTAAATAGTGGGGAAGAAAGCAACTGACTTAAGTACCGTTGAAAAACTGTGTTAACTGGATTCTATAAGTCTAAACACAAAAAGAACTGCCCACAAATAAATACTACACTCTAGTTGGTAAATTTGTTTCTCCCAGAGATATGGGTTCACAATCCTGAAACTATTTTATATGCATAATAAGGTTGAGCTAATAAGTAAGCATAGTATAGATAAGGAGAGCCAGATTTCTTATAATTAGAGAAAAAAAGGTGTAAATGAAAAAAGAGAAAAGATTAAAATGAATCTTTGTTTTATAGGATTGACATTGGAGAAATTGGTGTAAACTGATTTTTAAAATATATATGCATAGATACAGAAATATATGTGTGTATGTGTGTGTACAGTGTGTGTGTATGTGCAGATTAGTATACATACATATATCTGTAGTTTTATCTGCTGGGAGGGCCTAGGAGAAGGGACACCCCAGCAGCAATGAACACATCTGGTACTGAGATCTTGGTTTCTCAAGGTTATTCTCCAATAAAAAGAAATAGGCTGCTCCTTGGAGAAGTGGTTGAATTCAGCACTAGGGCAGGGAAAATACAAGAGGAGCAGTACTTAAAAAAACAGTGGGAGGGGAGGATGAGGACATATTGAAGGGGTGCAGAAGCCCACCTCAAAGAGCTCTCAGTGGCCAAATCTGAAACAGTTCAAGGAATCAAATAAATAATGATAGCATTGGGTCCTAACTCAAAGGATAAAATAAATATCCTTGAGTATATACTGATAAAAATAACAAATGAAACAAATAAAAGACGGAGAAGAAATGGACTTTTCCTTACAGATTCCTACTAATAAATATATAAGGAATAAGGGAACTAGAAAGTTCCCACGATCACACCACAGCAGAATTTGCTGTAGGCGAGAGTCATTAATGGATAATAAAATTAGTGGGCAAATGTTGAAGGAAAAACAGGATATTTGTATAGTCTAAAAGCTTATCTTCTAGAATATACATCTGTTAATTTTAAAGGGAAAGATGGGAACTTTACGTGGGAAAACCTGCAGCCAAGTAATCAATGTTAACATCATCAGTAATAAGGCACGTCAACATCACGTGCCTCTGATATGCATTGGCAAAGGCACATTCCTCTGCAGATTCTTCCCCATAATATGTGACTTCAATCAAGTCACGAGAAAACACCAGAGAAACCTAAACTGAGGAATATTTTACAAAATAACAATGCTCTTAAGAAATGTCAAGGTCATGAAAGACAAGGAAAGTCTGAGAAACTGCCACAGACTAAAGGAGACCCAGAAGACGTGACAATTAAATGCAAAGTGATCCTGGGACAGAAAAAAAGGCCTTTGGTGGAAAAAACTGGTAGAATCTGAATAAAGTCTTTAGTTCATTGCATTGAATCAGTACTAATCTCCTAATACTGATTAATTTCCTATTACTATATATGATGTGAACATTATGGAAAGGTAAGTGAAGGGTATATGGAAACTCTGTTCAGTTCGGGGGACTCTTCTGTAAGTCCAAAATTATCTCAAAATAAAAAGTTAAAAAAATTGAAAAAAAAAAATTAAGCAGCATTCCTCTTCTTTCTACAAATGGATTTGGGGTCCTTCAGGGTCTGTGTTTGTTTCCTATTTGCTGCTGTAAAAAATCACCAGAAACTTAGTGGCTTATAACAACACAAATCGTTTATCTTATAGTTCTATAGGTCAGAATTCAATGTGAGACTAAACTAAAATCAAGGTGTCAACAGGACTATGTTCCTTTCTGGAAACTCCATAGAAAAATTTTCCGTGCCTCTTTCAGCTTCCAGAGACTGCCGCACCTCTTGGTTTATGGCTCCTCCCTCCATCTTCAAAGCCAGCCACGGCAGGTCACACTGCCATGTTCCTCTCTGACTATAACTAGAAAGGATTTTCCTCTTTTAAGGACTCAGGTGATTAGACTGAGGCCACCTGGATGATCCCATCCCAAAGTCATTAACTTAATCCCATCTGCAAAGTTCCTTTTGCCACTTCAGGAAACACAGTCACAGGTTTACAGGATTAGGGCATTTTGGGGGTGGGGGCTGTTCTTCTGCCTGCCACAGGGACTTTTCGGGGAAAAAGAGGCAGCTCTCTCCACACCAGGGAACCCCAAAACGCGGTTGAGACAAATTCCCAGGGCTTCCCCTTTGAAATCAATTGAAGCATCTTGCAGAGTCTAGCACATAGGAAGCTTTTAGTGAACTAATGATTGCTGATTTGTGCTGAAAATGGATTAGCGCACTGCTACTGCTAGTTCTTCAGTCGATGCCCAACTGCCTCCTGGGTGGTTCATCTCTATTCAAATGGTGTCCCCCTTTCTGCTGGGGAAGCCCTGCCCTTTTAGGATCTGCATATCAGACCCCCCCCTCCTTTTTAAGCAGGGCTGGGGCCGGGCATCTTGGGGGTGCCACTGGTTGTCCAGGTCTATGACATATCTGCTTTAGTGCCCCTCAGGCACCAGGCACAGCATAAGTATTTAGTGAATGATTGTTAAACCCTCAGCAGAGAATTTGCTTCTGCTCTCTGTGCAGTGGAACTACACATTCTTACTTCAGATCTGCTTTGGCCTGTTAAGAATGGAAACCTGTTCTCACCCTGCCTCCCGCAGAAGAGTGTGAGAAGGGAGTGGGAAGTGGTTCTAGCTGTAATTTTGGTGTGGCAGAGCAGATAAGATTTTTATTATGGTCTTTGATGCAAACAGGGAGAGGCAGACTGAAAACACAATTGTCATGGATGATTTAAATGTTAAAATCCTAGCACGTTGAAGTGCCTTATGCAATGCCTCTACCCTGAAATTGTTCTCAGATATTTATGTGAATAAATGCGCATTTTGTTCATGGGTCCTTCGTGGGCTCTGTTAATAGTTTTTGGACTCATTTGCTAAAGCAGTTAAATGAAGACTGCCCATTGGCATCGCCTGAGGTGCTTTTGAAAAATACTGATACCTGCACTTGCTCTCAAAAATTCTCATCTGATTATCCTCTTAGGGTCCCAGACATTAGCATATTTAAAAATTCCCAAATGATTCTAACATGAAACCAGGAAAGAAAATCACTATGCTAAAGAAATAAAGAGTGTTTCTTAATATTAAAGTTCAAGTGTGCCTTGCTGGAGTAATGGAGTGAGGTAGCCACCCCAGGGTGAGATATGCCTCCATTTCTTATGAGTGAGTGACATCCACACTTTAATCTGACTGTCTGTTGAGGTCTAACCAGGTCCTGTTCACTCCTGGTCCAAATTTCTCATTCACTCCTCTCCCAGTTGTTGTTCCTGCCCCATCCTGCCTCTTTCTCTTTGATCTGTTGCTGAACCAGGACCAATGCTCCATCTACTGCCCCTGCCCCCTGCAGCCATGTGCACACAGCCCTGTTTGTCACCCTCTTGACCCTGCCACTTTCTTTCATCCTCCTGTCATACATCCTCATCCCTCTCAATCCTTTGCTATTTCTAAACACAAAGCATGGGAAAAATCAGAGTGGGAAAGAAATTCAGGTGATGTGCTGTGGTCCCCATAGAAAGGTGCTTCTCAGACCTCCAGCAGCATCATGGACTGATGGCCCCGGGTGCTGTGCTCTGAAATCCACCATCCCCTTAGCACGAGGCCACGTTTCCCTTGGGTGCTCCCAGCCAATGGCCGAGCACAGCAGGATCCTAAGTCTGGCCTGTCCCTGGGAGCCTCAAGGTCTTCTGGCTGGTGACTGTGACTCAAGGCTCCTCGTCAGCCCTGCCAAACTTGCCTACGACTGCCCTGCAAGCAGAGCCTCTTCTCCCACACTATATTCCTTTGCTCTCTCCCTCCGTAAGGTCAGACCTACAGCTCTCTCAGCCACTCCCACTCCCCTCTCCATTTTCCCTCCCAGGAAGCTTGCTGGTAAATTTCTTGTGCATCGAATCCCATCTTGGTGTCTGCTTCTTGGAGGATCTAAACTACTACATGTGCTTCAGGAGAAAGTTGTAAGAATAATTGAATTTTACTCTAAAAAAGGCAACTATTTATAATCATTTATTTAACCATCATAAGCTAGTATGCATAGTATGGATACATTAATATCCACTCATCAAAATAAAAAAGATTTACAAGGCTAACAAAGACATAGAAGGAATAAACAACAGGGCAATTGGATAGAAAAAGGAAATTCTCAAAATACATGCAAGAAAGCCCCATAACAGTGGTTCTGGACCCCGGCTCCTCATTATAATCACCCAGAAAACTCTTAAAAAATGCTGCTCTCCCTCCTGAGATGCTGATGCAAGTGGCCTGGGTTGAGCCTGGACACTTGCATTTAAAAAGCTCCCCAGTTGGTTCTAGTGTGCAGTAAGGTTTGAGAACCCTACCCTATAGGCACACACAGAGCTGGCCCCCAATTTACAGTACCTTCAAGATGTAGCTACCCAGCTGCTCAGGAAAAATGTGGTAATCGTAGTCCTGAGGGAAGAGAAAAATTTCTCCGGCAGATCATCATAAAGGAAACACTGTGGGATATCATCAACCACATCCTTAACAACATCCCTGCAGTAAACACAAAAATAAGTTTCATAGAATCGCTTCCTATGACATCCCTCAGTGTCGCCAGGTTCTTTCCATGCGCTACCACTGAGCGCAAGCAGGTTCTGCTCATGTACAAATTTGGAGGGGAATTTTTCACTTCAGTTAGTGCGCCTCTCCCTAGGGAGGCCTCCTGCTGTGTTTTATGTGGTTGGACACCAGGGGTACTGGAGAACATCTACTTTTTCATCTACTTTCTATATTGAGATTCCACAGAAAGTTGTGTTTGGCCAAAAGAGTTGACTGCTAAGGAGTGTTTGAAAATCACACTCCAGTCTACAAGAAAAAGTAACCCTCCGATTCTTTCATGATTCTAGGTCGATCCCAATTTAACTCACAACAAACCCTGACTTCAAAGTCTCAGAAGTAATTAACTTCGCTGCCAGATGATCAATAAAGAACAATTTCAGACTATGACTCTATACCCAAGCAGACAATTCACACCTGGCCAGGAGTGATATCAGTGGGGAAATAGACCCCCTCCAATTGACACCAGGCCGTATCAGACCAGAGAAATAAATTCCTCCCCCATGGCCAGGAAGTTGAATGGCAGTTACCCTAAGATTGGCAGAATCACTACCTCATAGGTAATTCTTTTCATTTCCTCATAGCCATGGAGAGAAACTATCTAAAACTTTGATTTTGGGGAAATGAGTTGGTGGAAATCTGGCTCTCTCAGGACATGATACTATAACCCATCAGAAAGGTCAACCCACTGGGATTCCCACCTATGGGATCCAAATTGACCATCTTCCATCTTCGGGGACAGACCTTCCATCTTCGAGGGCACACCCTCCATCTTCAGGGGGCACACTTTCACAAACCTCCCCACCTGGGCACAGAACACACCTCCAGCAGTATCCCCTGTGCCAGACTCACACCAGTGCTGCATGCTGAAGTTCTGGCTTCCTCTTCCTGAGCTTCTATTCCAAGCATCCTTGTAACCAACTTGGAATGTCAGGGTTTAAGATGTTTAATAAATGAGTTTTCCCCATCAGTTACGATTTTTTAACCTCCTTGTTATTGAGCTACAATTCACTGCAACTTCTGATTAGAAAAAATTTAATATACAGTCCTATTACCTATGAATTAATGTATGCTTCAAGGACATTGTTTTTTACTGGATGGAGAGTGCATTGTCTTAGCACTCTAGAACAGCTATAGCAGTGACATTGAATAACTTAAGTAGTTGAAGTGGAAATCACAGAAACAAATAGCAATAGTGGAATATAAGTTTCTAAGCGAGTCTAATTCAGATGTGTGAGCAAAACTTTTCAAAGAATCAGTGTTCAAAGAAACCCAGAAGAAAAGAGTAAAAAAAGAGAAAAATTATATCTGCTGATCAATTTGGATTATTATTATATCACCCCAATCTTGACTTCAAACAGATGTACACAGAAACTCCTTATGTGGTGCAAGTTTTATTTTTTAAGTATCATGATTTATAACTTGAAATGTGCATTCACCTACTAACCCCATTTCATTTTCTCCAACAAACTACCATTCTCCAAGAATAGTGGAAGTAGAAAGAGCCATTGTTACTATCCTTATAAGAAGAAAGGGAGGCCAGGCACAGTGGCTTACCCTAGCACTTCTGGAAGGCTAAGGCAGGAGGATGGCTTGAGACCAGGAATTTGAGACCAGCCTGAGAAACATAGCAAGACCCTATCTCTACTATTTTCCTAAAAATAGGAAAATTAGCCAGGCATGGTGGCATGTGCCTGTAGTCCCAGCTACTTGGGAGGCTGAGGTAGGAGGATCAATCGCTTGAGCCCAGCAATTTGAGGTTGCAGTGAGCTATGATGGTGCCACTGCAGTCCAGCCTGGGTGACAGAGCGAGATCCTGTCTCAAAAAAAATAATAATAAAAAAGAAGAAGAAGAAGAAAGGGAACCCCCTACGACACACACTATACTCACCTCCCCCACCAGTTTACCAATCATTGACTTTTGCTAAAGTATGGGGATGATAAATAAACCTGTCAGATTCTGTCTAGAGAGAAAATCTTGACAATACAGAAATATAAAAAAATCAGTGAGAGTGTGAGAAAAATAAAGCTATCAAAGCAGGATAAAAGTGGAGAATGGCTAGAAGACCAACATCTCCATGACCTTGGTTTTACCCCACGTCAGCCTTAGGGGCAGACCTGATATCAGTGGAGCACGAATGGGCCGAAGTGCTCAATATTCTTCTAGCCCAGTACTGGGCGAGATTCTTTTGCGGTGTCAACACTGTTCGTTCATCTCCCCCTCTCGCCACTGTTACGGGTCCCCATTCTGCTGCCGCGGTGAGGCCACATCAGGGCTGCTTGGGAAGCAGTCACGTGAGACAGGTTCTCCCCATGGAGCCAGGTCAAGGCCTTGGTCAGGCTTCTTGGTTGCCAAAATCAAATCTGTTTCCTTGCTTCTATTTCAGAGTTTTAAAGGCTGTTATGCTCCATGTGAATAAATGACATGGGTGGAACTGAATACCTGGCATTTTGCTAAACTTTCCACTTCTCTGCAAAACTGCAGAACTTTTGCGGAGACCATGTAAGTCTAAGTTTTGAGATCCTTTTTTCCATCCTGAGTGAAAGACAGACTGGGAAGTTTAAAATGAAGGGCCCTCTAGTTCCAGGCTGAGCGGAAATGAGCATAAAACCAGCCCGTGGAAAATCTCAGTAAATCAGGTCCAGAAATTGGCCTTCTCCCTTCTTCCCTGAAGGCAGAGAAAGCGAAGTGAGGAACGGGAGGCTTTATCAAATTGGGCTTCACTTCATTATTCTCACTAAATCACGAAGGCCTCACTCTCTGGAGTAACCTCACCCGGGGTGACGCTTTTTCAAATGAGGTGTTTTTCTCAGATGTGTCTAGTCACAATTCACTGGTGACTGCTCGGGAAGGTCAAGAGTAGGAGAGATTATGCTGCTAAAGGTTTTGAGATCAGGGCCTGAGGCATTCTTAAATGTATTGAGCCTTTTCTACCGTGTGTCTGTGTGTGTGAGTGTGCAGTGAGTGGTATTTTAAAAGATAATCTTTTAAAGATCTTTTAAGAGCATTTTTGTCTGATTACAAATAAAAAACATGGTTATTGTAGAAAATGTATGACAAGGAAATATTCAGAAAGGTGCATAGAGATTTATTGACAAAGAGGGTCATCATTGCATTATTTTAAATTCTAAAGTTGTAAACAATGTAAATGGCCAAAAATAGAGTTTCGATACATAAAACTAGTCTGTGGGGTCATTAAAATCACTTAAGGATATGGGGCAGTGGTCACAATATATTAAGAGGGAAAATATAAGGTTAAAATCCATCCATACATTACGATCCCATTTATTTTTAAGTACTTATTCATTAATTTCCTTATTAGAAAAAAGAAGAGAACATTCCAAAATGTTAAATGTTATCATTTCTGGGTGATTTCAGTCCAAGTAATTTTTATGTTCTTTATATTTTTCTGTATTTTACAAAATGTTTATAATCACTATATATTATGTTTAGAATCAGGGGGGGAAAATGATTCTTTGTATTTTTTTATTTTCAGGTTCAAACAAGCCATTACCCCAGTACCTAAAGAACTGGTTGTGTTCCGTAACTCTGCTGCAGGCTAATGGGCTGTAACAGTGAAGTCAGCCCTGTTTGGGGTGGACCTTCCTGCTCTTTGAGGAGAGAAGTGAAATGTCTCTGTCTCCCTCATAGCCGAAGTAAGTGAACTTCTACTCAGGCTCCTTGTCTTTCAAGCTGTTTGGTGTCTCGAACTGCCCTGGATGGGGGACAATTTTCCCCTCCCAAAGCCTTTGTTCTCCATCTTCTTCCTGGACCAGGCAGGCAGAGAGAAGACTCACAAGCCTATATCCACCTGCTCCATCCAGGCACTGCCTGTCCACCTCCAGGGTCTTCTTACAGGGGGAGGGGACCACCACACACCACCCACCATCACTGAAAAACAGCAGACCGACATGTTCCGGGCAAGAACCCCAGGCCTGGAGAGAGTATGTGGTCAAAGTTCTCTTGCTTCTCCAAGGCTGCACACTTCCACCTTCATTTGCTTGGAGAAACCAGGGCACATGTGAGGGGAAAAAATGGCATAGTGAATATTTTCTGTGATAGTGAATCCAGGTCTTTCTACCTACATTCTTTCCAGGGTAGTTAGCCACTAAGTCAGTGTGTTCCAGAACCTGAATTTCAACGCACGTAGGTGTATTCATATTCATCAACAGATTCTCATTGGGGTACATACTCTACACCTGGCAAAGTCATAGGTATAAAGAAATTTGTGATTTTCCTGCCCTGAGGAAATTTCAAGAGAAACTTACATAACAAAATGGAAGCATGAGCTTACTGTTGGTCGAATGATACATCTTGGGGACCTCCAGCTTTTTATTTTAAGCCTCCCTATGCTACAAATAAACGGAATGGCCAGAATAATCTTAGTTATATGGGGAAAAATTAACATTTAAAAAAATTGTTATATTATCCCTAAATCTCAATGTGTTAAGAGAGTGGGATTTAATTAATGCAGCTATTTAGAGATATAAATCAGCAGTTACTTTTCTCTTTTTCATAAGGACATTGAGTTTAATGATATCATTATCTTCACTAGCCTCTAATGCTAGGGAACATAAGATTGATCCAATTTCCCCAAATCTTTAGTCTAGTAAGTTTTTATGCAAGTGGAAAACTTAATGCTAACAGAAACAAATTTGACCACACTTTTAAAATTACAGGATAATTGCTAATTCCGTGGTCATTCATTCTCATGCCATATACTCCAACACAGGAAACTATGAGAAATGTAACCACTGGTAAAATTAAACCTGCAATTATAGCACCAATTTCTAGGATATGTTGATTTTTCTCTATTTTGCAACATGCACACAAATATATAAAATTTTCTCATTTATTTCTCCCACGTGGACCTCGTAAATCCAGAGTTTGTCACATCATGATGATTTTAATAAATTTAAGACAGTTTCTGATCCTGTTTCTAGTCTGCCTTGTTAGTTGATTTTTTAAATTGTCATCTAATATAAGGGTGATAAAACACTTAGTGTATTAGTACAAAGTTGCCTTTAAAACACTCATCAATAAGAGACACAAGCACATAGCAAACACATGCCTTATCCTAATCCACCATCCTTTTAGCCAATAGTTATCTTTGTCACCTAGTATTTGTATCAATCTCTGCATTTGCAATGAATTCTCATCTCAACCCTTATCTTTATTAATATCCACCATCTACATCCAGAACTTTTTCTAGGGATGTTTTACTTCTCTCATCCACTACCTTCAGCCTTTCCCAGTTCTTGGGGCAGAGTACTCAAAGCTTCACTATATCCTAACCTAGAACCATTCAAACAGCTCCCAAATTTTCCTCACTGGTGATGAGCCTTCTCTAACCAGAGTCTTCCTTCCATCATCATTAGCTGCATAGTTGGCTTTTGGTCTTTTCCTCTTCCATGGCCTTAGTAAACTATTACTTTAATATACTTCATCCAATTCTTCATACGTGTTACATACCTTTCTGGATCAGCACTGTCAGTAGTAAAGGATCAGTTCCACTGGCAGGGGCCCTGGCTAATTCAAAGGACACACAGCACATCTGGTATGGCACAACCCTACTCACGGATTGGAAGTGGGAATGATGGCAATCCTAGCAATAATAAATATGAAGCATGTAGCATTTTGCATAAGCTATTTGGATTCAAGCCAAGATAGTCTAAGTGTGAAGCCACTGATTTTAACACCAGACTATGATGTTCTGATGAGGAGGAAAAGGAGCAAGAAGCAGACTAGGAGAAGGAGGAAGAGGAGGAGCAGGGAGAGAATGGAATTACAGTGGTTAGATCTCTGGTGCCAGACAAGTACTGGAATAGAATCCTGACTGTGGCACTTCCTAGTGTATAGCTGCACATATGGCCCAAGAGCAACATGTATTGAACAAATGCAAAGTCCCATGCACCAGGTAGTGTGCTGTGTGCTGCACACTGCCTACTGAGCAGAAAGTCATATGGACCCTGCTCTTCCAGAATTTGCAGGAGAAAAGTAAGGGGGCATAGAAAGACTCTATATAGAGCCCAGTAAGTGGGATCTTCTTGGAGGAAGTGATGTCTGAGGTGCTCTCTAAAGGATGGATTAGTGTTAACCAGAAAAAGGAAGGGAAGGGAAGGCCAAACAAAGGAACCAGCATGTGCAAAGTCTCCACCTCATAAGAGATGTTTATTGAAATAGTGCAAAAAAAAGCACCCAACACAGTTGCTGGCATATGGTAATGGTTAATAATGTTAACAATGAGGATGATGATGGTGGTGGTGGTAGTGGTGGTGGGGATCAAAATTGTGATGGAGGAACATACCGCTTTCAAATTATTACTGTCACATTTTCTTAACCAGTAGTAAAGCTGATTCACTGAGATTTATTTTTTTCTAGCTTCCAGTTCACCCTTTAATGAAGGCACTTTTTAAAAGTACATTTCCCTAAGGATAGGCAAGAAAAAGGAAAAAGAAGAACTAGAAGACTAAAATGTTTCTTTATTTATATATTTTATTTTTTAAGTGCCACATTATGAGGCTAATTGATTTAATCTTTATAAATTAAAGAAAAATATATAGATAATCTATTGTGTTCATTATGGTATAGATGACCAGTTTCTCCAGAGAAAAATCTAATTGGAACAATTAGGTGAAATATTAACCTATTATTTCAAGTTTGGTAGTAGTAGCAAAACAAAGAAAACAGTATTTCTTCCAGAGTGAACAATATGTCTTCCAGACCACACCCTTTTCAGACCACTTCAGAGCAATGATTGTCAAGGGCAGTAGAAGTTTTCTAACAGTCTTGCACAGAGTATGGAAACCATGGTTCATGCAGTTTCCTTGTTAACCTTCACATTTACCAGCCATCGCAAATAGATAGGCAGTTACTAGAAATACTTACAAAATGATACGGTAAAATATGTAGTGAATACAATTTGCATGGATGTTAAGCCTCTGTGCATGGCCTTTCTACAGGTGCTGCACAAATAACAAAGTTCAAAAGATGGCAAATCTAACAGTTACAAACACTGAATTCCCACACCCAAAAGATTTCCATAAAAGCTAAATAAAAACATACAGAGAGGTGTGGCTGCTCACCCTCATTTTCTTTTAAGTTGACTGGCTATTTTCTATTAGGCCCCACTTGATTTGTTTATTTAATGATTTTTCCAGTAGGCTATTGCCTGAAGGAGTAGAACATTATAACTATAAGCATGAGCTAGAGAAACCGCACTCTCCCTACCAGCTCATGGGAAATAAATGAATTGTCTGAAGCTGGGATTCTAGGAGGAGGTTTTCTCCACCCAAATCCTGAACTTATACTCAAAATTTTGTGTTCATTTGCATAGGTGCATTTTCCCCCCTTGGGGAAAGGAGTCCAACATAGCTTTTTTTAAGATCTTTAATAGAGTCCATAACCTCAAAAGAATTGTTAAAATACATTGCTCAACAGTGTTTTCCTTTTACTATTCTTTCACTCAGTAACATTTAAACACCTAGAAAGAAAGGTACTTCAAAAGGGAAGCACCTCTGCTTAACTACTTATAAATTAAGGTTGAGCAACATAATGTACAATAAGTATAAAAATAATATGGATGTTAAACAATGTAGTAAAGTAGTCACTCATCTAATTATCAGAAAATATCGAGAGAGAAAATAGATCAATTGGAACACATGACCCTACTTAACATTTTCAAATTGCTATTTTAAAAATTCCAAACCCTCACCGTGTGAGTGGATAATTGTGTGATGTCCTTCTGACAAAATTCTCTTAAGTTGACTTGCAGGACAGGAATTTGAGTGCTGTAGAAAAATTACCACATTTGCTGATACCATCTTTTTTTGCAATTGTCATGGTCTACGAATTTTTGGAATCATAGTTTCTTTTCCCCCACTCGGTCCTTCTATGCCTTGCTCATTTTTTCCAATGATCCTCATCCTTCCGTGGTTACAATTCTAAACTTCCTCAGAGGTGGGATGCTATAGATGATAACTGAGTTCATGTCTGCCTATTAACCAATAACTTAGACTGGAGAGCCCAAGTAGCTGAAGTGCTACAGAACACTAGACCTTATTTCTACTATCGAGCTGTAAATCACGGAATAGGAAGTCATGAGTGGATCTATTCCAGGAGAACAGCAAAGGGAAGACCCAGGATGACACCCATGCAGCAGATCATATAGGATTGGAATAGGAAGTTGGAAATCCTAGGAAGAAGGTCTCTAAAGAAAATTAAAAGTCAATATGAAAATGTTTTCAGAAAAATTAAAAAAAATATGAAAAATGTCTGTTTTCTTTACATTTGTAAGCTTTTTGATATAGTTTGATTTTTTTTAACCATGTATGTCATTACTCTGATCAAAAGTGGAGAAGGCAGCAACAGTGGCAGCAGGGCAGTGGCGGTGTGCATAGTGCCCAGAGAGAGAGGGACAGAGTGGCTCAAGTTGAGGCTGGAGAGCCTCAGACATTCTAGGTTCTCGCAGATCAAGTTCAGGATCTTGATCTTCAGTGGAAAGCCACTGAAGATTTTTTGGCTCTGTGTGTGTGTGTGTGGGTGTGGGTGTGTGTGTGTGGGTGTGACAAAATAATTTTTAGAAGCATTCTGGCTGCAACATATTAAGTGGTTTGCAGAGTTGCAAGAGTGCATGAGGGGAGATCAGTTAGAAGGTTATTGCTATATCAAAGATAGGATGTAGAGGTAGCTTGGATAGGTTAGTAGAAACAGAGAGGATTTGACAGATTTAGGTGAAAATTAGGAACTAAAACTAATAGATTAGAGCAATAGATAGCTGGATATGAGAAGCTGGATAAAAATGAAAGATGACTGAATCCACACAATGGGGATAAAATTCTGTATATTTTGCTCTAGGTAACTTTAGCATCATTATGCAAAAGTGACCTCAAATCATTTTCACTGGGGTTGTAATATTAAATATCATTTGCTCCTACTTAAGGTTTTGGTGGAAATACTCATATAGATATGACAAACAGCTTTTATCCAACCAGGGTTCCATGAGAGAATTAAGCTCTAGAGCAAATTATCTGATAACTATTTTTTTCAATTCTTCTAAGGATACATAGTTAGTACTATTGTATAAGTATAGACCATTAGGAGTTCTCTCATAGAACTGTGGGTAAGAAAAACTAGTAACATGGATAGTTTCTGATCTGATTCGATTCATATTTTTCTTCTTTTACTGCCCAATTCAGTTGTTCTTCTCCTATAGTTCCATATTTCTTCTGTTGTTGAGTCATAGCAGTATGACTCATACCAGTGTGTGCATCTACTGTATACATTTGTACATTTGCAATTGCTCAAAATTCCTTAAGTATAACTTTTTAATCAATTGTTTTGCTAGGATGTGAGGCCTTCATTACAGCAGTTCCCTGAATAGTTGCAGGTCTCCTCTAGTTGCATGGTAGGATTATATTTCCCTGATCTCTTGAAGTTATATACAGCCATGTAAATTTTTTGGTCATTAAAGTATGAGTGAAAGTGGTGGGTATTATTTTCAAGCAGAATCTTTAAGAATTAGTATATACTTCACCGCATTCCCTTTTTGTTTGTTTGCTTCAACTAACATGGAGCCAGAAGTCTCACCATCCCTCATTGAACATGTACCATAGGTGCAGAAAAAACAAAAAAAATATGTAGCCAGCCACTGAGATTTTTGAGTCACTTGTTATTGCAGCATAACTTTACCTATCCTGCCTAATACAGATGTTTTTTCCAAAATGCTCTGCAAAATTTCTACCCCAAATTGCTTATGTACCAGGAATGATTTATCTCCATAGGTTTCAGTTACCCTGCTTTGTGAATCGCTCTAATCTGAATACTTTATGTTTTGGGGGTCAGCTGATTCTGTCTTCTACCCTTAATGCTATGAAGAGGGATAATTTTTTTTCCAGAACTGTGCCAAAGGTGGGACAGTGGGAATTATCCATCCTATGCAAGAAATAAGAGGGTACATTGTCTGCAGAAATTTTAAAACAGTAATAAAACCAACTAAAATCAGTGTGTGTTTTATTATCACCATGTAACTACAGTGCAAAGCAGTTTATAAGTGTCCATTGCATAGTATGCTAGAGAACTTCCTCAGCTGTAAACATCTAAACTAACTGGGATCCATTAACTCATTCATTCATTTACTTAACGCCTCCTGTGTGCAAGACATGGTGCTATGCACTGCAGATAAAGTAGGGAACAGCATTGGCAATTTCCCTACCCTCATAGAGTTTATACTTGGGGCACAAGGGAAGGAATTCTACAAGAATGCAATTGCCATGAAATGCATTTTTCTTCCCTCTTGGAGAGGTGACATTTGAATTAGGCCTGAGTAATAAGGAAGAGGCAACTTGCAACTGAGCAAAGATCTAGAAGAAGAGTATTCCTGACGTAGTGAACATCAATGCAAAAACCTTAAAAGAAGAACAAAGCTGAACATAGTGCCTGAACATTGTAAATGAGGTGGCAAGTGGACAGATAAAAGGTTAAAGAGATAAGTATGGATAAGGCACCACAATGAATCTTTCAAGCCATCTATTGTAAGGACTGAATATTTTAATCTTAAGAGACTAATATCAAGAATATGCAAGGAACTCAAACATCTCAACAGCAAAAGACCAAATAATCCAATTTAAAAATGGACAAATGATCTGAACAGACATTTCTTAAAAGAAGACATACAAATGGCCAACAAATATATGGAAAAAATGCTGACCCTCACTAATCAAGGAAATGTAAATTAAAACTACAATGAGGTATCATCTCACCCCAGTTAGGATGGCTATTATCAAAATGATTTTTAAAAATAACAAATTCTGGCTAGGGTGTGTAGAAAAGGAAATTCTTATACACTGCTGGGTGGGAACATAAACTAGTACAGCCACTATGTGGGACAGTGAGGATGTTCCTCAACAAAACTGCAAATAGAACTACCATATGATCCACCAATCCCACTACTGGGCATTTATCCAAAGGAAAGGAAATCAGTATATCAAAGAGATATCTATACCCCCAAGTTTATTGATGAACTGTTCACAATAGCCAAGATATAGAATCAACCTAGGTGTCAGCAACACATGAATGGATAAAGAAAATGTAGTATATGAGCAATGGAATCTTACTTAGCCATAAAAAGAAAGAAATCCTGTTGTGTTAAGTGAAATAAGCCAGGAACAGAAAGTTAAATACCACATGTTCTCACTCATATGTGGAAGCTAAAATAATTTGATCTCATAGAAGTAAAAAGTAGAACAGGTGATACTAGAGGCTGAGAATGGCAGGGAGCTAGGAGTACAGGGAGAGATTTGTTAAAGGATACAAAATTATAGCTAGATAGAAGGAATAAGTTCTAGTGGTCTATACCACTGTAGGATGACTATAGTTGCAATGATATATAGTTTCAAATAGCTACAAAGAGGATACTGAATGTTCCCAACACAAAGAAACAGTAAATGTTTGAGAAGATGGATATGCTAACTACCCTTATCTGATAACGACTACATTTTATGTGTTGTAACATCACTATGCATCCCATAAATATGTACAATTATTATGTCTCAATTAAAAAGTAAAAGAAAATATTTTAATCTCGTTGGAAAGGAAAAGTGCTGGAGAGCTTTAAGCAGGAAAGTGATATAATATGACTGGTTCTTTAGAAAGCGCTCTCTGACTGCTATGTGGAGACAGAGAGGTAGGAGGGGGAGCAGGAAACCAGTTACGGCATTGTTGCATTGGTCCAGATGAGGAATGATCATGCCTTGGATGAGGGTCTTAACAGTGGATACAATAAAAATAGTCAAATTCACAAAACGTTTTGGGAGTAGAGAGGATAAGACTTACTGGTGGATTGAATATTGGCTGTGAGTAAAAGAGAGGACACATAAACAACTCCTGATTAAAATTTTGCCTTAAGCAATTGAGTATAGTGGGCATCAGGTACTAAGACATTTTCTTCTTAGCTTATGCTCTTCTAAACTAGGAAAAAAAAAAACAGGCTAGTTCCCCTTCCCAAACTTCCTTCTGCACTGACAAAATAAATAAACAAACATGATGGAAGAAAAATTTTTTAGTTAATTGACATTATCATATTATTCAGGGTACCAGACAATATTATAGATCAAATCATCTGGGAATTACCATCTCAGAGCATCCAGGACTTAACGGAGACAAGCAATTTGATTGGCCTACAGTGATATCATAATTCTATTTCAGGGTAGAACTGGAGGTCTGGGTATCGATGCCCAGAGCCTGAGGTCTGGCCACCCACTGGTCCCTAAGCCCTCAGCTAGAGCCATGCTGAACTGAGACCATTCTGTGAGCTGATAAAAAACTGTAGAATGGCTGGGCCTTAGGGTAGAGGGTTGTGTAATGCAGTCCATAATGGCAGTGGAGGTAAGATTAGAAACCAGAAAATATATGTCAGTGTGGTCTGACCCCTTTCTGAGTTCACATGAAAATCCCATTTGCTTTCCAGAAAGTAGTGGTACAAACCATTATTCTTGTTCATGAGCTCTTTGGGACAGTTCTTCTAGGACATAGTTCTCCCTTGCACTAGAAACTATTTTTAAAATAAACAACACAAGATACCACTAGTTAAAGAAAATCTGGCTCTAACATAGTTCTCAGAAACATTTCATTGTTGCAGAAAAAGTAGCCTCATTACAAAGGGCTTTATTCCTATATCTATTGATGCAAAGAAGATGGAGATGGGGGGTGGGGGGTGGGGCTGGGGGAGGAGGGGAGTAGAGCCACACCCAGGAGGCAGAATTAAATAGTGTTGTCCCAAAAGGCAGTAATGAATTCCCACAAATTTCAGCTATGAAAATAGATTTTTGCCTATTGCCAGCTTATAAAAAAAACCCTCATGTATCTAACACTGTGCAATGATTTGACACTTTCAAAGGGCATGGTATTTATTCAAACTACACCATCAGTACAATCTGCAATTCAACAAATCGCAGCATCAATTATCCTTTTTTGTGCATGTTTCCAATATTGTGCCTGGAGCTGAAGGGCGGTGGGGCCAAAGTCAATCCCCTTGGCTTTGGCCAACTTCCCTTGGGTGTGTTGAACACATCTCCACCACCTGGCTCAGAGCATGATGTCTCTGATCAAGTCATTGTAATAAGATAATGGAAAATCTTGGATTGCGGAATCATAACAAGGCATTGTAAGATGGAGCCACAAAATCATATCAGTGCAATTATAGTGGTGGAGTGCATGCACGCACACATAGACACGTGTATGTGTACACAGTATCTAGACTACAGCAGGCCACTAACTTAGTGGGCAGTATAGCATAGTGGTTAAGGGCTTCGATTCTCTGGAGATAGACTGCTTGAGTTCAAGTTCCATTTCTCTCATTTACTCACTGTAGTACATGTGAAACCTTGCAACTCTGTTAAATGGGTGACAACAGTAGAACCTATTTCATAGGATTGTTGAAATGATCAAATGAATTAATGCACATAGATGACATAGAACAGCACCTAGCAAATAGTAGGGACTATTTGCTACTCTTATGATCATACCACACCCTTTTGTCTAAGGTCCACTTCATGACTTCATGTATCGCCAGAAATCATCTTAAGAGAACAGTATGTGAGAAACTAACATGCATTGAGCCTCTGCACTAGACCAGGAAGTGTTCCAGAGAACGTGCATACACCATCTCTAAGTCTGAATCATTCCCCCAACTACAGTAGCCTGTGACCTAAGTGGGGAGAAGTATATGATCCAGGTACTTGGCCTTGCAAGAACCTCAGCCTAGTTTAAAAACCTGACTCTACCACTTGCTAGTTGTGTGACCTTGGGCAAGTTATTTCAGCCACTGAGCCATCGTTTCCATAACTGTAAAACAGGCATAACACCTAATTGTCATGGTGTCTGTGAGGATCTAACAAGTTTACATACGTATATCAAAGTGTTTGGCACAGTGTAGGTTCTCAAAAGTGATATTGCTCCTGTTATTACTTGTTAGCATTTCCCACTCAGAGGATTGGTAGCCTGCCTTGGAATACGCAAGGCCAATAGTCACTGTACTATTTAAACATAATTTATTATTATTCATTCATGGAAAAAATGCATTTTGAATCATAACATATAGTAATAGTTAAAGAAAAAATAAATGGTGTAAATATCTAGAAATAGTATTACATTTCCAATAGATATGTTTTCATACTTAGTTTATATTCAGCCCAGTATATTTGACAATACAAAATTTTCATTAATTCCCTCTAGTAACTTATTTTCTTTAACCAAAGAGGAAGAGTTAATTGAGGCAGAGAGAAAAACGGGATGATGATCAACAGTTCTGAGACAACAGAGATTGATGACTTTTCCAGTAATCTACAGGGGCTCACCCTCACTATTCATTCTGAAATGAAACTATGGCTTTCTCAACCAAATCTTAAAGTTTCAAGAGATATGCATTTTACAGTTCTGAAGGCAGGACAACTGTGAAATGGCAGTCCTTCAAGGAGCTAGCCTATAAGGTTTAATTATGTTTGTTACCACTGGCCCTTCCTTTTGGTTCCCAGGCGGTGATGGGGATGTACAATTACACAACACGTAGAAATATATCAAGAATCCCAGACCTACAAACATGCTTCTGTGTACTGGAGCCTAGCCCTAGACCAGGGACTGCCACAGCATACAAGGCCAGCTGGTATTGCTGACGATTATCTGCATTTGCATTGGGTTGGGTGGCAGAAGGTGCCCGAACCCAAACAGACTGATATGAGGCAGAGCTTGATGCTAGGATTCGCATCAGCACAGCCAAATACTTGACACAGCAAGTGAGCATTGAGTGCCAGCAGGGAGAAGCCAGCAGGGATAAGGTGTGGGCTTAGAGAGGCACAAAACCCAGCCCTCCGTACCAGAAGAGGATGCTTGTCTGGTCTTTTGAGTGCAGTACACACTTCTGATGACTTAGTAGGACTGTTGGGGCTCCCTGACCCAACAGGATTGCTGACTACTGGAGCCAGGAGCCAAGTCAATCAGGAATTCATTCATTCTACAAATATTTATTGAGTACCTCCTATATGAATAAAACATGCCAAATTTCCATGGCCTGTTGGTGCCTACATTTTAGCAAGGAGAGACAGATAATAAATAAGTAAATTATTTAGCATATTGGAAGATGAAACAGGCTAACGAGAAAAGTAAGGCAGGGTAAGGGGATTGAGAATGTGGGGGGGAGGGTGCTGCAGGTTTAAAAACAGTGGTCAGAGTAGGTCTCATTGAGATGATTTGGGGGCAAAGGCTTTAAGGGGGTGAGGGAGCAAGCCATGCTGGTACCGGAGTCAAGAGTGTGCCGGTGACCAAAAGTGTCAGTGCAAAGGCCCTATTTGGGTGGAGCATGCCCAAGGAGGTGGGGGGAGGGTCTGGAGAGCTGTAGGAGATGACGTCACGGCGGTAATAGGGGTGTGACCAGATCATGGAGGGCTGAGAACTTTAATTTTTACTGAGTAAAATATGGAGACATGCAGGGTTTTGAGCAGAGGAATGACACAATCTCACTAATATTTTAAAAAGATAAGGAGGCTGGTGCAATGAACCAGGAAAGAGACAACGGTAGCTCAGACTAGAGTGGTCTAGCAGTAGAGGTGATGAGAAGTGGTGAAATTCTGGAAATTTTTTTTTTTTTTTGAGACAGTCTCACTCTGTTGCCCGGGCTAGAGTGCCGTGGCATCAGCCTCGCTCACAGCAACCTCAAACTCCTGGGCTCAAGCGATCCTCCTGCCTCAGCCTTCTGAGTAGCTGGGACTACAGGCATGCGCCACCATGCCCGGCTAATTTTTTCTATATATTTTTAGTTGTCCAGCTAATTTCTTTCCATTTTTAATAGAGACGGGGAAATTCTGCAAAATGTTTGAATCAGGATTTCCTCGTTGAAGTAATGGCGAATGTGACAGAGGAAAATTGGGAATGGCTCCAGGTTTTGGGTCTGGACAACTGCAAGCTTTAAGTTTCTATCAACTTAGAGAGATTAGAAGGAGCAGCTTTGGGGGAAGATCAGTTTAGTTTTGGACATGATAGGTTTGAGATGTCTGTGAGACACACAAGAGGAAGTGCAGACGCCTGTGTGTAATGAGCCTGGAGTTCAGGAGAGACATCTACACTGGAGATTAAAAGGCAGAGGCTTGGGCAGAATGAGATATCCAAGGGAAAGGGGTGCTGACAGAGAAGAAAGTCAAGGACGGGGCACTTCAACCTTAAAAGGTAGCCAAGAAGAGAAGGAACCAACAAAAGAGGTGGAGAAGAATTCACTAGAGGAGGAAGAAACTTTCTGGGCAGGCTGTTTTCACAATTCAAAATGTGTGATTTGAGCGATGTGATGTGATCCTTGTGTATGGCTCATGGTGGTTTCAAGGAGGCTCTGGGGTTGGGAAAAGCAGCCTGGCGTGTGTGTTTGTGTGTGTGTTTCTAGCATGTTTGGATTGCGTGGCTGGGTGGACCCACATACCCCAAGAGATAGAACTTCGTGGCCAGGGAAGCCCTGTGAATAAGACTGCTGGGGACATCTCCATGCACTTAACAAAAAAGGGAAAAAGGTTTTTCATTTTGTCCATTGAGAGTATTTTTAAAAATAATTTTCTAATCCCATGCTAGTATGAATTCTGTTATGTGTAAATGGTCTACAAAAGCCTCTTCTTCGGAGTCTAGTGTATCCAGCTCTTTTCTTCAGAGAAGGGGGTTTGCTAGGGTGCTTTTGACGATTAGGGCTTTCTCCTCTTTTAAAAATACTCCTCTCTGTTAATTTATGTCCTTCTTATCATTGTTCTAAATGATGTATTACTTCTTGTGTCTTAGCTATACCACTCCCATCCTGTTTGGAGAAATTTGCTCACCAAATTGACTCAGCCACAGCATGGGAGCTTGAGATATTTATCTTTCAGGTTTTCCCTGGGGCTGAGCTATGCAAAAGAATATAAATCCTTATGTTTCTTCTCCTGTGCATTTAACAGTTATCAGACAGCAACTAGCCAGGCCAGACTGAAAAGCCTGACAAATAGTAAGTCATTTTATTCTCTCAACAATTCCGTGAGGTAGAGACTATCATCATCATCATCATCATCACCATTTTATACATGATAAAAATGAGGGACAGAGAGGTTAAGTTCGTTGCTAAGGACACACAGCTAGTGAGTGGCAGAACCCAAGAGCCCCCAGGCTCACTGTGCTTGTCTAACACTCTGTGACTTTTTTGGAAGTTTTCTATCAAGTAAGCTCATTCTGTTTTTGTTTTTTATTTATTTACTTTTTTTTGCAGGGGTAAGATCAGAACTTCATATCCAGCACTTTGGGATCCCCCTGAAAGTTAACAAAACAGCATCTGAGAAATGCGATGCGGTGAGCCAGCGAGGCCATCGACCATCACATGACCAAATGAAGGGCCCCAGGGATGGACTCACCTGGCCGGCCTTTTCTGCATGAAGGCAGCAGGTACTCCTGGTGCTACAGGTAGCGCAATTGTAGGTATTGGCATTATAAGCACATTCAATGTAAAAGTGACTGTTTTAACACTCTAAGGAATATGTCCATATAAAGATGCTTAATCTGGCCGGGCGCAGTGGCTCACGCCTGTAATCCTAGCTCTCTGGGAGGCCGAAGCGGGTGGATTGTTTGAGTTCGAAACCAGCCTGAGCAAGAGCGAGACCCCGTCTCTACTAAAAATAGAAAATAAATTAATTGGCCAACTAAAAATATATAGAAAAAATTAGCCCATGCCTGTAGTCCCAGCTACTCGGGAGGCTGAGGCAGAAGGATTGCTTGAGCCCAGGAGTGTGAGGTTGCTGTGAGCTAGGCTGATGCCATGGCACTCACTCTAGCCCAGGCAAAAGAGTGAGACTCTGTCTCAAAAAAAAAAAAAAAAAAAAGATGCTTAATCTATTTCTTCCCAATTTGATTTTTTTAAGTAAAAGGCTCATTGCAAGAAACCAGACATACTAAGAATCAAGGTTGATCAGTGGATTCGGTCACTAGTATTTTCTGCTGTCTGGACTGAGCGCTCGTTCCTTGCACACTCTCTCCAGTGTGTCAGCATCAGAAGCGAGTGTCCAGTTTCTGTAGATATTTGGTTTTTAACTCATAGTCAGCATCACAAAATCTCTCTCTCTGCTGGACCTGCTCCTCGGTGCTTGATTTCTCGGCAGAGCTTCCTACACACAACAGTTTGAGACGTTTGCTTTTTAGATGCAGGTGCTGAATCAACAGTCTGGGGTGTGGCCTGAGAACCTGCATTTCTAACATGCTCCCAGCAGATGCTGTTGCTGTTGGTCTGTCTGGCAAAATTCAGTAGGAAGGGCCTACAGCTGTGGTTCTCAACCCGGGCAGCTCCACTGGAAACACTTGGGACCCTCTAAACAATAATTTTGCCTCGCTTCTGTCTTCAGAGATCCGATTTAATTGGTCTGGGGGCAGGATGGTCTAGGAGGCAGGATTTTTCGAAGCTTCTCAAATGAATCTACTGTTCAGTCATGATTAAGACCCACTACGTTCGTGTTGGAGCAGGGGTCCTCACATGTGTGGTCTGGACCATCATCATCTCTTGGGAATGGGTCAGAAATGCAAATTCTTGGGCCCCACTGAGACCTGAACCAGAAACTCAAGGTGGCCCGAGCACCCGTGAGCTAATAAAATTTCATGTGGTTTTGATGCACATTCGAGTTTGAGAACCACTGGTTTAAAGGCTCATAGAATACATTTTCCATTTCTCTGATTCTCCCCTCTTCCCTTTTCCCCCACTCTTACCTCATTCCTTCTCCTTCCCATTATGCCCCCAACCCAGTATTTGCAAACTGTTTAGAATAGCAGGGCTGTACTAAAATACAATGATAAAAAGCCAAGAGTTTGGGGATGGGTATGAAGAAAGCAATATAATTGATTCCAGGCTGGGTCCAGTGGCTCATGTCTGTAATCCCAGCACTTTGGGAGGCCAAGGTGAGAGGATCACTTGAGCCCAGGAGTTTGAGACCAGCCTGGCAACATGGAGAGACCGCGACTCTACAAAAACATAGAAAAATTAGCCGGGCATGGTAGTGTGCATCTGTAGCCCCAGCTACTCAGGAGGGTGAGGTAGAATGATTGCCTGAGCCCAGGAGTTTGAGGTTGCAATGAACTATGATGACGCCACTGCACTCGAGCCTGGGAAACAGAGAGAGAGCCCGTCTCCCTTGACACCAAAAAAATGGTTATAATTGATGCCAAATATACAAATATTGGAGTCGTCTTGATAATCAACAGTTGATCACTGCTATGGTTTGAATGTGTCCCCTCCAAAAATTCATGTGCTGGAACTTAATCCCCAGTGCAACAGTGTTGGGAGATGGGGCCTAATGGGAGGTGTTTAGGTCGTGAAGGCAGAGTCGTCATGATGCATTAATGCCACTATAAAATGGGCTTGGGGGGGCGGGTGTGATCAGTCTTCCACTGGGAAGCATAGTATATGCTTCTACCCAGTCACCATCCAGCGCTTTTTACAGTGCTGAATAGATCTATTCAATCAGAATGTGCCTGCGCCCAGGCTGAAATGGTGCCACTGTCTTTAAATCCCCGCTCACACCTCGGAGGTGATATTCTTAAAATCTGTAGAACTAGGTCTTCACCCACATTTTTTTTTAGTTCTTGATCTTGAGACTGTCAGTCCCTGCACATTTGAATCTCACTGTCCTTCACATCTGAGGAAGAGGCCCCCAGGGGCATCACACCTAGCCTCAAGCTAGTGACAGACATTCGTGGAGGGCAGACTGGCCGGGTGGCCAGGGACTCAAGGAGGCAAAGCAGTCTCTGCTTAGGGAGTTTTGAGTCCAGAGGGAGGATGGGCCCTGCACATGCAAAAAATCAAGTGACCATGCCAGGGCGTGGCAAGGGAAGCCTAACAGGAACACCCAGCTAGAGTATTCATTGGGTCACCTGGCATGCTGGTTACACAGCAGAGAGCCACACGGGCTTACTCCTAGGAGGAGGAAAGGTACATTTTACCTATTTTTTTGCTAAGGGTATTAATATTAAGCATTTTTTTTAATTGTGTCAAAATAAATATAACATAAAATTTGCCACCTTAACCATTTTTCAGTGTACTGTTCAGTAGGGATAAGTATACAGTCGTGCGTTACATGAAGACTTTGCAGTCAACAATGGATCACATATTCAATGGTGGTCGCATAAGATTATGATACCATATTTTTGCTACACCTTTTTTATATTTAGCTATGTTTAGATACACAAATACTTACCATTGTGTTACAACTGCCTGCAGTATTCAGTACCGTAACATGCTGTACTGGTTTGTGGCCTTGGAGTGATAGGCCATATCCTACAGCTTAGGTGTGTAGCAGGCTGTACCAGCTAGGTTTGTGTATGTAAATACACTCTGTGATGTTCACACAAAGATGAAATCACCTAACAATGCATTTCCCTGAACATATCCCCACTGTTAAGTCACTTGTGACTATCTTTACATTTTTATGCAACCAATAGCAAGAAATTTTTAATTTCACAAAACTGAAACTCTATGTGGGTATCCACTAAGCAACAACTCTTCATTTCCCTCTCCCCACAGCCTCTGGCAATCACCTGTCTATTTTCTGTTTCTGTGAATTTGACTACTCTAGGAACCTTGTATAAATGGAATCATACAATATTTTTCTTCCTGTGACTGGTTTATTTCATTTAGTATAACATCCTCAAAGATCATCCATGTTGTGGCATGTGACAGGACTTCCTCCCTTTTTAAGGCTGAATAATATTCCATTGTGTGTATATCTACCGTATTTTTTTTATCTATTCATCCTTCAATGGATATATAGGTTATGTCCACCTTTTGGCTATCGTGAATACTGGGGCCAAGAATATGGATATACAAATATCTCTTTGGGACCCTGCTTTGAATTCTTTTGGGCGTACACCCAGAAGTGGAATTGCTTGGATCATATGGTAGTTCTATTTTTAATTTTGTGAGGATCTGCCATACTATTTTCCATGGTGACTGCACTATTTTACTTTCCCACCAACAGTGTACAAGGGCTAAAATTTCTCCACATTCTCACCAACACTTGTAATTTTCTTGTGTTTTGATAGTAGCCATCCTAATGGTATGAAGTGATATCTCATTGTGGTTTCTATTTGCATTTCCTAATCATCAGTGATATTGAGTATTTTTTCATATACTTGTTAGCCATTTGTATATCTTCTTTAGAGAAATGTCTATTCAAATCCTTTGCCCATTTTAAAATGGGTTGTTTTTAGGTTATTGAGTTGTAAGAGTTCTTTATATATTCTGGATAGTAATTCCTTATCAGATATATGATTTGCAAAGATTTACTACCATTCTGTAGGTTTCCTTTTCATTCTGCTTTTTGTCCTTTGATAAACAGAAGTTTTTAATTTTGATGTTCAATTTGTCTTTTTTTACTTTTGTGCATTTGGTATCATATCTAAGAAATCATTGTGAAATCCAACAAAGTTCTTTCCCTACGCTTTCTTCTAAGAGTTTTATAGTTTTACGACTTATGTTTAGGCTTTTGTCCATTTTAAGTTAATTGTTGTGTATGGTGTAAGATTAGGGACCAACTTCATTCTTTTGCATGTGGATATGCAGTTTTCCAAACACCATTTATTGAAAAGACTGTGATTTCCTCCACTGAATGGTCTTGGCATCCTTATTGAAAATCACTGGACCATATATAAGAGGGTTTATTTCTGGGCTTTCTATTTTATTCTATTAGTCTATGTGTCTGTTGTTATAACAGTACCACACTACCTCTATTACTGTGTCTTTGTACTAAGATAACAAATCAAAAAGTGTGAGGCCTCCAGCTTTGTTCTTTTTCAAGATTGTTTTGGCTACTTGGCATAATATTAAGCAATCTTTTAAACCAAAATTTAGATTACTGTCATCTTAAAAGCCTCCAATATCTTCCCATGACACACACAATTCAAACTTCTTTCCAAGAGGATCCACAACCCTCTGCACAACCTATGCACTACATTGCCTCTCCACCCTCACCTGTCAGCATTCTCTTGCCTTGCCTTGGTGCTCCAGCCCCAGTGGCCTTCTGTCTGCTCCCAGGACAGTCACTCTGCCCAAGTGCTACTCACACATCCATCCATGCACTCGTTCTGCATATATTTATTGAGGTCCTACTCTGTGTCGGGCCCTGTTCTAGGTGCAGCAGCTAACACTCATGGCTGATGCTTTCCCAGCCTTTAGCTAAGAGATCTTGTTCCTCATCTGTCTAAGTTGGTTCTCCCTTTCCTCCCACCCCTGGTTCTCCATCCCTATACTCCGCTTTTACTGCCTTCATGGACTTAACCTTAACTCTTCATTTTTTTGTTGAAAGAATAAAATGAGTTTAGTTGACACTTTTCTGAGAGGACAGTAAACCTGATCACTGTGGGTTGGGATGTCACCAAATCACCATTTAGAAGGCTACGTTAAATTTGTACTAAACACATAATAAAATATAGTAACCATAATTTCACTGTTTAAATTGAGAAAGATTTCTGAGGACCCTGAGAGGTTTTCTCATCTTCCAATCTGATCCTTTCCAAAGGAAATGTGGAGATAAGAAATATACCCCCTTGTATCACCTGAAAGCAAGAGTCTGGTGTCTTAGAAAAGGAAAGAAGTAATTTCTCCTGAAGGACTAGCATTTTTTTTCTTATAGGCACTACTGGCTGGTTCAAAGTCATTGACCTAAAATAGAGAGTTGTTAGATTCCATTACTCTACTGAACAAAAATGCTTTAAAATGGGAGTCAATCCAGGTTTAACCAAAAAGAAGAAGGAATGCTTCCCAAATAATGTCATTTTGATGGTCATTTGATTAAATGTAGCCCATGATGTTATAACCCCCAAAATGACAAATCCATCCTGCCACATTCGTGTTACCTGAGAAAACTGAGATTCATGAGGCAAAATAAGCCCTTCACCACTTTCTTCCCTGGGGTTCACAATCCAAAAGTATTTGCTCATAGCGGATGAGTGTAATATGGACGCATATTTGCAAGTTTACCTCATAGTCAACCACAAGGTAAATAGAGTCATCCATGTTATAAACCCAAAATACCATATTATAACTTTACACCATAAAACCTACCAAAATCCCATTTTATATCCTTACTGGACATACAGTCCTAAATTATAACCTCTTGAATGAAATAAGAATGTTAGACTTGGCTGTCCTGTGTAAGACAAATCATGTGAATTCCATTATTTTATCATTCAGACAATTTCAATCTCCTGCAACACGTTTCAGCTAAACTGTTTGTTTAGTACATTCTCTTGGCCTATTACTCATGAAAGAATCAGATACTCTAGTGATTATCTTGCGGAGGCTCACTCATTGCTTTTGGAACCAGGCCACAGATGAAGTAACAATAACCACATTGATGGAAAAAAAAAAAGCCAAGGCAGCAATACAATATTATGACAACAGATCTCATCTTGATTTGAAAAAGCAGAAGTAGTATTCTAGCTTTTTCACTTTATACGTGCATATTACCTCCCTTGCCATTCTTCCCCTATCTACTACTAATAAATCTTCACCCAAGAAAGATAGTCTAAATTTTCCCCAAGGATGTTCAGGAATAACTGAGGGTAGCTGGCAGTGCATGAGAAATTTTGTTTCAAAAATAAATATTTCCATTATGTTTCCTTAGGGGATACATAAGGTCAGGATATGTTATAGAATTTTGCTTCACAGCACATAATTTTCTCATTTTCAACACAATTATTTCTCTTCAATAAACATATTAGAGGCCTTGCCAGAATGTTTATTACAAGATCATTTAGAGTAACAAAAAATGCAAATCAACCCAAATGTCCAACATCCAGGGATTGGTTGAAGAAAACATGGTACACACATTATCAGTGGAAGGTGATGCAGGCATTAAAATAAATCATGATGTAAAAACATATTTGTTAAGGTGCATAGATGTTCATTTTATATTGTCCATTGAAAATAATATATTAAATATATATATATATATATATATATATTAGGTTATTAAGTATGAAATGTCTGATTTCCTTAAGTACTAAGTTTGATAGTTGATGTCTCTGACATTTCACTTTGATACTTCTTGTTTTATTTTTATTGTGAAGGTACATCCTCAGTCTTTCAAATACATGTTTTGGCTTGTGATTATCTTTCAAATTTTTTTTAGAGCAGTTTTTGTGAAACCATGGGTAAGTCAAAAATTAGTGTTATTTTTTAATATAAGTGCCACTGTGGAACCAATGCAGTGCAGACAGCTTGAAATATCAATGAAGTGTTCAGGAAGGATGCGGCTAATGAATGCACAGTACGTCGATGGTTTGAGAAGTTCCGTTCTGGTGATTTTAATCTTGAAAATGAGCCACGTGGGCAACCTGAGACCAAGGTGGATGGATAATGATGAGCTAAAAGCTGTAGTGGAAGTGAATCCATCTCAACCTACGTGTAAATTAGCAGCAAGTTTTGATGTTACTATTCCAACAGCATTGGACCATTTGAAACAAATGGGCAAGGTAAAGAAGCTGGATAGATGGGTTCCGCATGAATTAAACAAGCATCAGAAGAGAAATCATCTTGAAGCTTGCCTTTCTTTGCTGTCACAACATAAAGGAGGTGAGTGGTGGGCAAGCTAGTGAAGCTTCATCT
>NW_012134969.1:4216718-4225402 GCF_000956105.1 Propithecus coquereli | reverse complement strand
TATTTTTAAATTGTTAGATATATTACTTATAATTGAAAACGTTTTGAGTAACATCTCAATTCGTATTTTCTTAGAAAATTCCAAGTATACAAGGTGGTTTTCACAAATAGGCAATCTATTTTGGAGAGTTTCCAGCTCTGTCATCTGAAAAAAATAGAAAGGTAGTTCCTTCCAATAAAAACCATGCCATCTTTTCCCTAAAGTTAAATGCATTGCACATAATTATTAAAACTGGTGAATTTTAAAAGTGCTGACACTTTTATAGCAATGGCAATAGTAAAACTGATTTTTCATCAGTTTTTTTTTCAAAGCACATGCTCATTATAGAACATTTCTAAAATACAGAGGCAGACAAAGAAGAAAATTCATGTTACCTGTAACCCCACCACTTAGAGATACCCACTGTTGACATTCTAGCTGACCTCCAGCCAGTCATCCTAGTCAGTCAGCATTCACTCTGCGTCAAACCATCAGCTTTGACTTCTGTAGTGTCCTGACACTGAGTGCAGCTCACTCTCCCTCACTGCAACTGATTTTCCCACCTATTCTTGAGGTCTTCAGCAACATAGCTTGACCCCCAGACATTGGTTCCACCTGGACAATAGAGGCAGGGGATTCATAGTGTGGTGGGGAGGCCGGTGGGGAGAGTAGGTTCCATGTGGGAGGCACTTCCCTGCCCCACCCGTCCAGCACATTTTGGGATTCCTGTGTCTGCTCACCCAAGTCTCCCCTGCTTCCCCATTAGGCCACGTCACGGGTGCAGCTCCTAGCTATGTGCTCTGACCAGCACCCAAAAGTAGATGGAAACGCCCTGAGGAGTGGAGAGAAGGAAGGACAGAAAAGAGAGGAGGTAAGAAAGTGATCCTCTCTACAGCTTTCATTTCTTCCAGGCGTGGAACAGAAGAACATCAGAATTAGTGATAAGTGATGATAAAGCATTGATAAAATGAAATAAAATCTGGGAAAATTAGAAACATCCTAACCACAGTGAACTTCTACTCACTAAGCATAATAAAACTCTGTGCATTTTGATGTATATGAATCCATTATAACTCATCCTCAGTTTCTCCCTCTCCCTCAGCACCCATGGCAGTATATCACCAAACACTGTCAATCATATTTCCAAAATCAGCCTTGAACCTGATGCTTTCTCTCCATCTCCACTGCCACCGTGATCTTTCACCAGAATTTATCTGGTCTCCCTACTTCCATGCCTGTCTGCCCCACAATCAATTCTCCTCTGGCTGCTAGATGGTCTTTGTAAAAAGAAAGACCATGTCATGTCAGTTTCCTGGTCAAAACACATCAAAGCCCCCGGTTGCCCAAGTGCCCTACAAGGTCCCATGTGACCTGGCTGCCAACCTTCAACTCCGTCCCACTGCTCCTACCTCGCCCCTGACTCCAGGCCCTGGCCTTCTTCCAAGTCCTCCCACAAGCCAATCTTTCCCCTCCTTGGACCTTCCACAAGCTCATCTCTGCTCATCTCTCCCCTGTCCCTCCTCATTCTTTAAGTCTCAGCCGAAACATCAGAGAGAGTAAGTGTGAAATCACATATAAATATTGAAAAACACATCAACATGTCAACAGCTCTTTCGGGGAGAGAGATTCTGGATGGTGTTTTTTATATATTGATGTGTATTTTCTAAATTACTACTGTAGTAAATTTTCTAAATTTACTACAACAAAATTACATTGCTTTTACAATCAGAAAAAAACTCTTTAAATCATTGTCCTATCGTACAAAATGTTGTGACAAGTGACAGTCACATCAACTGTGGTAATACAGGCACCATGGCTCACTGCTGATGGGCTTTGCACTCTGGCCACTCTGTCTTCCTCCAGAAGCTGCAGCTTCCCTGTTTACAGATGTTCCTTTACTGTCTTTTGTGCCCCAAACATGCTTTCCTCGTTGTTCAGAGCACATTCCCCCTGCTCCTGATCCAAGCATCCTTGTGCCTTGACATAATCCCAGCTCCTCTTTCTAGACTCAGCTCAAAACATCACCTCTAGGTGGAGCTTAAGATCCCAGCAGGATAAGTTTCTTTGGCCTCCATCTTCCATTGATACTGGGTTCCTACCTCTGTAAGAGCACTTAGCTCTTTGCTTTGGGATTTATCCCTGAACAATGACTCTGCCCACTGGAACAGGAGCAGGACCCAGTCTTCTTCCCCATTGCACCCGCAGGACCCAGGCCAGTGCCCAGCAGAGGGAAAAATATTTAAATGTGTGTTAAATGAATAAGTGAATTCTATTATACAGGTGATGAAATCGAGGCACAAAATGGTTAACTAACTTGATAAAGTTGCACACCCATTCACTCTTATTTTCTTTTTAATTTTAGAAATACTTCCATACCAAATAAAGCTGTTAAAATAGGAATAGGAAAGAATTAAAAATAAATTGAAAACATTTCAAGGACTCAGCTTATAAATGATGAGCTTTCTGAGTGCGGGCTCAGTGCTTTTCCTCTGTACAATGCTCTTACCAAAAGTGGGTCTATGTAATCTGTGTTGACTGGCAGAGGTTTATCTTTTATTTATTGTTTAGGTAACTTCAATCTTCAGGGTTGAACCAGAATACACTCGGGGCAGCATGTTTTCCCACTAATATTTTGCTACAGGCACAACCATGAAACCTATGGCTTTCGTCCAACGAACCCCCTCAGTCACCACAATTGCACAATGAAGCAAATGCAATGTGTAAACAAAATGGCTTAAAACGCAGAACATAGATTTAGGACTTACAGCCACATAAAGCAGTGAGATACTTAAGCTGGTGAGACCCCTGACTGTGTTCTGAGCATGCCGGCCAAAGCATTCATGCAGCCGCCACTTGGCTCCCAGAAAGCAGCTCGCTGACAACGACTTGGCAGTACTCCCTGGGGCTGCGCTCCATCCTGGTGGCCCTGGGCAGGATGCCAGGCATCACCCTCTGCATAAGAGACAGCAGGGCAAGGTGCCCCCAGGCTGAGAGACAAAAACATCTGTTGAAGTCACCGAGTTGTTGGTTGCCTGAGTTCACCCACAGAGAACACTGGGGGAACGAACTGCCAGGTCGTTTCCAGGATATGTCCCCGTCCCTGTGAGGGACACTGCAAGCTCCAGAACCCACGCTCAAGGGTCAGCCAACATGGAAACAAATGCAAAAGCCTCCCATCACTGTCAGCAAGTAGGCAATGGCTGGGACAGAAACCAAGTCCCTCCTGATTCACGCTAAGATGCAAAACACCAGGCTTCAGCCATTTCTAGATGACAGCCAAGCAACTGGTGGAAATGTAAAGAAAAAGTCTGCCATAATCTTTTTCTTAATTGTGCCTTTTCGACAAGACACCAAATAACAGCTTGATGAATTTGTTTCACAGAAAATACTGCTTCTGAAAGTGGGCTTTTTCCTATTTTGTTTTACTGAGCTGCGGTTTTTTTATGGACTTAGAACAATTCAGGTGCTGAAGCGCCCTTAAATATCATGCCCTCCAGCTCCCTGATCCCTGGAGCGGCTGCAGCCTTTCTACTGATTTAGTCCCTGCTCTCCTGTATAACAGAGCCGTAAAGACATGCAGGAGGGGACCAGGCAGAGCAAGCGTTAGCTAAAGCAAGTTAGCTGGCCTTACTGGAAGGAATTTAAAGCTCAGAATCGAATCCAAATGCATTTCTAACTGCTTTGCCATTTGATGCACTGTTTTATTTTTTGAATTTTAATTTATACCTGTTTCCCACAATGCCCATGCCTGTACTATGGTCTTTGGAAATAATGTGATTATTTGGAGGCTAATAGCAATATGACCAATTTATTTCCTGAACATTCTATTTGCTAATCACCCAATGAATAGATATATAGTGACTTTTCCCAGGTGGTTTACTTCACATGGGCAAATCTAAATTTGTTCATTTATTCAAAGTATTCACATGTACACTATACATTGGGCACCATGCCAGACACTAGATTTATATAATGCTACCTGAGAGCCAGCACCTCCCCTCTGGAAACTTACGAGTTTCGGCAGGAGATTCTCCATCCATCAAATCTGTAAGTTCTAAACGTGGGGAAAGTGTAGATACTCCAGTATGGTGAAGGGTAGAGGCGAGAGAGAAGACATCATGACCCCACTGGCTCTCAAGAAAGCCCAGCTCTAGTCTCAGAGAGCTCAGGGGAAACACTGCTCTAAATAACACGTCTTTAATTGTTTTTCTATTTGTAACCATTTACCTCAAGTCAGGCTATAAATTCTTGAAGATTAAATAATTAGCCATCATCATGCAATTGCAGGGTTTTACTTATTGGGTAATTAAAATTCATAAAGCTCCCCACAGCAAGAGTACCATATGCAAATAGCACCCCCAAAATAAGGGGCCGAATCTGGAACATAAAGGCTGAGGTAGGTTGTACCTGCAAAGTTGGTTGCTGCAAATGTAACACTAGAACTATGCTGTGTAACTGTGATTGGAACCTAAAAAAGGATTTAACTTGGTCAACATAACTTTTATATTAATTATCTCCAGCTCGGTATCCTCAGCATGATCTCTTATTATTATGCCACTTGGCAAATATTTTTCCTTTGTTTTTTCACCTGTATAATTCAGAATGTATTTTCCAAATGGGCATTTGTCTGTATTAACTGGCTCACTAGCATAACTAAGATGGTAGAAGTATCCTGCAAATCAATGCGTAATCTATGGAGACATGCGACTCAGATGTACTGAGTTTCACAGGAAGCTAGCTGTTGGGTTAAGAAAACATATAGGCCAAACATACAATGACATCAGGCCTCCTTCCCTGACGCCAGCTGGGTGTTTGATGTGGTGATATTCTGAAGCCATGTGATGCCGGTTTCAGTTGCATGATTCACATTGTTAACCTTTGGAAATGCTGAACATAAATGAATGACCCTAAATTCTACCCAGCTGTACCAGAAACAAGATGTGTAAATAGTCTCTTCCTCTGACGTGGTCCTCTAACTTAAAGAAATCCTGCAGTTACTCAGCAATTTAGGCAGTTAGTTCAATAGTTCATCAAGCAACTACAGTCACAATTTGCAAATGGCTTTAGCTCATCTCTCTTTTGCTACTAATGAACCTAATCAGCATTTATCCTAAAGTATCATTATCCTCGAATATCTGCTGAAAAGTGAATCAGAAGCAATAGCTTCAAGGATTGGAGGGATACCAAGTTCCCTTCATGTTAACATCTCATCACCAAAGAAGAAATCCTCCAAGTCCATTATGACTTAGCATTTGAATTCTTACACACTCTCTGATCATGCAACTACAAACAGTTTTTGGAAAGATGGGCCAGCACCGTCCTGAAATCATTTTTTGTCCTTTCAGAATAAAATATGAGAAATGCTGCAGTAGTTCCAATCCTGGTTAGATTTCCAGTGACCTATGTTCAGAAAAGTCAACATGTGATGCAACTTGTTTTGAAAATCATTTTCTGATATAGATTCATGAAATATAAATGGTTTTGAGGATATATTTTAAATTTTAACTTTAATACAATGGAAAAATTAATAAGTATGCACCATGCAACACATAAGAGTATTCGATGAGCCCTTTCAACAGGGGTAGTGGCAGAGGTCAAAAGTTTATAGCAATACTTCCGATGGTCATTCACGGTTTGATTCTTTTATTAACACTTCTAGTCATAATTCCAGAACAGCAAGACAATGAATAATTACCCAAATTAGACCTTCATTGCATTTTTCCACATATTTATCATTCTCAAAAGACCAGTCAGCTTGATCCTTAATTTTTTCTACTTTGCAAAGTCTCTAATACACGGGCTTCATATATGTATTCATTTTAAGCATATACTAAATTCCAGATGTGATCACAACTGCATATCTAAATAATCACTGGACACTGACTGATCAGTTCCTTGGTGTCAGCCACTGTGTTCAGCACTTTATGGACCAGATTTTTTAACCTCACACCTGCCCTATAATTTGGTATACTATTGTATTATATATTATACTAGATAATTATTCTATTATTATTCTTGCTTCTTAGACTATGAGACTGAATCACAGAGATTTTGGTAAGCTCTCCTCCATTGGACAGCAAGTAAATAGCAGTGTTGGGGTTGAGATTCAGTTTTAAGTGTCTGTGAGATGTCCAAACATTCAACCCCTACCCTGTGTGAACTCTTTAGAGCAATTTTATCACCTTTGTATTTCTTCCAGTGCGAAGCATAATATCGTGTTATTCAGTTTAATTTGTTTTACGTTGGTCCAGTGATTGGAATGTGGTAGAAAAGAGGCTGATTGCTTATTTGACAAATGCCATTTTAAAATCAGGAAAGTTGAGTTGGTGCTGCTGCCATGGCAACTGACCAAAAGAATTTCCTGATAGTTGAGAAACTGCTGGGGCAAGAGAGAGGTCTCCACTGGTTAACAGGCTTTTTAAAAATAGAACAAGATTTTTTTTTTTTTTTTAAATAGGGACTCACTCTGTTGCCCAGGTTAGAGTGCAGTAGCACAATCATAGTTCACTGTAACCTCTAACTCCTGGTCTCAAGCAATCCTCCTGCCTCAGCCTCCAGAGTAGCTAGGACTATAGGCACACCACAGCACACCCAGCTAATTTTTTTTTTTTTTAATTTTTGTAAAGACAGGGTCTTTCTAAGTTGCCCAGGCTGGTCTTAGCTCCTGGGCTTAAGCGATCCTCCTGCCTTGGCCTCCCAAAGCTCTGGGATTACAGATATGAGTCACTGTGCCCAGCCAGAATGAGATTATTTAAAGTCACAAAGTTGTAGCTATATCCTAATCACAGAGACTATTTTTAATATGGTCAATACTTTAATGTATTCTGAATTTGATTACATCACTAAGAAGATAAACTGTATAGACTACGTGAAACTAAATGAGTGACTTGGCTGAATTTTTAACTGGTTTTTCTTTTATAAGAAACAAGATATAAGACTCCAAAGATAAAATAAATAGCATTGAGAAATAGGAAATGGATACTGAAGTCAACACTGGAGTGAAAGAAAGTTAATTTATTTAGGAGGAATAAGATCTTAAGAGGGTCTTTTAGTCAAGAGTCTTCGAGTTGCGTTAATGAAAATATAACCTGAACTGGCTTAAGAAAAAAAAAAAAGGCTTTACTGGCCAGTCCCTCATGTAACTGAAAGTGTAAGAGGTAAACCTGGCCTGTCAATTCCAGGACACTCACACATTATTTTCAGGAATCTGTTCCATTTCACTTCCCAAATCTTCTTTCCTTTGTGTTGGCTTCCTTCTCAGACAGAGTGTTTCTCAGTAGTAGTGCAGATCATCCCTGGTGACTCCAGGCTGACATCCTATCAGCGTAACAAGCACAGCAGAAAGGTCATGTTTCCTAGTAGCTTTGGCAAAAATCCCAGGGCAAGCTCTCACTGGTTCTCTTAGAGTCACAGGTCTAGCCCAGATGCACCAATCACTGCAGGAGGACAGGGAGCCGCCTGAATCTAGGTGTCTGGTCAGACAGCCACTCTGGAATAGTAGGGGAGAGTGAGAAAAGGGGAGTCATGGAAGGAAAATCGGGCTGTTATTTATGAAAGGAAAGAAGAAACAGGGTTTTGAAGGCAAAAACTGCAGATTCCAGAGTCAGGGAGAAAACTGTTCTATAAGAAATTCAGTTTCTGGCAGATAACTGATTTTATTCCTTTGATAAGCTATAAGTTTTGCATATCTTTAATGAGTCTTTGTGTGAGCATCTCACGCAGAGAATAGTCACTCTGCAGAATTAGGCCTAGAGGTGAGGAGAACAGTGCCTCCTCTATCCACCTCCAACTTCTCCTCCACCAGGTACTCGCAATTCCACCATAGTGGAAACTTGGACACTTTTCATATTCTAGGAATCTTATTAAACTGCAAGTGTCTTCATAAAGAAGCTGTGTCTTAAACCTTTGCCAGCTGTCTGAGACATTGAAATGGAGTGATAGAAGGGGGTGAGAGGGTGCTGAAGAGTGAGGTTGAAACTTGCTGAGGAAAATATTTGCCAACCACAAGTTCAAGTTGGTGCCCAGGGAAACTGGGTGTGGGATACATGGGAACTCTCTGTACTATCTCCTCAACTTTCTGTAAATCTAAAACTGTTCTAAAAAAATAAAATCTAGTTAAATTTTGTAAAATAAAGAATCAACTGTAATCTTACCACTCTGAGTAAGCATGTGAATGTATCAGTATTTGTATTTCGAAACATTTTGTCTATGCATAATTTCCTTTTATAAAAAATGGCTCAAACTGTTTTGGATCCTGTTTTATTGCTCTTAACAATAAGTTATGAATATTGTCAGTGTCAACAAATTTTTCAACCACATATTTTAATGGTTGCATATGCATATGCCTGAATTTATTATATTTAACCAGTGCCTCACAGTTAGACATTTAGTTGTTTCCCATTTCACAACACTAATAAACAATGCTGTTTAGAGTTTTGTTTGCCTGATTTTTGTTTTACAAAATGGGATCATATCATACATGGTGTTTTATACTCTGCTTAAGTCTCTGGCAATATGTTGTGAACATGTAGTCAATTAATACGAACTACAACATAAAAAGTCAAAATCCAGACAAGGGATGGGGAACCTGTGGCCTTAAGGCCACATGTGGCCTTCTAGGTCCTTAAGTGTGGCCATTTGACTAAATCCAAATTTTACAGAACAAATCCTTTTATTTTTATTAATACAGTTTTGTTCATCTTTTA
>NW_012134969.1:4162092-4216668 GCF_000956105.1 Propithecus coquereli | reverse complement strand
AACCTACGGCCTTAATGGCCACACGTGCCCTTCTAGGTTCTTAATTAAATTCAGCCTTTTGACTGAATCCAAATTTTACAGAACAAATCCTTTTATTTTTATTAAGACATTTTTGTTCATCTTTTACATTTTTATTTTAGTTTTAAAACAAATGTATTTAAAATATCAAAGAATAAAATAAGTCCAATGAAATAATCTTCCCAGATTGAGCAGCACAATTAGAACATCAGTAAGCCATAAGGGCTAAATTGATAGCTGTATGCTCATGATTTAGTTCTAACTTCCCCCACCTGACTGACACCACTACCACACGAGGCTGGCTGGCAAGAATTAATGGAGATAGAGTATGCAGGTCTGTTATCAGCTTTTGACAATGGTGCACTGTGTTTCTGTCTGAAGTCGAATTTGTGAATAGTTGCATGGCTCTACAGTATTTTTTAATTCTATCTACTTAACAGCCCATGATGTCAAAGAAGACCAAGAGAATGCTGAAGGAAGAAAACAGATTTTTTAATGAGGATTGGGAATTGCAATATTATCTTGTTTCTGCTAAAGATAAGATGATTTGCTTGCTTTGTGATACTGCAATATCGACATTAAAGAAATTCAATGCTCATCAGCATTATAACACTCATAAGGACTATAAGTATTTTAAATTAGAGGGAGAGGTGCAAAAGGTTGTACTGAGGAAATTAAAAGATGAAAACAAAAGCAAAGACAATTCTTTCAAGCAGCAATAAGACCTGGAAACAAGGCCATTGAAGCAACTTATAAAGTAGCTTATATACTTGGGGGGAAAAGCAAGCCATTCAGTGATGGTAGAAATTGTGAAAGAATGCATTGTCAAAGCTGTAGAATGCTTAGACCCTGGTAACGTTTCAAAGTACAAACAACTGCCTCTTTCAAGAAGAATCGTAACTGATCAGCAGGATGAATTGTTAGCCTTCAACTCAAGAGAACAACTTCATGCAATATTTCAAAGGAAAATATATATTATTCAATTGCTTTGGATGAATCAACTGTTACTACTTACTCGGCACAGGTTTTATCACTCCATTCGGGTCATAACAAAAGATTTTCTTTGCTACAAAGAGTTACTCTCTTTGGGCACTCTTGCAAACAACACGAGGAATAGATATCTTCAACAACTTTCAAGATAAATGTTGTGAAGTTGGACTGAATTTGGTAAACTGAGTGAATGTATGAACAGATGGTGCACCTTCCATGACAGGAAAACATGAAGGGTTTATTGAACAGATAAAGTATTAACAGATTCAGATGCTCTCATTTCTTTTCATTGTATCTTGCATCAGCAAAGTCTCTGTGCTAAATCTACTATTTTAAGTGACACTTTGCAACAACTTGTAAGTATTGTTAACTATATTCATGCAAATGGAACACGGCATCATTGGTTTCCTAACACGCTAAAGTTGGAGGATGAGGTATTCAGTGTGGATTTGCCATATCATTCTAAAGTGCATTGGCTATTGCATGAAGAGGTGTTAGCTAACGTTTTTATCTCTGCAAGAACAGATAGTTAAATTTTATGGAGAACAGAATCAGCAATGTGAATTATTGAAAGAAGATTCTTATAGGAATGTAGCATTTCTGTGTGATATCATGTTAAATCAAAACAACTTGAATATTTCTTTGCAAGGTAAAACTAAATCTATATATGATATGTGGCAAAAAATCCAAAAATTTTGAAGAAAGCTATCTTTTTTCAAAACACTTTTTCTTCAAAAGGAAATTTCAGATGAACATTTTCCCCAGTTAGCAAAGGTCATTGATGAGCAGGATGATATATGCAAATCACTTGAAGAATATACAGCTGTTGTAACAGAGGGAATGGCCTGGATAAAAAATAGCAAAAGATATTTTCTGTCTCTTTTAAACTTCCCCACAATTTTTGGGAACTGAGTCCTGCAGCCCTGCTTTAGGCAGGTGGTGAAGAGGGGCAGGGGAATGTGTTTTGTTCTCTGTGCTGCAGGAGATAGCTCAGCTGAACTTTTGGCTCCATCCCAGGCCATCCATCCCAGGCCATCCAGCCTACCTGGCTGGTGGAAGTCTGGATGGGTCAACCAGGTGGGTGGATGTCACAGCTTTGTCTTCTGCAGAAATGAGACGATTAGAATAACTAACTTTAGTTAAACAACAATAGCCCAGAACTGAGGATCTTACCTTTAAAAGCTCTGTATTTCTGCTTATATACAGAAATTTGGACTTTTCAAAGATAACCTTCCATTTTCCTCCTTTGCTGGCAAAGGAACAAGTTTCTCTTTCCTTCTCCTTCACTACTTGTCCTCGTTCTTCTGATGCAGCCTTGTGGGCAAGTGCCAAGCTTTTGATAACACTGTTATAGACCTATAGATTGGATAATGAAATGAAAGCTTCACTGACTTTGAGAGTCATGACATCACACTCAAATTAGCATTTCAGCCTCACTTAGTTGATATCACTACGGCATCTAAAGAACTACAGATGGAATTGATTGAGCTCTCAGTAGATGACATTTTAAAGTCATTGTTCGATGCTAAGAAAAATCCAGCTGAAATATGGAAAAATGCACTAGAATACCCACGCTTTTGGCAACATGCCCAAAAAAATGCTTTCTTACTTTTCAACCACTTATTGCTGTGAAAAACAAAAAGCAGACAAAACAAAGTCATTAAAAGATTAGTTAACTTTAAAATTAACACATAGTTTTCATTTTTTGAAATTATTAAGTATGTAGTAGTTAGAGTTTTACAAAATAATGTACATTTTTACATATATCTAATTGAAGTTTCTTGAATGTGGCCTTATTTGATTACAGCTAAATTAATGCAGCCTCCAACACGAAAAGTTTCCCCACCCCTGATCTAGACCCTCGTCAACAGTTGCTTCTACTGGTTAGCAATACCCAAAGAAGTTTTTTTTTAAGTTGGGACTTTGTGAAAACCACAAAAGAACATAGAACTACACAATTAATTAAATACAGTTTATTATCAGATCAACTGAAGTAGGATTTTACATTATATGACCTACGACCACAGCACTCATTTAATTATGATGTAATTCTTCTTAACTAGCAAGCTCTCCCCATTAGGTGTGGCCAATAATGAGCCCTCTGTCCTGGTGCTAGTTCTTGGATGACCTACTTATGCTGGTTTTTGCTACATTCCACCTGGGCCTACAAACCATACTGAGTATCATTGGATGGTATCAGGATTTATGTACAAATTGCAGAGAATCCCAGGCCTTTCTGTAATTATTCAAAAGTTGCTTCTTTCATTTTTAAGTGCAGAATCTTTATTTCCTTGATTCTAACCATATCTATTTTTGTCTGGTACTTCCTTGGTTCTAACCATAGCTGTTATTTGCCTCTTTATAGACTACAGTTACGTAATGAGACAGACAATGCAGAGTAGTCACTGTTATTGGTTACTATCATCTATGCAAATGCTGTAAACATAACTCTCCTTTGAGTCTACGGAACAACTGCTGGGAAATGCCTCGCCGTGGTAGGAGGAAGGGTTTTAAAGCCTCCCTTAACTTTTGGCAGAAAAGGATCAATTTCTAATCTGTGTAGCTCTGAAACACCCTCAACCTCTCCATTTTGTAGAGTTATTTACTCTATGTGTATCTCTCATTCCCACAATATCCCTCCCCAGCAGCTATAAATATAGTTAAAAAGCAACCTTTTCTCTGCCTTACCAGGCCCCTTCAGTAGAAAATTAATTGTAATGATGTTTGTATATTTGCACATCTGAACAGTAAACTGGGCTTCAGACAGATGCGCAAGGAACACATACGTCTGTTATACAAGTCATAATCTAGCTGTGCCTTCAGTATCCCATTTGTGAACTGGGAATGACAAAGTATTTGCAGCATCCCTGTTTATACAACAATTTGGGAAATATTTAAATAATAGTAATTAAGCTCTGGTGAATACAAAGCCTTCAGAAAGAAACACTAAAGTATGTAAACCTCACTTATTAACGTAGTGCTGGTTTTGCTACTACAGTATTTAGACACCAGAGTTTAAATACAAAAAGGACTCTGTCTGCATAGCTTGCGTTCCTCAATCCCTCTGTTTGTTAAGGTTAAAAAAAATCTGTATTTCTATTCCTTATTTATTTGTGATCCACCTGCCCTCAGATGTCCCGATTCTCCACCTAGATGTGACAATGGAGTTACATTGCTTCCTCTGTTTTTCGAATCCCCCCATATGGACTGTGATCTCTGTGGTCATTAGTTATTTCAGTCCTTGACGCAGTCTAGCCTCCCTTTGTGTTTCTGTCGTGCTCTTTGTTCTTTCTGTCACCCATTTCACACAAACATCTACTGAAGCTTTGCAGTCTTCAGTCTGCATCTGACTAGACACCATGACAGAGTCGCATCAGACCCCAGCATCATGATCTGCTCCTGCCATAGGCTCAGCGAGCAGTGCCCACATTGTGGAAATCCACCTCCCATGCATCCTTAGAAGTCTCCAGGGAGAGGTTTGCTGGGCCTGCTGTCTGCTCCTTCCTACAGGGAGGTTCCAAAGCAAACTGGGGAAACAGACCAAGCCCATCCCCGGCCCACTTGGGCACCTCCTGGCTGCTTAAGCCCATCACTGTTCCTCTAAACAGCTCCAGTAAAAAACAGATTTCACTGTTCTCCTGTCTTAAAATTCGCCATTTCCATATTCTAATCCTGCAGGGCCTTTCCCTGGACGAAGCCATGCTAATGTGTGCATGGCAAGGGATGTGTTATCCTACTCAGGCAAGACTATTGCACCTTAACAAAAACCTTCTGGAGATAATGTTGCAACCCAAAGGAGAGCCCTGGAAAAGAATTATCGCAACTCTAAGAAGTCTGCTAAAGGGCAAGCATTTGAGGCAAACAAAGCTTGCGGTGCTTCTGAAATGATGGGATGTAAACAGCTCTTTATTTTCCCTAAGCATAGAGCCAGTCCTCATGGCATATACATCCTTATAAGAAGTGTCACCAGACACAAAGCGGTGGGGAATGGAGGAGTGTTAATTGTGTGCACATTAGCTTGAAGGGGGAACAGTCAGGAATTATCCAATTTACTTTGCTGCTTCTGCCTGGGAGGTAAGAAAGGTAATTAACATTTATTGAAACAACTATGAGCTAACCATCCTGCTCAGAACTTCATGTTACCATCTCATTAATCCTAAGAATAGCCACCAATTTATTAAGTGCTTGCTTTGTGCCATATTTTGAACTAAGAGCTTTAAATATATTACTTATTTGAATTCTCCTAGCAATCCTCTAAGTAAGTATTACTATTACTATCTCCCATTTTACCAGGCAGGAAACAAGGCTAGAGAAGTCAACTGACCCAGTACCATGAAGCTAATCAATGGCAGGCTAGGTGTCCAACTTTGATCTAACTCCAAAACCTGTGCCCTTAACACAGTCCTATAAAATAACTGTTACGTTGAGGAAACCAAGACTCAAAGAAGTTAAGTAATTTGCTCTATGTCACAGAGTCCATCGGTGATGGACCTAGTTTCTTCAAACTCAGGTCTACCTGAGTATAAAGCCCACATGCTACCATTTGCTGACACTGGTAGGAGTTGAAGAGATGCTTTTCTCTCAAAGATCTTTATTTAGGTATATGAGTCATTCCAAGATAAATAACATGGGTGAAAATCAAAAATCACGTACAGGAAGCACAAGGACCAGTCCTCAAAATAAAAGTTGACCTAAATATCTGGGGTTTAATCTCTGTGAATAATACTATGCTGATCTCCAAATGTCCTTCTCTAAATTTCAGCATCACCACAGTTCGATGCATGATGGGGAAGGACTTGGTTGAAGGAAGGCTCCAGTCCTATTTGCTATAGGTCATTATTCATGCTTCTTATTCCAATGAAGTAAAGAATAGTAGGAGTGTGGAGGAAAGAAATTAGGGTAGAGCAATGTTGAAATGAAGTGCAATGCAATGTCTAGAGGTGTTAGTATAAAATTATTCTGGAGAAAGAGACTGGTGGGAGTGGGATGTGGACAACTGCAGAAAGAACCACACCTGAGAGGGCGTTGGAGAAAACAGGGAGAATAAGACAAGAGATAAGATAAGAGATATAAACAGGCTTCAAACCATTCTGTGGCAGGAAAAAAAACTCAGCAAGGGCCTCACCTCTTTCCCCAGAGCTGTCCTTGGGCAACTGCTGGCTCACAGGCTCTCCCTGAGGGCTGCCAGGTGGCCTTGGCCTGCACTTCTCTTGGGTTGATTTTGTGACTTCATTTCCCTGACTATATAACCTACGCAGGGAGCATATTGGGCATGGCAGACCCTCCTTGAATCAATATAGACATTCACGTGGGTGACTGCACAGGGCAATGGGTGGTGGCTGAGAGAAAGAACATTGATTTGGGAACCAGCAGACTGGCTTCAAATCTCAGCTGTATCACTGAAAGTATTCTAACTTCTCAGTGCCTCAGTTTCCCTAAGGTTGGAGGAATAAATGCAATAATGTGCATGAAACCATCTAGCTCAATGCCTTGCATAGATCCTTTTAATGTAATAAGATATAAATCCTACCTACCTTGGACTTAAGATACATTGTTTCACTTTCTCCCATAGGTTTTAGGTGAAAACTAAAATCCTCTTCAGAATCCATATCAAACTATTTTCAGTATTTTCATGATACCAAGTCTTAAGCCTTTAATCATGGGATTGGTTTTGAGAAACATTCAAAAATCGTTCAGCCCCAAACCTGGTAAATAAATTAGATAATACATATTTTTTTAGTTTAAAAATATGGATGGAAATGAGAGAGGAAAGAAGGAAAGACAGGAAAATGTTCAAGGTACTGACTTTCTTGGGTGACTCCAACCGACAAAATGTTAGTCCAAAAAGAAGTTTCTAAAAACAGCTTCAGAGACAGCAGCAATTTGGAATAAGAATCTACTTTGAAGGGAACAAGAGGACAACATTCATTTGGATATGAATATCCTTTTGTACGTGACTTAAAAAAAAGAAGACATGCAGTCCCACCTCCTAAGCCTCTGAAAATAGGGCAGAAGGAGGGGATCAGATGATGCAAATCTCCCATTCTCCCTCTCTCAGAGATTCTGTTGGGTGTGGAGTCACCTGGTTATATCCTCCTTGTTGGTTTTCTATATACAGCACCTCTATAAAGAAAAATAGACTGTAACATAGTCACCCCTATTTTTTGCTCTGGTTTTACAAGGTAACCTGAGAAATAGCACAGAAACATCAGTTGGAAAAATTGAAGTTAAAAGATGCAGATTCTAATACTGATTATATATGTGACATTGGGTGTTACTTATCCTATCTGAACCTCAGTTTCTTCCTCTGTTCATTTGTAAAATGTCAGGATTCATTTTTAGACTGTTTTGACTAATGCAGTCTGTGGTTCTTGCCATTTTCCTTTCTTCTCAGGGAGCAACGTGATTCCTATCTTCTATAGATGCAGACATGGATTTACCAGGAAATAAGAAAGTGTAAGATTCAGGACCACCCACCTGCACAAGAACCCTTCCTGAGCCCTGGGAACGGATGATGTGTTCACAGTATCATATATTTTTGTACAATTTGCCAAAGTAGATACTTTTCTATTTTTTTCTTCAAAGGGGCTTCCAACACAATTTAAGGCTCAAGTTCCACAGAACCTGGATCTGACCGATTACGGAAGACATATTTCATGCCAGACTCAGCATAAAACTTAGAGTTCATGGAAAATAGACAAAATCGTCAACTGATCAAATAAGAAAAGTCCAGAAACTGGTTTAAAAAGTAATCGCTTTGAAGTTCCTCCATCTCTCGTCTCCCCTTTGGCTTGTTCAGTTTTTATTTAGAGCAAGAAGTTGAGACCTTGAACATCAAAATGGCTGACCCAGATTCACAACCTACATTGAAGTCATAAAATGCACCCCTGCTAATAGCTCTCCACCCCAGTATTGGGGCCACCAAAAACCCTGAAAGCATGTGGTGATCTACTTCGCTAACAAGAAATCACAAACTGCACAGTACAACCAGTGAAACTGGATACAGCCAGTTGCCATTCCTAGAAGGCCAACTTTTACCTCATGTTTTTCTACATCATTTAAAATAGAGTAAACCAGTGAGTGTTTTTCAGGCACGGCAGAGATTATTTTTACTCTCAATTACAGTGACCAAAATAGTAAGAACTGCTCTGGGAATAGAGAATGGGCTGGCATTTATTTAATTGGTTTTCAAGACAGAATCAGTCTCCATAAAAATTAGTTGGGGGGTGTGTGTGTTTAGGGCTCCTCCCAATTGCCTTATGCTCCTGGCTCACCTTCCTAGATAGCATCTTCACGCCTCCTGCCTCAGGCTTGCCTTTGGGGTGTTACCAGCTATAGGTGTTCTGCTGGAGCCTCGCAGGCCATCCCCAGGCTCTTGGAGCTTGCACCGAGGTCCCTGGACTACTTGAAGTGCCCACACTCCACCCAGCTGCACCCAGTCTGTCTCTCAGCTCCTAATCTCATGGGGTGGGGGATCAGCCATGGGGTATTCCATTCCCAGAGGGAGAACACAGTCACCATGAGATTACTAAACATCAATTCTGATTTCAGCTGCAGGGAAGCCAGGAGAATCGTCCTTGGGGGTAAGTTACACACAAACATATTTATTCAATTTGTAGGGAATGTGAGCTAGGATGTGATATTTCACAAGCCACTTAGGCAGTGGTCAGTCTACTTCCCGAAATTGATACTGCTGGTGGTGTGGGTAGGAGAGATACATCAGGGAAATTTTTCTAAACCAACAATAATTATACAAGTATTAAAATCTACATTCCTTTGTCCTTGAAATTGTTTCTTTCCCTTTGTTCCCTGCCATGATTCTGGTCCCTTGCTTTGCTTCCACCATAACGAGTATTGTCCTCCAGAGACATTGGTTGTCAAACTCACTTAGCAGTCATTCATAAAAATATCTACCAAGTGCCCACCTTGTGCCAGCCCTGTGTTTTGCTCTGGGAGAATGAAAATTAAGAAGAAATGGTCCCTGTTCTCACGGAGTGTACAATCTAGTGGGAGCAATGGAGAAGTAAAACAAAGAGCACAGTGCATTGTGCTAAGTGTTGAGATCAACAATGAGGATCACTCGTGAGACGTGTACACCTGAATCTATCCAAGTGCTGTCAGGGGTTACCTGGAAGGGATGTTCAGTGGAGTCACACACACCCCTCTCCCCAGATTTGATCAAAGGAGCTCTGCAGTGATCCAATTATTTCATTTGAAGAAAATGTTCTACTGTTTTAAACACAAATAATTAATATCTTGTGTTTTGGTTTTTCTATCACTACCATGATAAATTACCACAAACCTAGCAGTTAAAACAATACTCATTTATTATCTCATAGTTTTATAGGTCAGATGTCCAACAGGCTTGGTGAGAATCTACTCCCTGGCTCATTCATGTTGTTAGCAGAATTCATTTCTTTCTCATGGTTCCCATGAGGCCCCCTCTATCTTCAAGCCAGCAGTGGTAGATTGAGTACTTCTCATACTTCAGACCCCTGTGACTTCCCTTCTGCTTTCCTTTTATGATTTCAAGGGCTCGTGTGATTACAACTGGCCCACCTGGGTAATCCAGGATAATTGTCCTACTTTAAAGCTTTTTAGGAATAATTCAGGGATACACAATGTAATATCTCTCAAATATTTTTCTCTTGCTTAGGAAACATGTCATTTTTTCTCAGTTATTTTTTCTGCAGAATTTTTGTTCCAATCCTAAATAGGAAGTTGGCAGTTGACCCTAACACAGTAGTTAACAAACGAAATTGTACAGAAGTTCAATCATGAGAAAGAAGTCTAAGAGAGACTCAAAAGTTCAGAATTCTACATCTTACACCTGTTAGAATGGCTGCTATTTAAAAAAAAAGAAAGAAAGAAAGTAAAAGGAAATAACAATTGTTGGTAAGGATGTGGAGAAATTAGGACCATTGTTTGTGGGATTTTAAAATGGTGCAGCTGTGCCAGGGTAGGAGTTGGGAATTTGTGCTCCCAAAGGACAGAAACCATTGTCACTGCTGAGAGAAGGAGATGTGAGCAGCTTAGCTACCCCACAACTGTCTGCCTGTGTTAATCTCACCAAGAGGGGCTCACCCATCCTGTGGGAGACTCACAGTGCATCTGGCCTTCTGCCTGAGCATTCTTCTGAAGCAAGAGATCACGACCTCCCTCCCTATCACACCCAATACTTGAACTTAGGGAGGCTTGAGGGCAAATTTGCTAGCTCAGTCTCAGTCTGGTCCCCCCAGGACTCAAGCACATCATCCAGGGGCTTGAGGACCCAGGATTACCTAACCTAGTCCACCATTGCTGGACACTCACCCAGGAGCCTGAGATCTAACTGACCCAAATCGCCAGCAATGCCCCAGTGGATACTTACATACATGAAGCAAAAGGCAGTGTACTTCTCCCTCTCTACACTGAATAGCAGCATTCACAGAAGAGGAGAACAGGCAAACTGCAAAGCTATCTATTTTGAGGTAAGGGAAGAGGTCCCAGATAAGAAGGAACCAGTATAAGAACTCTGGAAGTAGGAAAAAATAGGCTGTTTTGATACCCCCAAAGGATCACACTAGCTCTCCAGCAATGGACTCCAATCAAAAGGAAATTTTCGAAATGTCAGGTATAGAATTCAAATATGGATCACAAGTAAGCTCAATGGAATCCATAAGAAAGTTGAAAAACAACACACAAAAAAAGGAAACAAAAAAATAATTCAGGACATGAATGAAAAATTCACTAAAGAAGTAGATATTTTTTAAAAAGAAATAACAAAACTTCCAGAAATGAAAGAGTCATTTAGGGAATTTCAAAACACAGTGAAAAGTTTTAACAATGCACTAGATCAAACAGCAGAAAGAATTTCAGAGCTTAAAGAAAAATCTTTTGAATTAACCTAGTCAGTCAAAATTAAAGAATAAAGAATCACAAGAAATTAATAAAATCTTTGAAAAATATGAGATGATGTAAAATGCCCAAACATGAGAATCATAGGGAGGGAGAAGAAAAAGCAAAAAGCTTGGAAAATCTATGTGAGGGAATAATAGAGGAAAATTTCCCTGGCCTTGCTGGAGATTTAGATACAAGAAGTGCAACAAACCCTGGTAAGATGCATTGAAAAAAGAACGTCACCAAGGCACATAGTCATCAGACTAGCCAAAGTCAAAGTGAAGGAGAAAATCTCATGAACTGTAAGACAAAAGCATCAAGTAACTCACAAAAGAAAACCCATCACACAAACAGCAGACTTCTCAACAGAAACCTTACGAGTCAGAAGGGATTGAAACAAATAGAAATCCTGAACAGACCAATAACATATAGCAAGATTGAATCAGTAGTAAAGAATCTCCCAACTACAAAAAGCCCAGGATCAAATGGATTCACCAGACCTACCAAGAAGAACTGGTACCAATCCTACCAAATTGTTCTAAAAGATAAAGAAGTAAGAAATCCTCCTGAACTCATTCTACAAAGCCAGTATTGCCCTGAAAGTAAAGCCAGGAAAGGACACAACAAAAAAAGAAAACTACAGACCAATATCCCTAACAGAGATGCAAAAATCCTCAACAGAATACTAGCAAACTGAATCCAAAAGCACATCAAAAAGATACTTCACGGTCAGGCACGGTGGCTCATGCCTGTAATCCTAGCTCTCTGGGAGGCCGAGGTGGGCGGACTGTTTGAGCTCAGGAGTTCGAAATCAGCCTGAGCAAGAGTGAGACCCCATCTCTACTAAAAATAGAAAGAAATTAATTGCACAACTAAAAATATATAGGAAAAAAAAAAACTAGCCGGGCATGGTGGCGCATGCCTGTAGTCCCAGCTACTTGGGAGGCTGAGGCAGGAGGATCGCTTGAGCCCAGAAGTTTGAGGTTGCTGTGAGCTAGGATGGCACCACGGCACTCTAGCCGGGGCAACACAGTGAGACTCTGTCTCAAAAAAAAAAAAAAAAAGATACTTCACCACAGTCAAGTGAGTTTCACCCCAAGGATGCTTTCAAGAATGGTTCAACATTTGCTAATCAATAAATGAGATTCACCACATAAACAAAATTAAAAACAGAAAACATATGATCATCTCAATAGATTCAGAAAAAGCATTCAATGAAATCCAACATCTCTTCATGATAAACACCATCAAGAAACTAGACATAGAAGGAACATACCTCAAAATAATAAAAGCCATATATATCAAACCCACAGCCAACATCAAAATGAATGGGGAAGTGTTGAAAGCATTCCTCCTAAGAACTGTAACAAGACAAGGATGCACACTTTCACTTCTATTCAACATAGTACTGGAAGTCCTAGCCAGAGCAATCAAGCAAGAGAAAGAAATAAAGGGCATCCAAATTAGAAAAGAGGAAGTCAATCTATCACTGTTTGTTGATGATATGATCTTATATCTAGAAATCTCTAAAGAGTCCTAGAATTGATAAATAATTTCAGTAAAGTTCCAGGTTACAAAATCAACATACACAAATCAGCGGTATTTCTCTACACTAATAATAACCAAGCTGAGAGTCAAAGCAAGGACTCAATATCATTCACAATAGCTACAAAATAAAATACCTAGGAATATACTTAACCAAGGAGGTGAAAGATCTATACAAGGAGAACTACAAAACACTGATGAAAGATATTGTAGATGACACAAACAAATAGAAAAGAATCCCGTGCTCATGGATTGGAAGAATCAAAATTTTTAAAATGTCCATACTGCCCAAAGTAATCTACAGATTCAATAAAATTCCTATCAGAATACCAACATTGTTTTTCACAAAATTAGAAAAAACAATCCTAAACTTCACATGGAAACAAAAAAGAGAACAAATAGCCAAAGCAATCCCTAAGCAAAAGGAACAAATCTGGAGACATCATATTACCTGACTTCAATTATACTACAAGGCTATAGTAACAAAAACAGCGTGGTACTGGTATAAAATTAGACATATAGAACCATAGAACAGAATAGACAACACAGAAATAAAGCCCAATACCTACCTACAATCAACTAATCTTTCACAAATCAGACAAAACATATGCTGGGGAAAGGACACCCTATTCAATAAATGGTGCTGGGAAAATTGGATGGCCTCATGCAGAAGAATGAAATTGGATCCCTAACTCTCACCATACACAAAAATTAACTCAAGATGGGTTAAAGACTTAAATGTAAGATGCAAAACCATAAAAATATTAGAAAAAGCCTAGGAAAAACTATCTTCAATATTGGCCTAGGCAAAAAAATTTATGACTAAGACTCCAAAAGCAAATACAACAAAAACAAAAATAAATAAATGAGACTTAATTAAACTAAAAATCTTCTGCACAGCAAAAGAAATAATCAACAGAGTAAATAGACAACCTATGGAATAGGGGAAAATATTCACAAACTATTCATCTGACAAAGGACTAATAACCAGAATCCATAAGGAACTCAAACAAATCAGCATGGGAAAAACAGCCCCATTAAAAGTGGGTAATAGATATAAACAGACATTTTTCAGAAGAAACAAAATGTTCAGCATCACTAGTGATTAGGGAAATACTAATTAAGACCACAATGAGATACCACCTTACCCCTGTCAGAATGACCATTATTAAAAAGTCAAAAAACAATGGATGCTGGCATGGATGCAGAGAGAAGGGAACACTTATACTGCAAATTGGTGGGACTGCAAATTAGTACAACCTCTATGGAAAACAGTATGGAGATTTCTCAAAGAACTAAAAGTAGGTCTACCATTTGATCAAGCAATCCCATTCCTGGGGATCTACCCAAAGGGAAAGAAGCCATTTTATAAAAAATACTGCACTCATATGTTTATTGCAGCACAATTCACAATTGCAAAGATATTAAACAAACGTAAGTGCCCACCAACTGTTGAGTAGATAAAGAAAATGTAGTGAGTATGTCTGTGTGTGTGTATGTATATGTATAAATTTATACACACACACACACATGCACACCATGTAATACTATTCAGCCATGATAAAGAATGAAATAATGTATTCTGCAGCAACTTGGATGGAACTGGAGGCCATTATACTAAGTAACCCAGGAACAAAAAGCCAAATACTACATATTCTCACTCATAAGTGAGATTTAAGCAACAGGGTATGCATGGTCTTACAGAATGACATAATGGGCACTGGGGACTCAGAAGGGGAGGATGGGAAGATATGAGGGATAAAAAATTACCTTTGAATACAATGTACACTATTAAGGTAACATGTACATTAAAAGCGTAGACTTCTCTGCTATACGATCATTCATGTAAAAAAAAAAAGCATTTGTACCTGCTAAATCTATTAAAATAAAATTTGTTAAAAACCCAGCTAATTAAAGGTTTAAGTTAACCCATAAAATAAAATAAAATAGTGTAGCACCTATGGAAAACAATATGGCAGCTCCTCAAAAATTAAAAATAGAACTATCATGTGATCCAGCAATCCCACTTGTGGGTATATATCCAAATGAATTGAAAGCAGGGTCTTGAAGAGGTTCTTGCACACTCATGTTCATAGCAGCATTATCCACGATAGCCAAGAGATTGAAGTAACTCAAGTGCCCATGGATAGATGTATAAATAAACAAAATGTGGTGTGTATATACAATGGAATATTATTCATTCTTAAAAACATGAAAGTCCTGTCATATGCTACAACATGAATGAACCTTGAAGATGTGCTAAATGGAAAGCCAGTCACAAAAAGACAAATACCACATGATCCCACTTATATTAGGCACCTAGAGTAGTCAAATTCATAGAAATAGAAAATAGAATGGTGGTCACCAAGGGAGACAGGGAAGTTGTGGTTTAAAGGATATGGAATTTCAGTTCTGCAAGTTCTGGAGATCTGTTCAGAAAATCTATTTCACAACCACGTTAATATACTTAACGCTACTGAACTGTATGCTTAAAATGGTTAAGCAGTAAATTTTATGTTAAGTATCATTATCATAATAAAAATTTAAAAAATAAGACTATACAATGTCAAAAATGAATGAACCCTAATTCAAATTGTGGACTTTGGGTGATAAAGATTTGTCGGTTTAAGTTAACTGTAACAATTGTACCACTTTGGTGAGGGATGTTTGTATTTGGGAAGGCTATGCTTACATGAAAGTGGCAGGTGTATGGGAATTTTCTGTACCTTCTGATAAAATTTTGCTGTGAAACTAAAACTTCTCTAAAAAATAAATCTATTTTTAAAAACAGTCCTGAATTCTAGACTATGCAAACACTATAAACATCCAATGATATATTCAGAAAGACTTGCTTATGCCATGGGTGGGGACATCAATGGATGGCCTCAAAGACATCATCAGTGTGTTGTAAGACAAGCTGTAACCTTGGTCAATTCTTGTTCCTTTGAGACACATTCCTCTGGAACAGGCGGAACTCCCTGTTTCTACATCTGCAACGTAAGGGGCCACATTAAGTGACCACTAAGGTCAACTTTATGAGGCTTTGATTGTAGGCCTTATACATGATTTTCATTGAGTAAAAAGTTGTAAAATAGATGACTTAACTTGGAATTTGTGTTTGTGATTCATGGTTATGTAATACTTCCCAGATTCCCCATTTAGAGATGCAAAAAAAGACCGTTTCTATGAATTACCACCCAGCTATATCTTGAATTTTCATATTCCAGACCTAAAAGCAATTCAGCTGTCCTTCCTTAAAAAAATGTACAGCTACAAAAGAAATCTCCACATATTTTAAAAGATAAAAATTAAACAACATATTTTTTCTGATCACAATGGAAAGAAACTAGAATCTACAGCAGAAGGAAAACTGGAAATCCACAAATATGTAGACATCAAAAAACACACTTTTAAGCATCAGCAGTCAAAGAAGTCACAAGGGAGATTAGAAAATATTTTGAGACAAATAAAAACAAAATTTATTGGATGCAGCAAAAGCAGTGCTAAGAAGGAATTTTATAGCTATAAACACATACAATTTAAGAAGAAGAAAGATCTCAAATTAAAAACCTAACTTTATACCTCAAGGAGCTGAAAAAGAGAACAAACTAAAGCTAATGCTAACAGAAGGAAGGAAATAAAGATTAGAGCAGAGATTAATGAAATAGAGAATTAGAAAACTAAATATATAAAACTAAGAGCTGGTTTTTTGAAAATATCAACAAAATTGACAGTCTCTTCAACATGTGTTGGGAAAACTGGATATCCACATGCAAAAGAATGAAGTTGGACTCTCACCTTACACCATATACAAAAATTAACTTGAATTAAAGACCCAAAGGTAAGACCCAAAACTTATTATATAAAACTTTTAGAAGAAAAAGGGGAAAAGCCCCATGACATTGGATTTGGCAATGATTTCTTGGAAATAACATCAAAAGCATAGGCAAAAAAGGAAAAAATAGATAAATGAGGCTACATCGATCAATGGGATGAGAGAAAATATTTGCAAATATTTGCAATCCCATAGACTGCCTTTTTGCTCTGCTGATTTTTTTTTTTTGGTCTGGCCCTTGATGCCCCCCATTCTCCAACTCTTCCAAAAACATATTCTCCACCCCCTGGACTTTGAATGAATTCTGGTTCTCCCCAGGGGATACCCCTTCTGCTGGGAATCCTCTATAAAAGGCTGAAACTTTCCCAACAGTGGGCCTACGATATTGGTTGAATAAATGAATGAATGCATGAGAGCTAGTCCATCAGTATAGCTCCACAATAGTTTGTGGGCCCCTGGAAAGCCATATCTCTCATCGTTCTCACAAGTTAGTTTAAGTCTTAATAGCCTCTCACCCTTCCTTTATCTGCAACCTCCCTGTCCCTCTATTTGCTCCTTCCCTTGGTAGACACACATGTTCAAACCTCTCATCTTAAAAAACAATACCCTTCCTCAAGCCCTACATCCTCTCTGTCTTTCACTTTTTTGCCTTCTTTTTATGTTGACCTTCTTTAAAAATGTGTCAGCACTAGATGTCCCTACTTTTAAATTTCCTATATGTCACTTTTGAAAATTTTATTATAACAAAATGTATACATACAGACCAGTATACAGACTAATAACACCCCATATACATATCATACAACATTATTATATCTTAGCATTTCGTATTTGCTCCAACTCTTATTTTTTAAGAAATAAGACATTTCAGGTATGATTGAACTTCTTGTGTATACTATCATAATTTCATTTTCCCTTTTTCCCCCCAAATAATTGTTAGCCTAATTTTCATATTTATCAATCTGATGAAGGTTGCTATACTACTAACATAAACGTGTATTCATATACAATTTACATTACTTTTATACATTTTTGTACTGTTTACAAAGTTTCGTTCCTCTGAATATATTTTATTTATTCATCATTCAAAATATATTTATCGCATCTTTACTATATACAAGGCACAACTCTGGAATCTTAGAATACATTACAGAAGCACAACCAAGACCCCCACCCTTCTGGACTTTATTGTTCTTTATGGAAATAGATCATAAACAATAAGTAATAGAATAAATTATAAAACATATTAGAACATGATAGATACTATAAAAAACATGAAACCAGGTAAGGTGAGCTAGTAGTATCAGCAGTGGAGAAGGGTGCAATTTCAGATAGAGTGGTCAGGAGAGGTCTTACTGAGTTGGTGAAATTGGATTGAGTACAGGAAGGAGGTGAGGAATGTGGGAAAAAAGTGCTTTGAGCAGAAGGAAGCAAAGGTCCCCAGGCAGAAGCTCCTTACCATGTTTAAGGACCAGCAAAGTGGCCAGTGTGGCTGGAATGAAGCAAATCAAAGGAAGAACAACGAGATCATAGTGAGGGCCAAATTATATATAACCTTAAAGGCCGTGGTAGGAACTTTGACTTTTACTCAGTGAAATGAGGAAATATCACCGTTTGGGCCAGAATACTACAATATAGGTGTACATACTCCTGCTGATGAATATCTAGGTTGTTTCCAATCTTTTACTAACACAAACAATACCCTAATAAACATTCTTGTACATATCTTCTTGAGCCCATTTGCAAGTTCCTCTGGGGAATATATTCAGCAGTAGAACATCTAGGTCATAGGTATAAGTATTTTCAGAAGATACCAAATGGCTCTGAAAAGTGCTCGTACCAGTTTGTTATACTACTTAGCACTGTATGAGAATTCTAGTTTATCCACTCATCTACAACGTTTGGTATTTTCAGACATTTTGTTAATGGTATGATATTGTTTTGTTGTTTTAATTTTTATTTCAATGTTTACTGAGGAAGTTGAGCATATTTTAATATGTTTATGGGCCATATGCATTTCCTTTTCTGTTAATTGTCTATTTATATCCTGTTCTCATTTTGTATTAGTTTAAAAATATTTTTCTTATTGATTTGTAGTCCTTTAATATTAAGAATACCAATATTTTATCAGTTATATGAATGTATTGGTTTTCTATTCCTACTATAACAAATTGCCACAAATTTAGAGGCTTAAAACAACACATATTGATTCTCTTACATTTTCACAGGTTAGTAGTCGAACCCGGTCTTAATGTGCTAAAATCAAAGTGTTGGTTGGGCTGCATTCATTCACGGAGCCCAAAAGGGAGAATCGACTTTCTTGCTTCTTCTAGAACCTGCCCATGTTTCCTGCTCATGGCCCCTTCCTCCATTTTCAAAACTCAGCAACATTGCATCTCTGACCATTCTTCAATAGTCATACCTCTTTTTGACCATGGACAAGGAAAGTTCTCCACTTTCAAGGATTCATGTAATTAGAACAGGCCCAGGCCCATCTGGATAATCCAGGATTATCTCCTCATCTCAAGATCCTTAACCTTAATCACAATCTACAAATTCCCTTTTGTCATGTAAGGTAGCATATTCATGGGTTCTGGGGATTAGGATGTGAACATCTTTTGGGGTAATTTTTCTACCTACTTTTCTTCCTCTTACAAAGTCACCAGTCACTGGATCAGGGCCCATCCTGATTCAGTATGATCTCAGCTTAAATTGATGACATCTGCAAAGATCCTAGGTCCAAAAATAGATTCAAAATTACCAGGAGTGAAGGCTTCAACACATCTTTTGGAGGACATGATTGAACTCACAACAGTGTGAATTTATCTTTATAGTCCTACTCACAATCTTGAGTTCATTTGTTGCGAGGATTCATGTCTCTTCAATTCTGAAAAAAAATCTCAAATATTATCTCTTAAAATATCTAGCATTTTATTCAATGTCTTCCTCTGGAACTTCTCTTGGAAATATAGAAAACCACAGATCAACTGGCTGTGTCTTTTAACCCCTTTTTCATATTTTTAAATCTCTTTATCTTTTTGCTCTATTTTCTGGGTGAATTCTTCTATATTATCTTCCAAATTTCTAATGCTCTCTTTAATTGTGTTCAGAATTGTATTCAGTCTATAATTCAACATATCTATTGAGGTTTTGGGGGTATTTTTTTTTTTCCGTTTCAATGCCTGTATTTTTGAGCTTGGATGTGTCTTGGATTTTCTTCTTTTATATTTTAGCTATCATTACTATGTGTTTGGAGCAGAAAAAATGTCTCAGAGTAACAATTTATGTAATCATCTCAATCAAAATTCCATTTACTCTTGAACTCCCTCCTAATAGGTTTCTAACTCTAAGAATTTGGCACTGTTTACCATACCCTTCTATTTTGAAACTCTCTTTTCCCTTGGATTCAATGACAAAGCTTTTTCCTCCTCCTCCTCTCCTCCTGCTTAAGTTCACTCTGGGTTCCTCTTGCCCTGTCCCTCCCTTCAAATGCTGGGTGAGCGCATACAGTTCTACCATTCTATATGCAAGAGGAAGTTATCAAAGAAAAATTTTTAAAAAGAAAAATAGAATACTTCAGACATCTCTGTGAGAAGGATTTTTTTAAAAACCCTATGTAGAAGAAACTCTTTGCTACATTCAGATATAGATTCAGATAACCACAGGAAAATTGCTCTACCCAGAACTGTAATCATTCTTCACTGTAGAATCAGTGTGACAAATTATCTTGTACTGACATAGATTCTTTCTCCATAGCAACTGTAATTCATCTTAGATATCTGACATGACGGAATACAAGTACTGTGTCAGGTTGACAACTGGCAGAAATCAAACATGGGGCTATTCTGAAATGCAGATGGCTTTTGTTGGTAATTCATATTTTTTGAGGCAAGACGGGTGCCGTGGTTTGCAGGTTGTCTGCTACCCAATAGTAGTACCACATAATAGCCACATGCGTGACTCCCTTGGAAAAGGGGCCTGGGGGTTGTGTTTTGTACGCTTCCAAATCACAGAGGTAAAATTCATTTCAATAGTCCAAAGGATAAAAGACCAGACCAAGATAAATCCAGTTGCTTTGGAATAATACTAACAGTCCTAATAATAATAATAATAGCTAACATGAACTAAGTTTTTATGTGTCATGTATTTTTTTCTGAGTATTTTATGTATTTTAACCATCTTAATTGTCATAACCTCCCTATAAAGTAAGCACTATTTTTATCCCTATTTCACACATAACAAACCCATGCACAGAGAGATTAAATAAGTTTATCATGGATGCAATATATCTTAGAGGCCCCCAAACTCTTCTGCTTCTTTTCTCTTCTTCAAAAATTACCTTTCACTCCTCTAATCACCCAGAGATAGAGTGAACAGACAAAATACAGGACATTCCATTAAATGTGATGCTCAGATAAATAGCAAATAACTTTTTAGTACGAGCATGTCTCATACAATATTTGGGACATACTTATACTAAAAAAATTATCTGTTGCTTATCTGAAATCCAAATTTACCTGGGCATTCTGTACTTTTATTTGCTGAATCTGGCAACCCCACCCAGGGCCTTTGTGTTCTCTCTATCTTATCAAAATGTCTTGTCAAGAAAATTTTAACTGCCCCATACAAATGTTTTAAAAATTGAAGTCAGCCTGTCCTTTTTCCCAGGTATGATCGTAATTTAAGCCTCATTTCAAATTGTGTAAAGCGACTTGAAATGATTTTAGACCTCAGCAAATAAGCGAGGGAGATGTTAGGGGAAGGGCTGGAGGGAATTTATTTCTGTAGCCCTGAGAGTCCAGTAGAGGCCTCCGTGGACTGACTCCTAGCTGGAGATATTTTGGATCAATATTCAGAATGAGTACCAGCAGGATCCTTGCCCAGGAATATCCCTGTGAGGGCAGGAGTATCTATTTCAGGGTTTCTCAACCTTGGTACCATTGACATTTGGGGGTGGATAATTCTCTGCTGCGAGGGGCTGTCCCATGCAGTGTGTAAGCCATTGAGCAGCATCTCCAGCCCGTACCCACTAGATGCGAGACCACCCACCCCTCTGATCGTGAAACCTAAAAATATTTCAAGACAGTGCCAAATGTTCTCTGAAGACAAAAACCCCCTTTAGCTGAGAACCACTTATCTAGAGCAATCCCAAAGACAGAAAGCTTCTGGAAGGTAAATCCAGGAAATCTTAGAATGGAATAGACACACTCCCATCCTACAGGTGAACGTATAATTGGCATTGGTATTGCCTCAGTAGTCAGTGACAGAGGTTCCCTTTGCTGCATTTGTCTAGTTTGCCTTCCCTGGGCCAGTACAGTACCCACATTTTTCGAGGAATGATCCCAGCCATGTAAATAGATAAGAAAGGGGGCCTTGTCTAATTAGTTTAGATACACAAATGGCATAGTAAATCAGGCTTGATGAATTCTTCTCTTATTCGTCTTGTTTTCTGGAAACCTCAGTTTAAAGTCATTAGGATAATGGACCTTCCTTAGAAAACTAAAGCAGTTTATTTATACCTAAAACGGTTTGGGAATGGAGAGCATTACAAAGAAATTTATAAAACTTTGAAACATAAGTACTTTCCCTATACTTAGTTCATATATTGAATTTTTTCAAAAGTCAATATAGCTGCTGAGTCCCAATGATGAAGTTTTGATGCAACAGGTAAAAGCTGTAAACGTATAAAATATTAGCATCTGTATAGTTCAGAAACCATGTCAGTTTTTACAGGCTGGGTGCCCCTGTGCCATGCAGGGCTTAGACAAAACCGGCCTGGTTTTGACTGATCTAGAATTCATTCAATTCATCTTTCACTCTTGGTTTCGTTCTGGAAGAAACCACTCCATTGCATCACATCTCTAGCGAAAATCGTACATTAAATCACACCTTCGCCTCCTCCTCTTCCTCCCACACTCCCATTCCAGGTACTGGTGTCATTTCCTCGGGATTTTTCCTAGGTTGGGGATCAAAAATGACGATGGCATTCTTTAATAACCTTCAGTTCCATTTTCATTGCAGATGTAGAAGGGATGAGTTCAATTTCTAGGTAACTTAAGCCCCTCCCCAGCACCCCAGCCAGGACTGCCGTAGGCTGTTGGGATGCCAGCAGTTAGCTGTGCAGCACTTGTGCTAGCAGTAGTCAACATTTCTGAATGCTTAATACACGTCAGGCTCTGTTCAAGTGCTCTGCATGTATTTCCACATTTACTCTTCACAGTACCATTATCATCCCTATTTTACAGATGAGATAACCGAGACCCAGAAAGGAAAGCACCTTATTCAGGGTCACAGAGCTAGTAAGTGATGAAGCCATCTTTTGAACCCCAATACCTAACTCTGGGGTCCTCCATGTTACCCACTATGCCACAGTGTACATTAGTGTAGGTCCCGCTGAAAATCATGCAGTTTACCGACAGGGCGACAAGGAGTCATTGATGATGAGATGTGTGTTTCAGAAAGACGACTCTGTCTGCAATGTATGGAAAGACTCGAGGCAGAGGGGACAACCCAGAAGCATTGCAGGTGAGTGGCAGGTGAGGTGGCCCGGACTAGAACAATGCCAGTGGGAAGGGGAGAAGATAAAGTTAAGGAGGATTGTGAAAGCAGATACAATAGGACTTGAGGTTGTGTAGCCGCAGGGGTAAGGATTCAGGGACTCAAGGATGACACCCAGATATCAATTTGTTGGTGTGGTCATCGATCCCAGGAACAATAAAAGTACAAGGGTGAGGGAAATTGAGGAATTCAACGTGTGATATGTTGGAATCCCCAAAATGCTTTCCTACAGACAAGCTTCTGCTGCAAAAGATACTTTTAGGGGTCCCATTTAGTGGCACAACACTGATCTAAGGGTGGGCTAATGGGCATGCAGCATCTGTTGGCAGTGATGGAAAAGCTACACGGGCTCCACAGCGGCAAGCTGCCTGTTTGAAAAACAGAACAAAAACTGTGAGCCTCGTGGAGGGCTGACAGCCAAGTCCCTTATAGGCATGAGCTGGGGGCAGGAATTAATGACTCCACTAGGGACAAATCCTTCATTTCCAAAAGCCTCCAGATGGTCTGGGCACCAAGTTTGGTGAAGACAAAAGTCTCTCAAGTAAACTTGAGAAAAAGAGATAATGAAGCTCTTGTCCCATTAGGGGGTCAGAAGAATAGGGGGAGACGCCAGAAAGAATGAAGATGGAAGTAACTTTTGATATGTGAAATTTTCACAGGCAAAAAGGGGATTTCCACAGAAATAGCGCATGGATTCTAAGGCGAGCGTTGAGCTATTAGCCAATGCCCCTGTCACCCTATCTATCTAGTGTTCAATTCCAGAGAGACCCAAGTTACCAGAGAACATCCATGAGACACGAACTCCTTGAGTAACAACTGCCTCCTGTCGAATGAGACATCAGGCATCAATGCAGGAAGGGAGGGAGAAGTTTTGGTGTTTTGACATGCAGAGAATATTATCCAACATCTCTAAAATTTTCATAAATGATACCTAAAGCATATAAAAACATTTATTAAATGATTATTAAGTACCATAGTAAAGCTCTAAGCTAAGTGTTTTCTATTCATTAACTCATTTTATTTTTTTTATTTTTAATTATTATGGGTACATAACAGTTGTATATCTTTACAGGGTACATATGATGTTTTGATACAGGCATACAATGTGAATTAATCAAATTGGGATAAGTAGGATATCCATCACCTCAGGCATTTATCATTTCTTTGTGTTAGGAACATTCCAATTCCACTCTTGTCATCAAAGCACAGTTGATTATAGTGAGTTTGTTGTGCTGTCAAATATTGTTCATTCTAAGTATATTTTTGCACCCACTTACCATCCCCATTTTATCTGCCCTCCCAACTACCCTTCCCAGCCTCTGGTAACCATCGTTCTACTCTCTGTCTCCAAGAGATTAATTATTTTTAATATTTGGCTCCCACATATGAGTGAGAACATGGGAGAATTGTCTTTCTGTGCTTGACTTATTTCACTTAACATAATCTTCTCCACTTCCATCCATGTTGTTGCAAATGAAAGAATTTCATTCTTTTTATGGCTATATACCATCCCATTGTGTATGTGTAACACAATTTCTTCATCTATTCATCCACTGATAAATGCTTAGGTTGATTCCAAATCTTGGCTACTGTGAATAGTGATGGAATAAACATGGGAATGCAGATATCTTTTCAATATACTGAATTCCCCTCCTTTGGATATATACCCAGCAGTGGGATTGCTAGGTCATAGGGTAGTTTTATTCTTAGTTTTTTGAGGAACCTCCATACCATTCTCCATGGTAGTTGCACAAATTCACATTCCCACCAACAGTGTGCAAGGGCTTCCCTTTCTCCACATCCTTGCTAGCATTCATTTTTGCCTGTCTTTTTGATAAAAACCATTTTAACTGGGGTGAGATGATATCTCACTATAGTTTTCATTTGCATGTCTCTGATGACTAATGATGTTGAGCATTTTTTTATATACTTGTTGGTCATTTGTGTGTCTTCTTTTGAGAAATGTCTATTCAGATACTTTGCCCATTTTTAATAGGATTATTTGATTTTTTTTCCATATTGACTTGTCGGAGCTCCTTATATATTCTAGTTATTAATCCCTTGTCAAATGAGAAGTTTGCAAATATTTTCTCCCATTCTGTGGGTTGTCTCTTCCCTTTGTTGGTTGTTTCTTTTGCTGTACAGAAGCTTTTTAGCTTGATATGATCCCATTTGTCCAATTTTGCTTTGGTTGTGTGTGCTTTGGAGGTATTATTCGAGAAGTGCTTGCCCAGGCCAAAGTCCTGAAGCATTTCCCCAATGTTTTCTTTTAGTAGTTTCATAGTTTCAGGTCTTAGATTTAAGCCTTTAATCCATTTGATTTTATTTCTGTCTATGGCGAGAGACAAGGGTCTAGTTTCCTTCTTCTGCATATACATATCCAGTTTTCCAGCACCATTTATTGAAGTGATTGTTCTTTCCCTACTGTATGTTCTTGGCAACTTTGTCAAAGATAAGTTCACTACATGTGTGGATTTATATCTGGGTTCTCTATTCTATTCCATTGGTCTCTGTGTTTGTTTTTATGCTAGTACCATGATGTTTTTGTTACTACAACTCCGTAGCATAATTTGAAGTCAGGTAACGTGATTCTTTTTTTTTTTTTTTTTTTTTTGAGACAGAGTCTCACTCTTTTGCCTGGGCTAGAGTAAGTGCCGTGGCGTCAGCCTAGCTCACAGCAACCTCAAACTCCTGGGCTCAAGCAAGCCTACTGCCTCAGCCTCCCAAGTAGCTGGGACTACAGGCATGCGCCACCACACCCGGCTAATTTTTTCTATATTTTTTTGAGTTGTCCAATTAATTTCTTTCTATTTTTAGTAGAGACTGGGTCTCGCTCTTGCTCAGGCTGGTTTCGAACTCCTGAGCTCAAACAATCCGCCTGCCTCGGTCTCCCAGAGTGCTAGGACTACAGGCGTGAGCCACCGCGCCCGGCCAGGTAACGTGATTCTTATAGTTTTGTTCTTATTCAGGATAGCTTTGGCTATTCTGGGTCTTTCATGGTTCCATATAAATTTTAGAATTACTTTTTCTATTTCTGTGAAGAGCGTCATTGGTATTTTGATGGGGATTGCATTGAATCTGTACATTGCTTTGGGTAGTATGGACATTTTAACAATATTGATTCTTCCAATCCATGAGCATGGAATATCCTTCCATTTTTTGTGTCTTCTTCAATTTCTTTCATCAGTGTATTATAATTTTCATTATAGAGTTCATTCATTTCTTTGGGTAAGTTTATTCCTACAGATTTTATTTTATTTATAGCTATTGTAAATGGGATTACTTTCTTGGTTTCTTTTTCAGATTGTTTACTGTTGACATATAGAAATGCTACTGATTTTTGTATGTTGATATTGTGCCCTGAAACTTTACTGAATTTGTTTATCAGTTCTAATAGTTTTTTTTTTTAATGGAGTCTTTACATTTCTCTAGATATAAGATCACATGGTCTGCAAACAAGGATAATTTGACTTCTTCCTTTCTAATTTGGATGCTCTTTATTTCTTCTCTTGTCTGATTGCTCTAGCTAGAACTTCCAGTACTATGTTGAATAACAATAGTGAAAGTGGGCATCCTTGTCTTGTTCCAGATCTTAGAGGAAAGGCCTTCAGATTTCCCCACTCCTTATGATACTAGCTGTGGGCCTGTCATATATGGTTTTTATCATGTTAAGGTATATTCCTTCTATACCTAGTTTTCTGAGTGTTTTTATCATGAAGGGATGTTGAATTTTATTGAATGCTTTTTCAGCATCAATTGAAATGATCATATGGTTTTTGTCCTTCATTCTGTTGACATGAGGTATCACATTGATTGATTTGCACATGTGGAACCATCCTCACATCCTTGGGATGAATTCCACTTGATCATGATGAATAATCTTTTTAATGTGTTGTTGAATTTGGTTTGCAGTATTTTATTGAGGATTTTTTCATCTATGTTGATCAGAGATATTGGCCTATAGTTTTCTTTTTTTGCTGTGTCTTTGTGTGGTTTGGGTATCAGGATGATTCAGGCCTCATAGAATGAGTTTGGGAGTATCCCCTCCTCCTCGATTTTTTGGAATAGTTTAAGTGGGACTGGTGTTAGTTCTTTGAGTGCTTGGTAGAATTCAGCAGTGAAGCCACCAGGTCCTGGGCTTTTCTTTGATGACTTTTTATTAATGCTTCTATCCCATTTCATTTTCACAATAAGGTAGACAGTGCTAAGGCCACCCCATATAAGGAAACTGAAGCTGAGAGAGATCATGAACTTACCCAATATCTTACAGCTAATCAGTGGCAGAGTTAGTTTTTAAACCCAGGTCTATCTGACTCCTGAGCTCGAGCTCATAAGCCTAGTAGTATTAAAATGACCTTGCAGCTCATGAGGGAGATAACACGGTTGTTGGCTGGTCCTTATCACCATTCCAAGTAAATCAGTGTGCAGTGCTAGGTGGGAGGGAGGCTATTTTCTGCCACAAGAATGAGCCTCCTTTTCCCTCCTCCTACCAGTGCAAGGAGCTGCCAGGGAAAATTAGGCTCATTAAGTTGATCACACCCCTACTGCCTTACAATTTAGGGACATAGTTAGGAATGGAGATATTTCATGATGAATATAGCAAAGCTGTCAGGCCCTGTCACTGAACTCTTTTCAAAAAGATTTATGCAAGGGAGAGAAATGTAGATCTTTCAAAGAAAGAATTTGAAAAGACTCTGAAAGTAGTGGGCTGCTACAAAGCTAGTCTAGACACTTACTTTTTATCCATGGACTCCAAAATGTATTGGAATAAAATCTGAATATGCTTAATAGATTTCACTTAGACTTAAATTACATTTATGGAACTTACCTAGTTCAATTCCACCTTAACAAAGGAAGTCAGATTCTCCATTAGATGGATGGGGCAGGTTTCCGAAAGCCCATGGAAGGTACTCCGAGGAGGGAGAGCTGTGCTTATTCATGTGGGAGAAGCCTGCTTGGCTTTTCTCCTATGATTCTATGTGTAGGAGACAGGCTGGCTCTTCACTTTGCTTGACATTCACTTGGTGGCAAAAAGGCTAAGGACTCTGGGCTTCCTTTACACAGCCACACTGGTATTTTTCTCTGTTGTCTTCAAAACAGCTAAGAACAACAGAACTGTACCTTTACAGACCACAGCTACGTGTACCTATGTGTATGTCTGCATATCATGCGAAGTTGCCTGTGTGATTTTGGGGGATATAATCCTCCCTACTTTTTTGGCCTTAAAAATGTCTTACTTTCATAAAATGATGAAACATACAGATGCTTGTATTCATTTTTATTTCTGATGTAACAAATGACTACAAACATGGCAACTTTAAAAAACACAAATTTGTTATTTTTCAGTTCTGGAGATCAGAAGTCCAAAATGGGTACGCAGGACTGCATTGCCTCTGGAAGCTCTGGGGAAAACCTGTTCCCTTTGCCTTTCTAGTTCATGGAAGTTGCCTGCATTCTTTGGCTGGTGGCCCCTTCCTCCATTTTCAAAGCCATCAGTTTAGCATCTTCCAATTTCTCTCTTTTACCCTCTGCCTCCCTCTTCAAAGAATCCTTGCAATAACATTGGGCCCACCTGGATAATCCAGGATTCTCTCACCATCTCAAGATCCTTAACTTAATCACATCTGCAAAGTCTGTTTTATCATATAAGAAAGAGCAAAGCATTCACAGGTTCTAAGGGTTAGGATGTGGACATTTGGGGGGAGCCATTGTTCAGCCTACCACAATGCCGTTACTTTTGACGAACTTTCTTATCAGAATAAGAAGAAGGAAACCTTATGTTAGTCCCCAGGGGTTTTGTTTTGTTTAGTTTTAAGCTTTGAATTTCAAAAGTCGAGAGTTACCATTGTTATGAACCTCCAGTCAGCTTAAAGTTGAACATGAGCTTGGATAGGAAAGAGAACAGCAGAGTATGGAGAACCTGTCTTGTGACCCCCGCAAGGAGGAAAGGGATACAAAAAGATTATGGTTTCTCATTCATGCATTCAATGAGCATTTACTTATCAAAGCACAATCAGAGGTTTTTACCAAGTACTTTGTAGGTGCTGAGCACTATGGAAATGTAAAAAAAGGACAAAATAGGATTTCCAAAAGGTTTACAGTACAGTCAGCCCTCCCTGTCCACAGGTTTCACATCCACAGATTCAACCAACCGATGACTAAAAATATTTTTTAAAAAATAAAAAATAATACAAATAAAATTAAAAAATACAGTATAACAACTATTTACATAGCATTTACATTGTATTCGGTATTAAGAGTAATCTAGAGATGATTTAAAGTATACAGGAGGATGTGCATAGGTTATATGCAAAAACTAAACCATTTTATATAAGGGACTTAAGCATTGAGGATTTTGTTTGCAAAGGGGTCCTGGAACCAGTGCCCCACAGACGTTGAGGGACAACTGTATCATTGGAGCAACTGTATCCAGGAACCAGAGAGCAACCTAAGGCAAAGTGATTTCTTTATGTTTGATTTTGAATGCAGAGCCTCACTTTTTATCATTGTTTATCCTGACTGTAGCCAAACAGAAGAGCTAAATCACACTGAAACAGGGAAGCAGCCCTACCAGCATCTTGGTGGTGGATATCCAAGAGCTGAACACCATCAGATACAGAACACACACATAGCTTCACCTTGGAACTGCAATCATGTTTTGGCTACCAGAACAGAGTCAAAACAAAAAAGAGAGTTACTGACCAAAAGTTGTCACAAATGCGGGTTTAAAAGGGGATAAACTATGCTTCTACGTGGCTTTAACCCAAGGACGACATACAAACAGAATTTTTAAAAAGATATTATACCCAAATGAATATAAAAGTGATATTTTTGAACTTCATGATGTTTTTAAAAAAATGAATCTATGCCATAGTCTGAAAAGCCTAGTTGAGTGTAAATTTATTCCCAAGCACCTGGAAGCTGCAGAAACAGCCAGGAGTCCAAGTTCACCTGACCACCATCATCATTTCCAGGTGATACCACCTCCAGGAGATTCTGTGGCTCAGAGCTGTGGCATGATGGGTTTCACCTGTACCTCCCTCCCTGTGGCATCTCAACGACTCAACAGGGCAAGAGGTGCACACTGCCCTGAGGCTTTGCATCTGTGTGAGAAAAATAATCTTCCCACTTCCAACTCCACTGCTTCAGTTAATGCTCTGAGCAAAATTAAGTGGAGGATGTGATGAGAGTAACGACTAATATTTTCTGAGAATCTACTCCATACCAGTAAGTGTTCCAAGTGCTTAACATGTATGAGGCCATTTAATCTTCCAGTAGTCTTATGAGGTAGGTAGTATTAATAGTATCATCTCTCCATCTTAGTGATGCAAGAGTAACGCACAGAGAAGTTGTGTAACTTGCCCAGTTAGGAAGCTGTAGTGTTGGGGTTTGAACCTAGATAGGGCAGTCCTGAGCCACACTCTCAACCATAGCATTAGGCCACCTTGCTTTACAGAGACCATCCGAGGGCCAGGAGTGTGGCTTCTGCACAGGGAGTGGAGTGGCTCCTTAGAGAAACAATGCAGGCAGGTAGAAAGGAGTCCAGGAGTTGGAGCTGTACAAAGCAGGCTGGAATACATACTAGCCATGAGCCTTTGAGGGCTTATCAGAGGCAACTGTAAAGCAAGCTCATGCTATGGTTTTGTGGGGCTGCCCTCATCTGACCTGGGGTGTTGCAGTGGGCAGGGCACCTCCTGGCCTCTGTATGGAGCTCCAAAAATTCATCTTCAATGGAGGAACCCAATTAACATGCTGGAAGAGATCTGCTTTCTTCATCTCAACTGATCAAAGAGCTGGAATGCTGCTTTCAGTTCTTCAAAAACAAACTCAAAGCAAGCCACAGAAATTCTGATACAAAAAGAGAACTTCTTCTTCAGTAATTGCAGAATGGGAACATTTCCAGTTTGCTGGGACCTGCTCCAGAAGTGTTACTAGGCTATCACAAAGTACTTAGCAACCCCCAAGGGAGTTCATTACAGCTCTTGGAATCCAACGACTAGCAGAAGAAAAGACTTTCTTAAAGTTTCTCAGACATCTGTTTCATTGAGAACAAAAATTTTTTTTTCATCTATCAAAATTGTCAGTTAATTCTCCATATCACCAGCATATCATCAATATGCTAATGTTTTATTTTAAGATAATTGCTTAGTCAAATGGATAAAAGTAAAAACCAAAAAATTTGCAGGTATATGCCAGATCCAAAAAATAAAGATTGCATTCTTGCTGCATGTTTATTGGGTAGATATTTGCTATTGCATTTGTCTTAGCTATCTTTCACATGTATCCTGAAATTATGGGTTTCAACCATAGAAAAATTGTCATAAAAATATGACGCTATCATGGCTTAGAGTGGTTATGATCAAAGAGGCCACTTGACACTTTCATGAAACTCACCTACTACGGGAAATGCCAGGGAACTACATGGAACGTCATCATGAGAGAATTATGGAACTGTCACTAAGATTCATAGATCACCATTAAGGCTGCTTAAACCTAGCTATTGGATCTTTTGGTTCTGAGCACAAAATTAGTTTTTATCAAGTGAATTGGGCAGGGCTTACAACTAATTTTAAATTTCTTTTTAGTCAATTCATGCTGAAAGTATTGATTCATTAGGGAGTTTCTAGGGCCAGAAATGCAGTTTTCATTTTTATTAAAAGACTGTCAATTGTGTGTGTTTGTGTATGCATTTTGAAAAAAATATTTAGAACCATGAAGCCATTCTCTCTTGGTTATACAGATGGTTTGTGCTTCAAGACCACCAACACCTAAATCTTACCTGAACTAGAAGGTTACATATTTGAAGAAAAGGAACTGAAACCTCACGTAAATTACTACCAAAATAGTGTGGGAAAGACCTGAATTTATATGTTAGCGTACTATTTTTGCTTTTACTTCATGGAGAGGCAAGAGACTGAGAAATGTCATCTTTACGTAGGATGTAGGATGTGTGTGTGTGTGTGTGTGTGTATGTGTCTGCACGCGTGCATGCACATGCACAGGTATGTGTGTGAGGCAAGAGTATGTGACGCACTTCATTGACAAGAAAATCATGCCAATGGAAAATAGCACTGAGTGGGAGGGTTAAACCAGTGACTACTGCCCTGAGAAACTCTACCTGCCACGCTGAAATCCTGGGAACTGGTCCTGAACGCTATGCCTCCTTTGTATTCTGACAATATTTGAAAGCTAAATATTTGAAGTGCCAGTGTGTACCTGGCCATCTCCTAGGAATAGTGTTAAAGTACCTTAGCGGTGGTCCCCAGCCTTTTTGGCACCAGGAACCAGTTTCATGGAAGACAATTTTTTATGGACTGGGAGGAGGTGGAGTTCAAGCAGTGATGTGAGCAATGGGGAACGGCTGTAAATATATCTGAAGCTCCCTCACCCGCTGCTCACCTCCTGCTGTATACCTCCCCCACTAAGTTTCATGGAAGACAATTTTTCCATGGATGTGGGGAAGTGAGGGGCCGAGGAGCTCTGTGGCCCAGTCCCTAAAAGACCATGGACTGAAACTTGTCTCCCACCCCAGGGTTGGGGACCGCAGCCTTATAGGATCAGACACTCAGCTTCCTAAGAACAACTGTAGCTTTGACAGAAGAAAGAAATGGGAGAAGCCTCTACTTTTTCTAGGTATTTCCTTCCCTATCCTTTTCGTCATATGCACACCCTAGCTGGTCACATACATCATTTCCAGGAGCTCCTTCAGGCTACTCACAACCCAAAACCATGCAGACAGGCAGCCAGCTCTTTACAAAAATCACCCCGCCTTACAGAGCACAGATGAATCTGTTCGCCTGCTCCAGGGACAAGCAGCAACAAGGTTACATTCCTTTCTAATTCTGTTTGGAGGATGCAGAGAATATTTCAGCAGCCATATGAAAGAGTATCAAACCTTTCACACTGCTTAATGCAGCATACACTTTGTTCTACAAATTTCATCAGTGTCTACCAGAAACAGAGGGCTGTGCTGGCTACATGGAAGAGTGCACAAACTATGAGACATACACTCAGTGCACAAGATGTTTGCAACCATGTTGAAACTGAAACATTTACATTGAAGCTCCAATCAGGCTATGAGTAAACTACAAGGGCTATAGACTGGGAGTCACCAATGTATAGTTGGTGTGATAGTTAATTTTATGTGTCAACTTGGCTGAGCTAAGGGATGCCCAGATAGATGGTAAATTACTTCTAAGCATATCTATGAGTATGCTTCTGGAAGAGATTAGCATTTGAATTGGTAGACTGAGTAAGGGAGATCACCCTCCCCAGTGCGGGCCAGCATCATCCAATCCATTAAGGGCCCCCAGTAGAACACAAAGGCGGAGGAAAAGCAAATCCTCCCCAACAGTGACCTCTCCCCACCCCCAGAGCTGGACCGTTCATCTCTCCTGTTTCCAGACATTGAAGCTACTGGTCCTTGGAACTTCAGACTCCAGGACTTGTACCAGCAGCCCCCCGCCAAGGCCATCAAATTCAGACTGAAACCAGCTTTCCTGGTTCTCCAACTTGCAAATGACAGATCATAGGACTTCTTGAGCTCCATAATCACATGAGCTGATTCCCCCAATAAATCTCCTCTTATACATCTCTTTCTATGCCCTATCCGTTCTGTTTCTCTGGAGAACCCCAACAGACACAGTTGGCAACTGAAGTCACACAGGCATGGCTGATGTTAGCTGAGAGGACTTTCACGCTCCAACCCCGCTGACCTTCCCTCAATTCTTCACCATTGCCAACCTCTCTCAAACCTCCAGACCTTTTCAGATGCTCTTCCCCCAATTCTGGCCAGCCGCTAGACTTTATTTTATTTAGAAAGCTTTTTCTTGACCCTCTCATGTACTCCTACAACCCCCTACACTTCCCTCCCATAGCATTTATCACTTAGCATTGTAATTTCTCATCAGCTTCCCTGATAAGACTGCAGCATTGTAGACTAGAAACTACATAGCATAAAATTACACTCACTTTAAATCTTGGCTTTACAACTGATGAGCTATGTAATATTAGATGAGGTTCCTAACCCTTCTAAGCATCCATTCCCTCAGAAATAATAATTGTACTTAACTTTAGGTATTTGCCTCAACTGATAAAGGGTATGGAAATTCTAGCATGAACCTGGCACATGGAAAGGGTTCTGGAAATGCTGGAAATATAGACTATTATTATATAATCCTATTCTAAGTTGTTCCGATTGTATTCTAAGTTCTATAAAGGCATTTATTCATTCGTTCACTATTATGTAGACTTATTTCTTGTTGCATTTCAAGGGTCAACATAAGCTTTGCATACACTGTGCACTCCAATGTTTATTGAATAAGTGAAACCATGAAAATTCTATTTATGAAACATGAATAAACCAAAGAACAATACCTATACTACAATTCCACTAACTCTGCATTTCTGAAGCTGCTCTGTGTTTGGAATCAGTGTATGCGTGTGTGTATCTGAGCATGTTTGTGTGTCTGTGCATGTATGTGTGTATGTGAACACACATGGACAACATATGAAGCTAGTCAAGCTTCCTACTCAGGAAATAGTCCATGACTTTAATAGCCCAACAAAGTGACAACTTTCCCTACAAAATACAGCCTAAATCCTTACTTGACTTCAAACTTAGGTCCATTTTTCAAAGGCAGCAAGTCTGGAAAAGCCCTCACATAACACAGGCCATAATCCGGAGTTTTTCGTCTTCACAGTATACCTTAAAATCACCTTCCTGTGTTCCCACTCTGCCCATGTTCCCACTTCCCGCAGTTCTTATCTTGTTATATTATTTATGAGCCTGAACTATAAATACACTGAAACAGGGAGGATTTTGTTGGTTTGGTACAATTTAAATTGCTTTTCAGTACCATATATATTTACAATATCTTATAAATATTTAAAATTGTCATCATAATGGCTCCATTGGCTCATAATAAATTCTGTGTTTTGTGCAGGGATGATTGCCAAATTGATAATCCAGAAAACTGGAAAACCCCGTCAAACTTCGTGACCTGATAGTCCCACAAGAATATCTTTCTAATTACTGGAAAAGCCTGAACATTAAGTTTAGCTGTCTTAGAAGTTGGTCTTAATAGGTAAACATCCTGAAAGTTACCTCTTTGGAAAAGATGAGTAAAAGAAATATTTTTCTGCTTAAGAATTTATTCATTGAACTGTATCTTAAAAGTCAAATAATATTCAGAAGTTCTCAGGCAGCGCATAAAAAAAAAAAATCACAGAATCATGAAATGCCTGCGGTGCTCTGAATGGAGATTTTCAAGCATCGTGGAGAACAGAGTGGTGAGAGAACGCCAGCAAACCCTGCTGTAGATGTATAACAGGAGCCCCTGGGAAAGAGCCTTTGAGGCCATAAAAGAGTTTGGACTTCATGCCAAAGGGGCGATGGTTCTCCAAGTATGGCCTCTGATCCAGCAACAGTGCCAATATCACCTGGGAGTTTATTAGAAATGCAAATTCTCTCTGAATCAGGAACTTCAGCGCTAGGGCACAGAAATCTACGTTGTAACAAGCTCTCCCGATGACATTGAGGCATTGTAAATTTGAGAACCTCTGCTATGGGGAATATTGCTAAGTACTGGAATAATATGATTGAATCTGGGTATGCAGGTGGCAATGTGAAAAATGAAGGTTGGGAGGCCTGAAAAGACTAGTGAAAGTATTCATTGAGAGACTTTTGTATTTGATCTCTATTTTATCAAGTCTAAGATGTCATTGATTGTAAGTCACACCACTATTTTATTCACCTCTAGAAAGAAAAAGTCTGCCAATTAAATAACAATACAATGTTTCTTATCACTTGGAATTCTTATACATATAAAAAGGGCTCTTTTACACTTATGCTGACAGATTTGTGTCATATATCACCCTTGCCCATATATAAAAAGGGAAATATAAGCAAAATAATTTGATGAAGGTATGTCTAATATTTTTTCCCGTTCAGAGTCTGACTCCTCTGAAGCACTTTCCACTCAAAAGCCACCTAGAATGTGAGTGAGGCATGCTTTGTTTTTAAAAGGCTCCACCATTGTTTCTGGGATTTTCTTCCAAGGAACCGGTGTGTTCTGCAAATCTGAACACCCATGCACAGATTATGACATCTACCTCAGACTGCTGCCTGACCCACAGAAACTGAGAGGCGCTTCCTGATTTTGAGAAGTTAATATGTAGGAGGTAGAATACATCTTAAAATCGATGAAGTCCCAGTGAGAGCTAACCGAGGCCTCCACTAGAACAGTCATGGAAACAGGAGGAAGAAGGGGACAGAGGCCACTAACACTTCAGAGGTGAGTTGTACAGTCTGGGTGACCAACTAGCTGTTGGGAAAGGGAAGAGACTGATGACTCTGAAGTTTCTTATCTGAGTGAGTAAATGGATGGCAATGCCTTCAATCAAGACAAGAAATTCTAGAGAAGGATGGATTTTACGAGCAGAAGGAAAGTGGCAGATAAGAGTAAAATGAGTTTAGTTTCAGACTTTTCGAGTTGGAGTTTCCCAAGGGATATCCAAATAAAGCTGACCAGGGTGCAGACCTAAATACAAATCTGTAACTCAAGGGGGATAGTCATGGTTAAAGAGAAATATTTTTTCATCAACAGCATCTAAATGATAATCGAACCCAGGGGGATGAGGACCATTTCTCAAGGAAAGTATGCAGAGAAGTTGAGAGTCAGTTATAAAACAAAAACAAAATGAAAGAAGTGAATAGACTATCAAACTATGTTTACATAACTTGTGGGTACCTCCAAGACAAAACCTGCCTTGTGTACACTCTCATTCCCCAGGGCAATGCTTAGCCCAGTAATGTTTGTTGAACTAATATGGAAATGGTGGCCCAAAAGCCAAAAAAAGGTGGACATTTTAGGAAGGAGAAAATGGTCAATAATATCAAATGCGATAGCTGACAAATAGAATAAAATGATCAAGGGGCCACTGGATTTAGTAGATATAGTTTAACTTGCCCCACTATCAACAACTCATTCTACAGATGAAGAAAGGAGAAATCACTGTTGGCCGATAGGGTGAGCCACAGGCAGGACTCTTGGTCTCCTGGCTCTTGTCCTGGGGCTGTTTCCTTGACACTAAGCTTCTCTCCAAGGAGGGTTACACCCACTGCTAGTAAACCTCTGGCTCCAGACCACCTCAGATAGGCCCCTGTCTTAGTCCATTTTCTGCTGCTAGAACAGAATACCACAGGGTGGGGAATTTATAAAGAAAAGAGATTTATTTGGTTCATGGTTCCGAAGGCTGGCAGTCCAAGATCAAGGGGTCCCACCTGGTGAGGACCTTCTTCCTGCATAATGTGACAGAAGGGCATCCTGCGGTGAGAGCACAGGAGACAGAGAAAGTGGGGGCCAAACTTATCCTTTTATATGGGGCCCACTCCCAAGATAATTACCCCACTCTCCAGAGAACGGCATTAATCCATTCATGAGGGTTCTGCCCTCTTAAATGCCCCACCTCTTCATACTGCTACAGGGCAATTAAGCTTCCAATGCATGAACTCTGGGGGACATATTCAAACCATAGCAACTCCTACTGACCAAATCCATCCATAAAAATGAACTGCAGTGATAGCCACAACACCTCCAGATCAGGAGAAAGCAGAAGAGAACAAAGCAAGGAGTCTGGTGTCAAGCATGCAATTTAGGTCTTGCTCTGACACCTGGACATTGGCTATGGCGTGTCCCATGGAAGAATGGATTCGGGTAACTTTACTCTCTGGGTCATATCTTGATCCAGAATTTTCTCTAACTCTGGTTACATATAACAAGATAGAAAGAGACATGGTGAGCAGGTGGAAGAAAACCATAACAAGTTTCTCTCTGTAAAAGGGAATCATTAACCAGGATGTTCACACCAGATTCTTTAGGTAGACGGGCAAAATTTGAATTCAGCGAAGTCAAAACAAAGATAATAATATCATTCTCTTTGATGACAATTAAGTTGTATTACTGTTTATTGAGCTGATGACATCCTGAGAAAATGAGAGATTTCTCCAGAGCAGCAATTCTCAAATGTTGAAGTTTGTAAGAACCATGTAGGGAGGCCCTGCTTCAGAGATCCTGGGGTAGCAGAGAGTGGGCTCTGCCCATGAAGTTCAAAATTCTCTGGAGATTTATCCCAAGAGAAATGGCGAATATGATATTTTCTGCATTTCAAAACTCAACACTTTCAAAGATCAAAGATCAGGCTCCACGACTCACTTCCCTCTCTGTGATCCTTACAAGGCCAGAGAGTCGGCAGGATGAGACATGTGCCCACAACCTCTGAGGCTTCAATGTTTTTATTAATAGAGACATGTAGAGCCATGCAGAGGTTTCCAGAGGCCTCCATCTGGCAAAGATGACTAATGGGGCTTTCCCACTGACATCCTAGCAAAAGTGCCAGAAGTATATTCATTCCAGATTACAGCCCTAATGGGGCAGTTCCTCCTGGGACATTACCTTGACAGACAACCTGTCTTCCTTTTATAACCTGTGTGATACCCGCATGTTGTACCTTCCTCTCCACGGTGGTGGGCACAACAAATGCATATCTGACCCGAATCTCTGAAACGAATTCTTCACAGCAAATGTTAATTTTTCTATTATATAAACTAGTAGGAGTGCAATTTTTCTTCTGTTATGCAAGTTACAATTTTCACCCACTTTTATATCACATGGCCAAAATAATGAAAAGCAGATAGGATCTAGCTAGAAATTCTAATCAAAGGAACTTCAAGTGAATGCAAAAGCAGATGAAAACTCATGTAGATGCTATTGGCTTATTGCTGAAAATCACCAAAACTTTCTTATAAAGCAGTAGGAAGGAATTGAGTGATGGGCTATGTTCTCACCAATGGGCTGTGTGTAGTCAGAGCTTGCAAAAATATGTTAGGCTAAGAAATACAGAATACATTTATTCAGAGCCCGTTCTAAGATAGGCCAGATCTCAAACTAGAGATAAGACTCCTATAACCATTGGCACAATCCTCGTCCACTAATAATTGCTATTTTTTTTAGCTTGTGAAGAGAGGATGAACCAACAGATGTAGTAGGGGATAGACATCTGGAGCATGAATTGTCCTATTAACAGAGTGGCCTTGGGAAAGTCATATAACCTTTCTGGGCTTCAGTTGTTCTCATAAGTAAAATAAGATAGAACTACATGTTCTCTAAGGTCTCTTCCAACTCTGAAGTTCTGTGTCTATTACAAAGGGGACATTGGCTGTTGATGAGTTTAACAGAGATGTGAAGCACAGTGAGGAATGTCTTTAAATATCAAAATAATTAATCTTTCAACATGGGCAGGAAACCAGATAAATATGACTCTGGTAGTGATAGGAACAGGATTTGAAGAGTTGTAAAGACAGAATCTGCTGGGCAGATCCCTGGAACGCCACATCCAGATGGAGGAATCCATCTCTCCAATGATGCCAAACTGTGCTTCCTAAACAGTGTCTTGCAGAATGGTAACTCTGTCGATTATTAAAAGATTTGAGAAATTAACAAAGTTAAATAAGTTCTTTTACTGTAGGAGGTCTCAGAGCCTTTTCTGTACTGCCCAACAGAACTTTCTGTAACAATGGAAATGTTCTATATATGTACTTTCCAATATGACAGCCACTAGCCACAAATGACTAATAAGCACTTGAAATGTATTAATAGCCAGTGTGACTGAGGAACTGAATTTTTTATTTTATTGATGAATTTCTAGATAAATAGCCAGGTGGGGCTGGTATCTATATATCCTAAAGTACAGCTCATACCATACACATTTACCATGCTAGTTCTAAGAGGGAGATAGTGCATACAACACTTCTCAAACTTGTTGGGCCATGGAATACTGCTTTCATACGACTGGAATTGTCTGTCAAACCATTTGGAAAGGACTAGGCCATAAGCTATCTGCTAGGTGACTGAAGCCCCAGGAGACCACTCTAGTGTTGACATGCTAACTAGCCATCACAGGCATCAGTCACCACCTGGTAATAGAGACCAGGCTGTTCTCTGTTCTCTACATGTGATGATGTCACTTCACAATTCAATCATATCAAAATTCCCAAGTCCCTTTGCCTCCCTACATAGGTCCAGTCAGCAGGACTCAACTAATGTTAAGTAACTGGCTATTCCTGTCTGCCAAACATAAAATAATGATAATCTATTGCTACTGGGTTTTACAGTTGACCAGGAAATCTTGAACACACTGGGATACATCAGTATCTCAACAACCCAGCAAGATAAGTGGCATTCCATTTCTTAGGTGAGAAAAGGGGTGTTTAGACAGCTGAAGTGACTTAGTTGCTCAAGGACACACAGTTAATGGAACTTGACCTCAATCTTTGAACGACATCTCCTCGATCATTCTAACAAAACAAAATGAACTGAATCTTTCCTTAATATGTCTAGGGCCCATAAAAAATATTGAATTAATACATTCTCAAAATACCAAAAAATTATAGTTACCTAAGAAAATCAGTGTGTTTTACAAGGTTTGTTCAGACATACCTTCAGAAGTATGACAAATGCAAGAAATGTGTAACGATAATGAAATAAAAGAAGCTGACATGATAATTCATGAACATAGATAATTCCTATTCTCCAAGAAAATCTCCACTGGACCTGGAATAATTATGTGCCTCTCAACTGAAAAATCCACATTGGTGTGTAAATAACCAGCTACAAACTTCATTCTCCCAATTATTTCTCCTCTCCTCGGTATGCAATCAATTTGGTGCTTCTGAGTGCCATTTATTCAGACCGCAGTAGCACACATAACTGCTCATTTTTCCATCTAATTCAGGCTTGGCTTCTCGAGTGGTAGCTTGTGGGCCAAAGTCCTTGAACCAATTTGTCATCACATTAGATGAGTGCCTTTGACTTTGACCTACACAACTGCAGAAATCAAGGTTTATTCAGCAGAATATTGTTTCTTGAACCATCATTAGGCCTTGCAGGAAATTGACTGGGATCTGTAGCTATGTCCAAAGTTCCAAATCCAGGCGTTGCCAAAAGAAGACAAAGCAGGGCCTGAAACAGTGTGTTAATGACGTGACCCTCTACAAATGACACTGGCATGGCCGGCATTCACTTTGGCTCTTTAGATTAAAATACAATCACTTTCAGTCAAATATATAACAGTCATTTTATCTGTAATAAAAGTACATATTAATACATCTAATATAAATAATATTGACTTTATTATGTTATGCTATACTGAAAAAAATTATGCCACAATTTTGGTTACAATGTTGCGTACAAAATGCCATCGGTAGTCATCTCAGTGGTCCCGAGAAACCTAAAGGAAAAGGAAAGTGGGCAGTAAAAAAGCCATGAATGAAGAACACAGGGTCACCTGGAGGAAGATACAAGGGAATGCAAAGGGGAAGGCTGGTTCATCAGGCAGAAACCTTGAACAAAGTGACCAGGTACCCTGAGGGCCTGGGAAATCTCAGAGAGAACATGATTTAAGTGACCAGCACTCTGAAAGGCACAGTGGAGCAGACACGGAAAGTTGTGGGGAAGGAAAAGGCTGGTTAAGGAGGAGGTTGGAAACACATGAGTGGGAAGAGGGAACAAAACAGTTTTGCATGCACACCTATGCACCCCACTGGAAAAGCTCAGGAGATGGGGAGCTTTGGTACACCACTGCCAGTGATACTACCCGGGACCTTCTTAATATCACAGATTCCTGGTCTCCACACCAAGGGCCTGGGAATCTGTGGTTTTAACAGGCACCTCCACATGATGCACATGATAGGCAAGTTTGGGAGGCAGTGCTAGCGGAGAATGGCACAGATTGAAGGCTAACAGTCTAAAGTATCCACTCATCAGCTGTGAACTTGGAGAAATACTTGACTTTCTGAGCCTTGGTTTCTTTATCTATAAAAACAAGAATACATTTATAGCCCACAACGGTACTTCAAGTTAGGAATTATTAGCATCATCCCATGTTACAGATTAGGAAGCCAAGGCACAGGGTGACTAACTAAGTACTTTGCCCAAAGTTGTGATGCTAATAAATGGCAGAAGATGTCTGGTTCCAGGTGCCAGGTGCTTAGCCCAACACCGTTCCGCTTCTCCTCCCAGGAAGAAAAAAGAAACGCTCTGCTGAGAAAGGCAGGGAGAAAAGCCTTCCAAACAAAGTACATATCAAATGATAACTGATGTCCCACTTACATAAGTTACTCTGTAAACTTAGCAAAGTTTACTCAAATTAATTTGTGAATCAAGCTTTTCTTCCCCAAGATTAATGATTTATGGAATCGAGTCATGACTCCACTTGGGAGATGGCTCAGGCATATTAATGCTTCAATCAACATCATAGCTAAAAACAGTACTACAGTGGTAGAAATGAATATTAAATTAAGCACCCTTGGTCTACAACATGGGTCTAGACTTGAGTTTAGGCTAATGGGATTCACCCATGCAAGACCACCTGCCCCAAGTGGGTTCACCTCTACACTGCTTTACACAGGCTTGTAGTCTCCTCAACATATTCCTGGGCTGGAAATTTGCGTTCTCTCTGAAATCAAGTCTTACTAGTTCATTTCCAAAGACACTGTAGCATATATCAAAAGGAAGATCTAATCACCTGCTGTTCTGACAAAGAATATTTATTTTACCAGGATGTGTGAAATGATTGTTTCTCATTTGTCATCATGCTCTGCACTTCAGGCTGAAAGAAAGATGCATCCTGAAAGACAGGACTTGATACCAGAAACTAATTCTGAATGTTCTGTTTTTTAAATATATATACATATGTGTGTGTGTGTATGATTATATATATATATATGTATATATATATATATATATATATATATATTGCAAAGCACAGAGTCCATTGGGGGCAGTTTTTTAAAAGTGCTTCCCAAAGTTCTGAGAATGAACAAGAGTAGGAAGAAGAAAGAAACAGCCAAACTTTGCGGACCAAAAAAAAAAACAAAAAACAAAACAGATTTATTCAAGCAAAGCAAAGCAAGGGTGAGCAAAATCAGATAAGAAAAGAGGGAGGGGTCTGTGTAACCACAAAGGAGAGAATGATTCCGGGGTGAAATTAAGCAAAGCAGTAGAGACCTATGAGGTAAAATTTGAAGGGCCCTTGCCAAAAGCCTCCTTCCTTTATGAAGAGCTAACATCCCACAGCTAGATATTATTCCTTTCCTTGGAGTAAGGCTATGTGCCTACATTAGGCATTCTAATCTTTGCCTTTCCTTACATATTTCTTACAGAATCTATCTCCACCTACTCATGTGACCATGTGCCCCCTGAACTGTGGCTCATTGGAGCATAGTTACACACGTGACCCAAGGACAGCCAATCGAAGGCTGGGTTAAGCCACGCCCATTCTGTTTCTGTAGACTCAGAACTAAGAGGTCCACAGAGAAGATAGTTTTCAGTAGGGAGGTAAAAGGCAAGTTCAGGTAGAGCCAGAATGAGAGATGGTGATGTGGACAGCAAAAAACTATGGGGGAGAGGCTAGAAGTGTAGAAGGGGTAGAAGGAAAGTGAATCTGAAGAAAGATTAGAGCAACAGAGACAAGTAGAAGAAGAGACCATGCTCCTTATAATCCTGGTTCTAGAAATTCTAGTTTCAAGTCCAGTGGTCTGCCTATACTTTGTTTCTCGTTCTTGAGGGTCAATAAAAGGGACCATTGGTTTCTTACCCCAAATCTTCTTTTTAGTTGAGCTTATCTCATGGGTTTTATATTCCTTGTAACCAGAGAATCTTAATTAAGTATAAATAATGGTAACAGATCTTGACATTGATGGGGAACTTACACCTGGCACCAAAGCCAACTCCTGCCATCCTCATGTTTCTCACAAAGATTTTCTGCCCATATTGAACCAAAAGAATGCTTTTCTCTTGTTCCCCCCCACTGGAATATGTTCTGCCTTCCGAAGGTTTTATACCATTCCACGTGAAATATTTAAAGGTGGCTGCCATGTTCTGGAGTTCTGGGTATTGAGTTTTCTGCCTTAAGAGATATCCAGACCACGGTTAATTTATCATCTGGCAGAGAAGTATAGACATTAAGATCAAACACCAGAAGGGTGTTTAAACTAAATCACTTTTATCTCCTAACCTACAGATTCATCGCCTCAACCCTTCCCCATCTCTACGTCTGGCCTCTTTGTCAGAATTCAAAGCCCAATTCATCTATCATTGCTCCTACAACACTGTCTTAATATTTCACCAGTTTTGTCATCTCACCCTCACCTGGGTGTGCTCCCAAGGTGCCTCTTAAAAAGTGACCCTCCAAGCTGATCAAATGGGATCTGACCAGTGCAAAATATCCTGACAGCCACCTCTTCAATCTGCATTCACTTCTGTAAGTGCCTTATAGGAGAGCACTTCCTGTTGCTGAAGCTATGCCTCACCAGTGGCACCAGTTGAGCTTGCGGTAACCTCAAATGTCTGAAGTAGTAGGAACTTGGACACAGACTTTGCGAGGAGGCTGGGAAAGGAGGCTATCTGTGCAATGAATCACCTGTTTGGAGAGGCCCTGTTACCTTGGGGAAAAGCAGCCAGTAGGTAAAAAAAGAGGTAAGAAACTTTCAGAGGCAAATCCCAGTTTTTTGGTTGTGCCTCTGGTTGGCCCTGGTATTCAGGACCATGGAGACAGCCAATCCAAAACCTCCAGAATGAAGTTTTCACCTGCCTTCTGTCTATATTATGCCAAGAAACATTGACCCAACCCTTCCCCATCTCTGCATCTCAAGGTTTACTGTCTGAGCATACTTGAACCCTGGATAGTCATATTCCACTGTAGAAGCATTTTAGGGTTTAAAAACAGAATCAGAGAAAAGAGTGCCCCAATATACAAGAAAGTATCCCAGGATATCACATAATGGAACGATAATGTGACAGAATCTTCCTTCAAGTTAGGAATCAACTGTGTGCTGCTTCACTGCAATGCAATGACAAGATCCAGTGTAGCCCCTGCACATACAGACACACACAAAAAGTAAATATTCATAATCATATTGCATCTTTGAGCATTAGGACAGACAGGAAGCCTCTGCACATTCATGATTCCCACATTAAGTTTAACTTATCAACCAGGAACGACTGGCCGGCTAATTTTCCTGAAAATTATCCACAAGGATTCCACAGTGGCTCCTTCCTCAACTCTACCCCAATCACACCTCCATGTCATGTGTATGCACAGGGCCAAATCACAGGCATGCACTCAAAAATCCAAAGGAATGCAAAATTCATCTTTTTTGTTCATTCATTCTAAAGTACTTAGCATCTACTAAGTGCTTATCTAAAGAAGAATGTACACAAAAGTTCTTTCTCTCTAAGAACTTACCCTGCAGCCAGGGTCACAAGATGTCTCTATACTAAATAGTTCAATACAGCACAACATTTGGCAACACATGAGCCCACGTTCAAATGAGTTGGAAAAGCATAACGTTCTGTCGGAGTTTAAAGGAGGGGAAGGCTGGATTCCGAAGGCTCAATCTTACAGCCAGGTTATAAGAGACGGGAGGAGCCTGACTGCCATTTTCACTGCCAGCCTGGACAGTTGCAGGGAATCACGATCATCACGAGCCTGAAGAATTATGTCTTGAGTATTCCCGGCAACTCAATTACAGCATGCAAATTTTCCGCGGAGTTGACTTCTCGGCTTCAGAACCACGCACATGCTTCTTTGGGCTTTTTGCACGAGGAAAACATTGTTGGGAAAGGAGCCTGAGGACCAGCCACTGGAAAGTGCACTCAGTAGCACTTTGGTTGGGATAATTGCTGCGTTTTTTTTTTTTTTAAATTGTAGGCTTTGGAGGTGACCACAAGCAAAATTTGTGACAGACATTTGACACTGAGAAACTCTGCCGTGTATGAGTGAAATTTTTCATGTCCCCCCACGCCCCCCCAAAGACTGGTTTATTGACTAACAAAGGAAAATTACCTAAAACCACTAGAGTACGTTAGCCAAGCTTTCTCTTTTGTCATAATTCTGTTTGCTGGGTACCAACATTTCTCCCTGTGTACAGACATGCAGATTCCCATCCAGGCAAGCCGGTTCAACTACGCTGCATGGGCTGATGGCACAGCAGCCTGGCTGCGCAGTTTTAGCGCTGCTCTGTGAGCACAAACGTGCAGATTTGCAGCGAGACTCCTCACCCACCATGGACTCAAGGGACTTCAAAGCCCTGCTCAGTGCCTGCAGAGCTGCCTTCTTATCCTCGGGGCCAGATGTTCTTCTTTGTCCTTTCTGCCTGCAGCAAGCCCTATCTAGAAGAAAGCTTACAGCACAACAGTGCAAAGGACACAAGTCCATCAAGTAGAAAGAAACATGCACCAGAGAAAATAAAAGACAGAGCTTTCAGAGGCACTCTCCTTGCTCATGGTCATCAGGACCCTGCGATATAAGTGAGCATAATAAGGATAAAATCAGAAGAACTAAGCAGAGAATTTAGAGAGACACTTGAGTGTCTCCAGCCCCAACTGGGGCTGTGGGTCCAGCTGGCTAGGAGGAGCTTGCCAGCAGCTCGCAGCTGTTCCCTGTAGGCACCTCCAACAGATTCCAGGGCTCTTCCAAGGGCTCTTCCAGAAGCTCTTCCAGAGCTGACGTCCTAAGCAGGCTTCCCTGCCTAGAAAGAGAAATAACTCTGCCTCCTGGCCTTCTTGATAATTCTACTTCTTATGGCAAAGACGGCATTACAGAAAAAGCATTATCATAGATTGGGAGTTAGACTGAATTTGGTTCTGCCATTTCCTGGCTTGGGAAATCAGGGAAGCTCTTGGTGGCTTAGTTCCATAACCTAAAAACCTATAATAATATCTACCTCCTAGGGTCCTTAGGAAGATTCAATAAGACAGCGGAGGAAAAAGTGCCTAACAGTGGTCTCACACATGGCTTGCCCCATGTGAAGGTTAATAAACACATGAACTTCCTTAACAAATAATCAGAAAGCATTTCCAGGGTGCCTATTATGTGTTAGACAATGAGAATTACAAAAAAATGAACAAAGCATCTTTTTCCCTTCAGTGAATGTATAGACTAGTTAAGGAAATGATATAAATATGTGCAAACACAACACATTTAAAAACACTGAACAGGCATCCAAGATGGACCTACATGGCCAGTGCCATGGGGTTCTCAAAGAAGATAGGATGAGGGCAAGCAAGGGAGTCAGGGAAGGAGGGATTTCAGCAGAGCTACAAAGGTTGAGGAGAGTTGATGAGATGAGAAGACACCCCAGGTGTAGAAAGGCTTTCGGGAAAACAATCATCTCCCCTGAGTTTACATAATAATGGTTGGCTTCCCAAGGGCTCAGCCCAACTGCATCTAATAACTATTAAAACTCAAGAGCAGTCTCAGTGGGAATAGAGAAGGAAGAACATCTACTGACGACCTCCCTTACGATGACATCTTTGATTCAGCACGAGAGAAAGTCTATCGATGGTTTTCCAACCTCAGAAAGAGAACAGAAGGCAAGACAAAGAAAGGAGAACATAAAGCATGCAGAGAGATAACCATCTGTGTGTGCTGGGTCACTCTTCCTTCAAATGTGTAATTACGATTTCAAGAGCTGAGTTGGCCATTTTGAGAAACAACGGCCCAGGTCAAGCACATAACCCACAAAGGAGGAAATCAACCTAGAGACAATAGACTGTATTTGCACGGTTCTTCTCTTAAAGGAGATCTGTGTTCGCCAAATAAAAACTAGATACTCCCTCAGGACATTTTAACTGGGTAGGAAACATCACATTCACAAGTCTCCAGCAAAGTCTAAAGTGGTGCCAACCACCTCATCCCTAGAATAAAACATAAGACTGTATTATTTTCATTTTGTATGAAACATTCAAAGTTCAGGGCTGGAAAATTGTGTGTGGGCTGATGCCTGATGGTGCAGCCGGTTATTATGTAGTGACTCACAATAAATTTCCAGAGCTACCACACCTTAAAGTTAAACTCACTCAAGCCAGACAGTAAACTATTAGCAGAGATATTTTCGTAACCATAATTTCTACTCTTTTAACTAATTTTTTAAAAACGTGCAGCACGGCCAGTTTTATAAAAGTCATAGAACTCTCTTTTCTGGCATTGATGTTTTGGAATAGTTATCCTTTCAGAAACTATACAAAATAAAAACATACCCATGGAGTATTTTAAGGAATTTTTTCAGCTGACCAACTTGGTCAACCAGCATAATCCTAGCACACTGGCTCAGTCAGCCAGCAGCCCCGGCTCCTCACCACAGAGAGGACTCAGCGAAGGACTCCTGCGGTTGTGGCGGCGTCTGCCCCAGGTACCCAAAAGGAAGTTTCTTCATGGCGAGGCCAAGCGGGAGATGGCACCATACAGGAAACGCTGCTGACAAGACATGAGAGTTCTGAGATGGGCTACGGTACAGAGAGGAGCTGCCAAGATTTCCCCTGACACAAAACAAAACAACGAGTAAAAGCACTTGTATCTCAAGCTAAAGCCCTCTCCTACCTCAGGCTGAGTCCAGTTTCGGTCACCTGCATTCACACACTTCTTGGGAATCCACCATAAAGTCACATCTGCCTGTGCGCCCAGCAACCCAGAGCTGGGAGCTCCTGTTTAACGTGAGCTGAAACGTGTTCAAAGAAGCATGGGAGAGACTCAGTCTTATTGTATCACCTGAATCAATTGGCTTGTCTTTCTTTCTTTGTAACTCTCGTAATGGCATGCTATCAGGTCAGGGATGTGTAGGGTAGTCGTGGGCTACAGTGCTCAGTCTAATTTCTGAGCTTGGTGTCTTGCGCGGATGTACCCATTGTTCCGATGGAATGGATGAAAGAGAAATAATTTATAATGTGTGTTTGTTGTCCGTTTATTTCCAACTCTGACACCACAAGGGTCTCAAATATGTTACAAACTCATTCCTAGAGTAATATCCCCCCAGTGCTTTTACACATTAAATCAATAGATTGAGTGATTTGAGGGCCTCCAAAAACTCTCCCCATTTGGGGGCAGGGGTGGGGGCATGCAGGGAAGACCTTGATCGGGTGGGGGTGAGCCAGAGGGCTTCCTTTCCACTCCGGCAGCCAGATGAACCGCATCTGGCAGGGCAGAGGCTGGTAACAGGAACAGGGGGAGGATGATGACTCGCCGCAGACGGGGCACAGAGTTTTTTCTTGGTTAGGAACACAAACTGTGCACACACCTCAGTCATTAGCTCTTGAAAAAGGGAACCTGATGCAGGGGATCAAAGGGCATGGAGAAGCCTTGTCTGTCCCCTGCTCAGTTTTGTTCTGGCACTGATGTGACACGCAGCACGTAGGCACGGAATGAACCTTCTGCAGCTGAGTTTTTAGACTAAAAGTCAGGGGTGATGGAGGAAATGGATTGTACACTAGAGGAAGACAGGAGGTACTAGCCTCACAGACAACGTGCGTTCCTCAGTGTCCTCTGCCTGCACTTTCCTGTTTAAACGTCACTCATGGTCGGGACTGGCCAGTGCAGTGAGACCTCCTTGTCATAAGAAATCTCATACTTTCTCAGCAGGTTTCCTCTGATACCAGCCCTCTGGGCTCTGCCTGGATCAGGGCCTAAGGTCTGGAGTCTTTCTAGAAGTCCAACATTCCATGCCTTGCTTACGCACCTTGAGGTCAGCTTCTGGCAAAAAAAAAGAAAGAAAGAAAGAAAAATAAGTCTTCACTTGCTTTCTCCTTTGTTCTCCTACAGGACCACTTCCTCTCCCCATCCCATCCTCCTGATGGCCTCCCCGCCATGCTTTACCCCTTAGTGACAGTTTCAATGTGTCTGTTCCAATCCATATTGAGACCGAGGGGTGCCCCCCTGGGAACATGACACACAGAAGGGAAGAACAAGGTCCTAATCATCAGTCGGTCCTCCTCACTCTGCCTCGCCTTCTGCACTCATATCTGTCTTCTTCTCCTGTTCTCCCTCCTGCCACTCAGCTTCCTGCACCTGCATGCCCTGAGTCAGAACCCCCACAACTTTGGGTGGGAAGAGGCAAGCTCAGAGGTTCCCTGCCCTGTCCTTCTTCTCTTGAACTTCTAGAAAGCCCACCTGCTCTACAGAGGCTTCCAGCTACACAGACCACACACACTGTGCTGTTTATCAACAGGACGTTTTCTCCTGTGGTTTGTAGAATTTTGTGTCCACTTGTGCTTTCGGACTGCTAGGTTATATTTTTCTCAAGGCAGGAAGGAATGTGATCTGATGAATGCAGAACTCGCCTGGAAATCACAAGTATTGATTCTCAGTTGGTCTCACTGGGGGAAAAGTACACTGATGCTCTGGGTAAACTGATATTTCAGCAGCCTTGGGTGAGTGAGCAGAAAGCATGTCAGGCATCCAGAAGGAACATTCTCAGTTCCTGGCCCTTCCTGCAGTTAGACACACAATAGCTCCAGCTCCTGGGTGGCTCCTAGGACCAGAAGGTCCCCTACTTCATGGTCCTATTCCTCCTTTCCCTCTCCCCTATTTGGGGAATCTAGCCAATCAAATTCTCTAGCTAATCAAAGAAACTCAAACCTTAAACACCCAAAAAGTCAATTGCTTGCCCAATAAGCTACACTGAGAGTGTCTGAGGCCCAGACATGCATCATAAATAGCTTTGACCTGGAATAGGTGCACATGTACACAGATTGCTTTCAAGAATTATGACAAATGATTTCTCACTCCTGACTCCTACACATAAGAGTCAGGACACTTTCAATCTCAAGGGACAGAAATTCAACTCACATTAACTTAAACCAAGAAAGAAATCCACAGGTTTACATACCTGGGAGCCTTTGACCTCAGGGAAGCCTGGATATAAGGTATCAAATAATGTCACCATAGTTCTGCTTCTGTCTGCAGTGAACATAGTTGCCAACTCAGAACCCCAGTGGAATGAAAGTATTGTCCAGTAATTCCAGCAGAAATGTCCTGGGAAGAGTAGGCTTGGGTTATGTGTTGGTTCCTAAACCACTCCTGGGCCATATGGCCTCCTCTGTGGCAGGATGGGCCTGGTTCAGGTTGTGGAATATGTTTTCCACGAGAGAGAAGCACCCAGTTCCTAGAAGGATGGAAATGGATGTCGGACAGGGAAAAAAACTCCAATGTCTCCTACACCACCTTAAGCTAGCTGTGAGCCAGAACTGCAGAAATGTACGCAGGGCTCAGTCTTCTGAATCTCAGAGGTTTCCAGTAAGAGGCAAAGACAGAGCCGAGGCCATGTACTAGGTATATGGAGCATACCAATGTGGACTTCTAATTCTTTCTATAGTTGGATAAAACTCTCCCAGTTTGGTGGAGTTAAGTGCAGGTAGCCATAGACTTTGCTGTAATCATCAAAATGTTTCTGTGACTCATGAGATAAATGAGAAAAACACACAGAAGAGTCAAAGTCACACTGAAGTTAGATTGTAATCACACCCTTTAGCTCTGACAACCCACTGACAAAGTTTCCTGCTGAGAACACATCACTGACTTATTTTTCTCCACAGAGGGTAGATGAGCCTAGAGCAGATTATCGCCTCTACAGGTTATATAAGACCGGATTTCCACACAGGTTGGTATCCTGTCAACAGTCAGCACAGCTCCTGTCGCTACCGCTGAGTCAGCTGCTGAAGAGAAGCATTGACCCACTGGCCCATGAACCCAAATGTGGGGACACCGAATCATCTCATGAGCCACTGATCAGCTTAAAGGACAATACTCTTTCCTTAAATATTAATGCTAAAGGCTCATAAGTGGATGAGGATGCTTTTCCACACTAAGAGGATCAGTCCTCTCTTCACTAGCAAGGACGCTAACACCCTGAGGGGCTGCCAGAAAGTAGGGCTTTCTGGGGTGGGCCTCACCGTCAGAGAAGAAAGGCCTCAGATGCCGTACTTTCCCTGACTTTGTGGTAACTGAGGTTTGCTCACTCTCAGGCCTCTGTGTCTCCAGTAGGCCCACATCTCAGTAGCAGCAAACCACTAAAACTCACAGAGTACCTGCCATGTGACAAGCATGGGAACACAAAGATTAATTTGGAAGAGATATTCCTAGGCAAGATGACACTGTGAGCTCCCCAAGTCTACTCCAAGCCCAGCAATGATATGTGAAGCATTTTTGCACATATTTAAAATAAAACCACACTGAAAAATCAGATAAATAATTCCATGGAAGAGAAACACACGGTAGTAAACAGAGTTGAAACCATGCACAGGCCTCTCAGTCTCTTGGTTAAGAAGGCAGAGATGTCCAAAGTCTGATTCTTCTGGGGTGACAAGGAACAAAACCTTCCAGGCATGACAGACGATCGGAGTCAGGATCACCACCTGAAGCTAGGAGTGGTACACAGCTCTCCTGTTTGTAAAAGGAGGCAGAAAAACTACAGCCACTGGCCTGGAACACTGGCCTTTCTATAAAAGCTTGGAACTTGCAGTGCTGGCAGGAAGTAAGAACAGCCCTGGAGCCCTATCCTGGGTGAAGCCACCCACCAGCTTAGTGGCCACATGAACCTATCCTCAGTAAGTGATATAGGAGCCCGGCCACCAACATTCGACCTGGACCTGGAACAGAGTTCCTGGGCCCCAGGTGGAGGCAAGGTCAAAACCACTAACGGGGGAGGGGTGAGCTTCTCAAGAACAGCATGCAAAGCCAAATTTTAAAGAAAACCTAACACTAAGAAAATTAGACCACAATCTCAAAAACCAGAAAATTTACTCCTTCCAAAATGTAAACACCTGAGCAATCTTAGAATCATTTAAAATAAGTATGTTAAAACCCCCAAAGAGATAAAAGAAGTAATTACCTTCATGAGAAGCAAACAAAAAATAAATAAAAGAGGCAGATATGAATAAAGAATATATGGCTCTGCTATATAGCCAGCTACAGTCCTGAAAATGAAATACACAGTTATTGAAATTAGAAGCTCACAGACTGGAAGATAGTTGATGAGAAAATTAGAAATTGGAAGACAGTACTGAGGAATTCACTCCGAGGAAGATGGGAAGAGGAAGATGAGAGGCATGGCCAATAGACTGAGGGGCTCCCACCAAAGACTGACAGCAGCTCCAAAATGAAAAAAAAGAGGAACTAGTGCAGAAAAAACATAAAAGAACTAATGGCTCGTAGTTTTCCAGTATTGCAAAAAAAAACACAAAATCACAGATTTATAGTAAACACTGGGCACTAAGTACAATATATTAAATACATATCTACACATATATGTTCATACTAGGCAAGTTGTAATGAAACTGCACAACCTTGCTATAGAGGAAAAGAAGCTTAAATCTAACACAGAAAAAAGAGAGACAATCCAACAATAAGACCAACAACAGACTTCCCATCATCAACAACAAATATCAGAAGACAAAGGACTGAAGTTATCAAAGTCTAAGGGAAAATAACTGCCCATTATGAATTTTTTACCTACATAAACTACCATTCAAGATGGTAAAATAGCTATTTTTAGACATTTGAAGTCTAAAAGCTTTTAACACCTACAGAACACTCGCCAAACAAAATGTTAAATAGTTTCACAAGAGGAAAAAGAAACACAAAGAAGGAGTAGAAAGTTATTTAAAATGGTGAGCAAAGAAACTGGCAAATTATATTGTTAATTTAACTACTAACTATCAAAAAGTACCCGTTTATATTTTAAATTCTAAGTGACAAAAACAAGGAAGATAGAAGGGGCAGAGTACAGGAGAGTTAGAATATGTCAAGGTCCTTGTCTTGTTTACGAGAAGGACAGAGATGTTAAAAATGTGGTATATATACACCACGGAATAAAAAAGAATGATACAATGTCTTTTGCAGTAACTTGGATGGAACTGGAGGCCTTTATCCTAAGTGAACTAACTCAGGAACAGGAAATCAAATACCACATGTTCCCGCTTATAATTGGGAGCTAAGCTACAGGTACACAGAGTGGTATAGAATGGACATTGGAGACTCAGAAGAGGGGAGGGGGATTAAGGAAGAAAAACTACCTATTGGGGGCAATGTACACTATTCAGGTGATGGGTACACTAAAAACCCCAACATCACCACTATACAATTTATCTATGTAACCAAAAACCGCCTGTACTCCTAAATTTATTGAATTTTTTTTTAATTTATGGATAACCTACCAAACATTTAAATGTGTAGTTTCCAAAGCAATGGAAGGAGAAAGAGAGTTGAGAAGAAATAAAAATATACATATTTTAAGATGTTAGCAATAAGTCCAAATATGACAATAATCACAATAAAGATAACAAATTCAATTCATGTATTAGAAGACAATCTATCAGGTTGAATTTTTTTAAAAGCTCATGTGTTTTAGAAAGTGCATGTTCTTGGCACAGCGGGGGAGGGAGTAAGACCAGATGTCAGGGTGTCAGTGCTGAGCCCTGGTTCTTCCACACAAGGGATGAGGGAGGCCCCACCTATGGCAGCTCAGAGATGGGGCTGGCGAGAAGGGGAGGGGCTGAAAGGATGTACAGGAGGAAGAACTGATGGACACGCCAACCAACTGGAGCAAGCTGAGTTCAAAGGGGCTCCTTGGGAAGATCAGCAGAGTTTTGTGCTGGGCATCATCTCTAGGTAAGTGGTGGCTAAACATGAAGATACTGATCAAATTGCCTAAAAATTTGAGAGAAGGCTAAGGCACAAATCCTTGGCAACACCAACTCTTAAAGACCACACAGAGAAAGAAGATCCAACCAAGAACTTCCAATACAGATAAAATCAAGAGAGAATTGGGGTGGCAGTGGGCACCAACATTAGATAATTCCAGAGGTCCAGTAAAGCAAGAACCAAGAAGCACATGTTGGATTTGACAATATGGATGTCAC
>NW_012134969.1:4148070-4162042 GCF_000956105.1 Propithecus coquereli | reverse complement strand
AATCTGTCAGGTTGAATTTTTTTAAAAGCTCATGTGTTTTAGAAAGTGCATGTTCTTGGCACAGGGGGGAGGGAGTAAGACCAGATGTCAAAGTGTCAGTGCTGAGCCCTGGTTCTTCCACACAGGAGATGAGGGAGGCCCCACCTATGGCAGCTCAGAGATGGGGCTGGCAAGAAGGGAAGGGGTTGAAAGGATGTACAGGAGGAAGAACTGATGGACACGCCAACCAACTGGAGCAAGCTGAGTTCAAAGGGGCTCCTTGGGAAGATCAGCAAAGTTTTGTGCTGGACATCATCTCTAGGTAAGTGGTGGCTAAACATGAAGATACTGATCAAATTGCCTAAAAAGATGAGAGAAGGCTAAGGCACAAATCCTTGGCAACATCAACTCTTAAAGACCACACAGAGAAAGAAGATCCAACCAAGAACTTCCAATACAGATAAAATCAGGAGAGAACTGGGGTGGCAGTGGGCACCAACATTAGATAATTCCAGAGGTCCAGTAAAGCAAGAACCAAGAAGCACATGTTGGATTTGACAATATGGATGTCACTGGAGAGCTCTGGCCTCACTGACCTAATGGGCCTGGTGTCAGATTGAATCTCAAAAAACCGATCCCATCCACCCACTGATTTTCTCCAGATGCCCCTGGGTATTGATTTAATGCCCATAATTAAATGTCATCTTCCTATAGCCATAATTTTCCTTGACCACTTTCAAGCCTTCTTCAAAATTGAAGCGTTCCCATGATGTATATGTAGACACAATGGAATATTATTCAGCTTTTAAAAAGAAGGAAATCCTGCCATTTGGGGCAACATGGATTGGACTGGAGGACATTCTGCTAAGTGAACTAAGTAAGACACAGAAAGGGAAATTCTGACCAATCTTGCTTATATGTGGAATTTAAAATAGTCAAATTTATAGTAGGATAGTGGTTGCCAGTGGCTGAGGAAAAGAGAGAATGGGGTAATGTTGGTCAAAGGGTACAAAAATGGTAACTATGTAGAGGTGTTAGATATGCGAATTAGCTGGAACACAGTGTATGATAATGAGCTGGAACACAGCCATCATTTCACAATGTATACATATATCAAACCATCAAAAGTTGTACACCATAAATATATACAACTTTTATATGTCAACTGTATTGTAAAGCTGTTATTAAAAAAAATCAAGAGTTCCCAATTCACCATCTCCCCTCAATTTCAAAGCAGCTGGCTTAGAGGACAAATCTTCAAGCTCCATTCTCTGACTTCTCTGCCCCTATTTTCAGGATTTTTTTCACCTTTTTCTCTTTCAAGGAAGGAATGAATCCTCCTTTATTTTGGAGGGGTGGAGGGAATCAGCCATCCTACTTTTATATTCAGAGTAGCCAATGTTTAATAAGCACCTTCTATGTGCCAGGCACTGAGCTAGGGATTTTCATATACTGTATTCCATTTTCTCCTTACAAGCTTGTAAGGAGGCAAGCTTGTGGTAAGGCAGGCACTGTGGTCTCGTTTTGCAGAAGAAATTCTCAAGCAAAAGTTTACAAACACTGCTTCTTCTCAGCTAAGGATAAACAGGAGCACCCCAGCAGCTGTCACTCCAGGGTCTAAGTTTTACTGCAGCGACACCAAACATAAAAAACATCCTATGGGTCCAATACCAAGAGCCAAATTTTGTAATCATGAATAATTTTTTTAAATGTGTTGAGTATAGTGTATGAGCAGAACTGCTCTACTACTTGGGAAGGGAGGGAACGAGTAGGAGGGGAAGAAGAAGGGGAGAGAGAGAAAGAAAGCAAGAAGAGATTGTGGGAATTAGGGGGGAAGACTGGTGGCACCAGGGACTTGGGCCAGAAATGCACGGCCACCACAGGAAATACTCCTCAGGACCCAAACAGCCTCCCTACCAGGAAGGGCAGACAGCTCACACCTGGCTTCAATAAAGAGCTTGTCTTGCAAACTCTGCCTCGGTCTTGACATGGTCATGAAATATTGGTTTTTCTAAAACCCAAACTTGCCTGGCACTCTGCTGCTTCCATCTCTGTATTTTTTGGAAGCAATGAATTTATTTATGCTCTGCTCATTAAAATGCTGCTCGAGAAAAAACTGACCACTGTTTAAGATGCCTAAATTGAAACTTCTTTTTCAAAAAACAGAATGCAGGTGGAAAAGCCCATGGATCATTCATTGCTCCTTGCTACCCAACACATTAATTCTTCAAAGGACTTTTGAGTTAGACAAACTAAAAATGCTCCTTCCTACCTCCTTTATCTTCTGCTGACACAGGCACTTGGGAACAATGTTTTAATGGCTTTTCTAAAGTCTCCTTTCTAGAACCTCTATCATCAATACCATTTAAATAGTCTCCATTTTGTAGTTTGGACTTGGGCAAAAGCCATGGTCAATCTGGTCACTTATGGTTTCCTTAACTTTGTGATTAAGCCAGGAAAATTCTGTTTGAAACTGCATCTAATTAAAGGTTTCAAGATCCAACCATGTATTTCCACTTGTCTGTGGTCCCAAAGGATTTCAGTATTTCTACTTGTCCTAGAGGCTCCCCCAAATCAGCAGAGGTAACCTCCAGCCGCCCCACTCTGCAGCCTAAGGAAACTGGTGAAGGACGTTTTCCACCTAAGCCCACAATTTCTGAAACCACTTCCTCTCCTCACTCTCTTGCCTCTATTAACCACACCTTCTTGAAAGCTTCAGTGTGTTTGTGTGTGTGAATTAAGAGCAAAGATTCTGGCATTAACAGACCTGGATATGAATCGCAGTCCAACACATTCTAATTGCATCGGGACAGTTGCTTAAAAATTCTGAGTCTCGGTCCCCACGTCTATAAAGGAGGGATGATAATTCCTACTTCATTAAGAATTGTAGTGAAGACTAAATTAACTGCTTGTAAAGTGTTTCAAAGATACACAGTCTTCATGAGATGACCATAGACTGATCCTGCCTGCTTCACATTTTTGTATCCTTTGCTGGCTCCTAAATATTGACGTTGTCCAAGATTCAGTCATAAGCTGCTGCAGTCTTCAGCCGCCAGCCCATGCTCATCTCTCTCTACCATTTGTTTATGTCTCCCCCAATCTCTCCACCATCCCAGACCTCACCTAGGAGCCAACAGACTAGCCTAGCTGTCTTCCATGCACAATATAGCGCTTAGAGAAATGGTTTCGCCTCTAGGTCTTGGTTTCCATGTCTGTAAGATGAGATGCTAAGTGGGTGAATGATAAGGCATGGTTCAGGATTGTTCCTTCCTAAATAACTAATCTCCCTGCCTTTTTCCCAATGTTTCTCTTATCTCCTCCTTCTTCCTCCTTTCTTCCTCTTCCTAATCTCTGAGTTCTGGAATGGAATTTGGATAGTTTACCAGGTTGCGATAGTCTAGGTTGGGAAATACTATTAATAGTATAAGAATTTGTCTCTTATCTCCCATCACCCAGTACAGCTACAGCCTTGGAGATGTGGAGTAACTTGGATGCTTCTGATAGGAATAGTTTTGAAAACTTTCTTCAGAAATTTAGTCCAGCTCAGTGAAGGGCATAAAATTCATGATGTTACCAAGGTGTTTCCTCCCTCATTAAGCTGAGCCACATATGGCAATAAGTCATTTTCATGAAGAGTAGCTTTGCGCAGCCATTCTGGAAAGCAATCTAGTACTACTTAAACAAACTGACTACTTAGTCACACTATCTGACTCAACAACTCCACCGTAGGTGTTGGAGTCTGTAAGGGAAGCCATATGAGAACAGTCACCATGGAAGAGATTTGGGGGCAGTCTTCCGGTCCACTGGGTGAGCAGATAGGGAAAACGGGTGTTCATACCATGGAAGACTATTCAAGAAGTAGAAGCTGAGAACCAATGTACACATAGTGGGATTAATAGATCTCTAAAACACAGTACTGAATTTCTGACAAGAGAATAAACAGAATTCAATATCATTTACATAATTAATAATACATGACCATATAATTGGCCACCATTAGAGAATACACTGGAATCAACTCATTAGTTTTGAAAACTGGTAAAAAAATTTTTCATTTATTCTGACTTCCCTTCATGAATTATAGCTTGGATAACCAAATAACATGAGAAGTGTCTTTATAGAAGTATTTCAGCTAATAAAGAAGGAATGCTAGAATTACAATATCACCATTTTGTAAACCCAATTGTGGCAAATAGACTCTTGGACAGCTGCAATTATGCCTGATATTCACACCCTTGTGCAATCCCCTTCCCTCTACTCTTCATGAAGCTACTCTTCATGAAAATGACTTATTGCCATATGTCTAGTGTGCGTGGGACCTGTGACCTACTTCTAACCAACAGAATATGTAAAAGTAACAAAAGTCACTTCTAATAAGATTGTAGCCTCCCTGTTGCTAGCAGACTTTCTCTATGCACTGTCTCTCTCGCTTGCTTTAAAGTAAGCTGCTATATGGGGAGCGTCACACCGCAGCAACTGAGGGTGGCCTCTGACCAGCAGCCAGCAAGGAACTGAGGCCCTCAATCAGACAACCCCCAAAGAACAGGATCCTGCCAACAGCCACATCAGCTGAGAAGTGGATCCTTTCCCAGTCAAGCCTCAGATGACACCCCAGCCCTGGCCAACACCTTGTTTGTAGACTTCTGAGACACTAGCTAACTCCTGCATGGATTTTTGACCCACAGACACTGTGAGATAATTAACATGTTTCATTATAAACCACTAAGCTTGCAGCAATAGCGTTACACAGCAATAGATAACTAATATGATAATAAACGGATGGTCCTAGGCTCTGATCATCAATGGCTGCTAATATCACACACACAAAGAAACAACCAGGTATTATACACATCCTGATGAAAGAACACAAGACAAACCATGAAACAGTCTTATCAAAAACATTAATCATGAATCGGATCACGTCCCTAGATTCAGCTAGCAACCCAAAGGAACTGCAGAGGACTGAGGAACTTGTTAAACTACACCACAGAGATGCAGTCAGAAAAATCTACCCCATGTTAAATTCTACAGGACAATCTGTGTTTCTCAATAAATAAACTTCAGGGGGAAAAGAGCAGATTCAGTGAAAAACCTATTGATTAAAAGAGACTTAAAGAACTATCAATCAATCACTATGTATGAGCCTTATTTGAATGCTGATTCATATAAACAAACTGTGGAAAGAACATTATGAGAAGATTGACTATTTGAGTACTAGCTATTTGATGGCATTAAAGAAACATTGTTCTTTTAAAGCTATTGGTAAGGATGTTGTGGTTCTTTACCTTGCAGAGACACACTGAGATATTTATGAGTGACATGATCCAATGTGTGGGAGGAGGGGAGTGGATGGGGAGTAGATGAGGTAGGTTTGGCCACTGCCTGGTGGTAGATGAAGCTAATCATGGCCACGGTGGGGTTATTATACTCTTCTATCTCCTTCTGGATATGTCCAAAATTCCCCATATTAAAAAGTTTTTAAAATCACATTCAGACAAGGAAACAACAAACACTTTGTAAGAACACACACAAACAAAAGGGTACGAACATTAGAGGAGTTCAATGGGCCCCTGTCCTCTCTGCTCCGTTCTTTCCCCTGCAATCCTCCCCACCAGACCCCACCGCCCACCGATTCACCTTTTGCGTAAAATATTAATACAACCATGTCACTGCTCTGCTCAGGACCCAGCAACAGTTTTCCAGTAACCCAGAAGACACAGCACAGTTAAAATCCTCTTCCAATGTTCCAGCCCTTCAACAATCGGGCTGCAACTGCTTTTGCTACTTTATCTGTCACCACTTCCCCACAGGAACTCAGCACTCCCACCCCCATCCCAGTGCCCTGCTCTTTACTTGCCCGGCCCAGCCAAACCCCCCCAGCCCACTCACACTCTCACACGTGCCTATGCCTCAGCTTTGCGCTTACCCGCGTCTTTAAAGGGACACAGACCCCCTTAGCTCCACCCCAAGAGAAGGGGTTGCTAATCTGATTGGGCCAAAGGTACTAGGGGCGTGGTTCTCCAGCATGTCGCTTTCCCTGGGCTGAAGCCGGGAGCACAAGGGTGCTCCCCGGAGCAACTAGCTCCTTCTTTCTGCCTTGCTCACCTGTCACTCCAAGGCAGAAAGGGTAAATTGAGGTAGGATTGCCCCACTCTCCTTCCCCCCATACACCTTGTGCTCCCAGGCAGGTGAGTGGGAGGAGGAAGCAGCTTCCCTTGGGCTGGCTGCACTCCACTGACTGGAGAACCCCCGCAGATAATAAAACTGGCCAATTTCCTATGACACAGAGAGGTTAAAACCTAAATCAGCACTAGAGCAAAAATCGTGAAGAGTAGAAATTACCCTTAAAAATTGCTTAGACTGTTCCTAGAATAGTGCCTGGAACAAAAGGCTATGTGTATACAATCCTGTGTCCTTTCTCCCAATTCTTTGTTGGTCAGAGTTTCCCTGTGACCTTCGATTCATTCTTTAATTTATTCCTCCAGGGTGCCCAGCACTCTGGCACCAGCCTCCGCCAGGCTTTCTGAACAAAGTGCTTCTCTTCTCGGCTGGAGGCTAGAAAATCATTAAAATTGTTTACAAGAGGGAGGAGGGTAGACTGGGGATGAAGTGGAACAACGGGAGCCTTTGGGGTTCTGATAAACGTTCTATTTCTTGACCTGGGCTGTGGGTACAACAGATGTGTTCACTCTGGCATAACTCATTAAGCTGAACACTTGTGATTGGTGCACTGTTCTGTAGGCATGTTTTATTTAATACTTCGATTTTTTTAAGTTTATTTTAAGCATATACATTCTTTCATTGGATTTCCCAGCCAGGCTTGACTGTTTCAGACTTGATTGCCCAAGACCCATTACGTTCAGCAGATCATGCTGTTTGCATTGAGGTATGTGCGCACTCTGTGTGTTTTACCCAATAGTTGAATTCCAGTAAATTAATTGAGGCTAGGATGAGAGTAAATTATATAAAGTAGTTCCATCACTAACTTGCTATGACTTTTCTGGCAAAAATTACTTAGCGTCCCTCTACATCAGTTTCTCGTCTATAAAGAAAGTATAATAACAGTGCCTACCTCATACTACCTCCTAGGGTTGTTAAAAGAGGATGAGGGGTGTGTACATAAAGTGCTCAGAAGAGTGCTGACACCCGGTAAGCACTTGATGCATCTCGAGTTTTTGTTATTTTTTGATTTCCCCTTTGTCCTTTTTCCCTGAGCATATGTTTCCATCAGGAACCTCTTGGGAAGCAAGAGTATAGCATCCAAATATAATTCAGGACTATGGATCCCTTGAGCCAAGACTATCAAATAGAACTCAAACCTTACGGAGTCATCTAACATCCTTCTCTCAACCAAACCCCTCTATCCTCCAGGCCCTGCTCCATCCTGCTTCTTTAGGAAGGTTTCCCTAAACACTTCAGCCCTGGGCTCTCTCTCCTGCCTCTGAACTCACTGCTCACTGAGTCACTGGCACCAAGATTTCCTTCCTGAATCCTTTCTCCTCCTCCATAGCTTCCCACTTCCCCCTTCCCCCTCCCCCCTTCCCTGGGAGGTAGGTTCCCAGGCAACCTTTACTTTCTTTACTATCTCCCTCCACCAGGACAAGCAAGATTCTGTAACCCATCATTCACACTTGCCGATTGACTCTTTATAGCTTTGCTGAACTTTGTTCACACCTTCAGGGTACTCAGCCAATATTTGTATTTGAAGCCAATGCTATTCGTATTTATATTTGTATTTGAAATCCTTAACTATACTGGTAGAGTGGTAGATTTCTTTCCCCTCTAAGAAATTTCAAACATCAGTAGATAGATGATGAGTTATTTAGAAGAATATCCTAAAAGTAATTCATTCCATCGGTGGACATTCTGATCCAAAAATGACACTTATTTTTGAGCACTTGCTATGTGTGTCATTACTGTAATGCTTCACAGGCATTACCTAACTTAATCTAATTTAATTTAAACCTAATTTAATGATACAATTAGTATTCCAGTTGTACAAATGAGAACACTAAGCCTGGGGAATTATTACAATGACCAAGACCACACAGTGACAGTTTGTGTGTGATGGATGGGACTAGAACTCAGAGCTGTCTAACCCCTAGCTACTCTTTCTGAATGACTTGGAAGTAGGGCAGGACAAGGCCTCTCCTTCCCCTCCCACCCCCAGATAGCTCCTCTCCCACTCTCTCTGGAAGGCTTCCCAAGGTGCTAGAATTAGGGAGCCCTGTGCCCAAGATGTCTTCTCCCAGGGCTTAGGTAACCTTGCATGTGGCCCAAACTTTCTCTCCAAGCCCTCCTTCCTCCACTTCTTGCCATTCTCCAGACATTCTTGGATAACGTTAATTCATCTCATTCAATGAACATTAATTGAGAACCTATTACGTGCCAGATGGTAGCACTGAATACACGTTGTTTAACAAGCTAGATGCAGTCCCTGACCTCAGTTTGGTCCTTTACATGACTCCATGTGGTTCCTTCCATTTATAACACTCTCACCTTCCCCTCCACCCCACCACCAGCCAGGAAAACTCCTATCAATTCACCAAGAACTACCTCACAATCTTACCTCCTCTTCCACCTTCTCCAACTCCCAGGGATGACATTCAAGATATTTAGCAACCAGTTTGGCAATCAGAATGGACATACCAGCTGTGACCTACCAGCCTACCGGCATGTCCAAGCTGCATGTCAGCCCCGCTGCAGCCCTGAATGGAGTTAGTTACCCTGTCCACAGATTTATGGGCACCTGATCCATACAAATATTGAAGCACTGTCCTTTATCCCTTCCTGTGAGGGACTCTCCTGCCTTCTCCTCCCCAAACCCTCCCCACTACACTCACACCCACAAACACACACGCATGTGACTGTGAGCTTCTGAAAAGCAAGAATCTTTTCTTTTTTATTCAGAGACTAGCACAACCCAGGTACATAATAGGAACTTAATAAATCTCTATTGAATGAATGAATCAGGGAAGGAAGTATTCTGGCCTTCATCCCTGAGAACTCCCTAAAAAATACCTCCCTGTTCAGATCGAGAACCTTTCCTGCTTTAAGACTCAAAAAATATTTAATGTGTTGGGTCCATTTTTTATTTTCTTTTAATTTTATTTTTAATTGGCAAATAGTCATTGTATGCACTTATGGGGTGCAATATGATGTTTTAATATATGTTTACATAGTAGAATAATTAAATCAAGCTAATTCACATATCTGTCACCAACCCAAACTAATGTGTCAATGTCCCTTGCAAGTGAGCAACTGCTGTAATAAATAACACAAATTTTCATTATGTATGTACTATCTCCAGGTAAACTGGAAACTTTTTGATGTCAGTGAATATGACTTTTATTCCTTAGACTCTCTCATAAAACATAACACCATTTATATACATAATAGATGCTCAGTAAATATTTAGAACCCATTTCTTCAGCTACAAAATATATGGGAAGAATTATCTTCATCTATTTCAGGTTTTCTCAAGCTCATACTATCAATATAGTATGACTAAACAATTCTTCGTAGTACAGAGCTGCCCTGCACATTGTAGGATATTTAGCAGTTCCCTGGGACTCTACCCACTAGATCCCAGTAGTACGCAACCCTTCCCCATGTTGTGACAACCCAAAATGTCCACAGACATTGTCAAACATCCCCTGGAATTCAAGCCACTCCTGGTTAAGAACTGATCTATTGTGGCCCTATCTTTTTCTTCTTTTCTTGGCTATTTTGTGTAAGTTCTGTTTCAAGTATTATAAAAATCTAGGGATTTCTTAGAGAAATGTGCTATGAATCCCGAGCATCAGAAGAATAATAAGAAACAAGAACAAATTTATTGGGAGGGAGGCAGGGTACACCTCAGAATGTGATCTGGTAGGGCTATTTGGTCAAATTTGGCCTGTAGGAAGAATAGTCTCTATAGTAGGACAAGACCAAAGAAGAAGCTAAAAATGTCAAGACGGTGGTTTCTGCTGAGTCAGAAGCCCAGGCCTCTATTCCCAAGATTTTACCTCCTGGTCACTGGTCACTAGCTAGGATCAACACAGGGGCAAGGAGTTATTTCTATCTCCAGTAGGACTGACTATTTTAAATGATTTGTGGTTTCGGCCATTTCTTAGTGGACAAATCCCCACATCACAAAAACCACCAGGGAAATTGCCACTAATTAGCATGCTCGTTAACGACCTTAGTAAAGAAGGCGGTGGCTGAAAGGGCTGGGGCCCCAGAACTGTGGTCTCCCCTCCGAAGCTGGCCTGGCACCCTGAGGCTGAGGCTGGATGTGAGCAGACAGCATGGCCTGGCCCTTCCTAACCACCTCATTCTTGGAGAACCATCTCAAGATCTCAGCATTGGCCTCTGGATCCCATCGACTAGTGCCGAAGACTTTCATGGGTGTAAAAATAAAATCATGGTGGTGAAGGAGGTCATGGGGTCATCCTATCTACTAACAATGTGAAGGAATGATGGGTCATGCTTCGTGGCCTAAAACTGCAATCTAGTCTGATGGTTCCAGTGCCTCTAACATCTGACATGATGTCGCACGGAGGGGCTAGCAGAGGCTGGAAGTAAGGTAGCCAGGAGCCAGATTATGAAGGGCCTCCATGCCGAAAAATAAAGAATTTGGATGATTTCTGGACTCATAAACTTTCCATGTAAGAAGTCATTTTCTCTAATGTTTCTGAAGGAATCATAGACATTGTTTTAAAGACACTGGTGACTTAGTTAGATCACAGAAATTTCTGCAATCCCTATGCTTCTAGAATTCCCAGCAATGCATTTATGTAAATAACATGAGATAATAAAAGGCTACCTGGAGAGAAGAGAAGCAAGCCCCACACTCCCCGGATCTCTCTAGAAACAAAGAAAGTACTTTTTGATGCAAAGCCCAGTAGCAGACATAGTAACACGTTCCGTTTCCACTTTCTGAATTACTCACTGCACTATTTACCATCCCAGATGTACCAAGGGTAGCAGTGAGACAAAAATGTAACCGTACTTGGACTTAAAAGGCAGTTTGGGTTTTATTTCAAACCTGCTCCCTCTCCCTCAGTTCTGCCCTGGGAGACAGATGCAAAACTCCTTGCGATTTGACTACAGGTAACCCACACTTCTAGAGTTTGGGCAAATGCCCACAGGCCACAGACTAAATGTGTCAGAGGGGCTTTTATAGGCGTCTCCACAGCTTCCCCATTTCCTTGTAGCTAAGCAGCAGAATGCACAGGGTTCTGTTTTTGCAGTGCAGCTTGGGGATTTGATAAATGCAAGGGGGTGCATTTTTTTTCAAGAAAGGCACAGTTAGCGGCCATCATGCTCAATACAAGCTACCCCCCCATACTGACATCATCACCCTTCACATTGTCCTCGATATCATTTTCTGTGACATACTAAATTCCCCATGCAAAAGCCTTTTTTCCCATCTCCCTACTTAGCTGGAAAAAGAAGCCAAAAATGACCTCTTTGCTTAGTGCTTATGATAGTTTTACTACTTTTGTGCTAGGTTATAATACACACAGTACAGATATTTTAATTCCATTTAACAAACAACAGAAATAAATAAAAAGAAATGAAATCAAGTACTCATGCTGAGGACATGTAATAAACTAAAAGTGCCTATAATGTGAAATTGAGCTTTGTCCACCACTTGGAAAAGAGTGTGAGGGAAGCCACTCTTCTTTTTCCTTTTAACATATGCTGTGTCTCACAGGCCCTTCATCCAGTGTGTGGAAAATTTAGAATATCTTGAGTAATTAGGGCACAGCCCAAGCTGCTGAGGCAAAGCTACCCCAGAACGCAGCACCTCAAGCAGAAGAGAAGCATTTTTCCCTTTAACAGAGGAGTGCAGCAGAGGTTGCAGGCCAGGCAGGTTGCAGAGCAAGAAACTGAGTCTGCTCCATGAGGTCCACCAGGGACCCATGATCCTTTTTTTTTTCCCCCTATTTTTTTTTTAATTAAGGTCTAATTTACATAGAGCCAAATATACTTTTTTCAAGTGTAGCCTTCTACTTGTTGCTCTCATCTGCAGCACCTCCTCTTCATTCTACCCCACAAGAATGGTAGAGTATAAAACAATCAGTTTATTTTTAAAGGGTATAACAAGAAGTTGCAGTTCATATCCCGTTGGCCAGAATTTAATCACGTACCTAACTTAAGGGAAATGGAGTTCGTGTGCCCACCTAGAACTTGGGAGATTTTATTACGGAAAGGATAGAGGGAAAATGAATACAATTAAGATATTATGCCATAACATTAAAATCTTTACAAAACTTGGGAATTGGATTCTTTTCCAATATCTTTTAACAAATGAGAATATAGTACTAGAACACAGTGTGCAAACAATCAACAAAGCAAAAGTTTTATTCAACAGTACCCACTTCTGGCATCCTTGTGTTTTGTTAATTTTTGTCTATTACTTACTTCCACTTTTTCCAAAAATTGGAATCAATTAAAAGCATGAAATTGTCTATCAAACACAAGAGACTGTTGCTGGATTGTGTCTTTCTCATTTCCCTTTAGCACGATCCAAAATTTATTTTTAATGACTCTGGCAATAATAAAATGAAGAAATCTGTGGAGCAAGAATCCTTCAGCCCAAAGCATTTCTGCAATATTTGGCAAGTGTCTACAATTGAGAGTTATCTGGCAACATCATCAAATCATATATTTCCTATGCTGTAGGCTATGACTCTGAACTGATCTTAATTTCCCATGACAATTACAAAAATGCAAGAAGGACAAAGATCTGTAGAATGTCAATATTTCTTTAGGTAGTCATTGCTTTTGATGAAAGCATGACTAACTGTTGGCAGAGGAAACTTCTGATTGTGTGAAGGAAAATAAAAGATGCTATCAATGTGTTAATGCAGAGATTTTTGTGGTGTGCCTACGAAACAAATATATGATGATGTCAATTCCAAATTGTCAAAACAGCAGTTGACACAGTGTTTTATCTGTTTAGAAAATGTCAATGCCTAAGAGCAGTAACTGCTATAATCCATTGTCATGATGTGTTATACTCATCACTGAGCAGAAGATATCCTTCCAGCTTCAATTGTAATAACAGTAATAATAACATCAACAATCAATAATGGTAGCACCTATAATTTCTTGAATTCTATTTATTGGCCACTATGCTAATTACTTTTTGCATAATCTTTCTTATAATTTTCACAATAATATTGCAAGGTAGATAAATAGGCATCATTCTCACTAAGGCTCAGAGAATTATTTGCCTAAGCTCATCTGCTGGTTGTAGCAGTGATGATAATAACTAAGATACGTTAAGTGCATCCTGTGTGTCAGGGCATGTGCTCAGCCCTATGAAGCTGGGATTCAGATACATGGCATCTTTGTGTGTTGCTTCACACAGTAAGACCTCTGGTAACACAGACAGAAGCCAGATTTGTCACAAGCCACAGGCTTCATCCTGCTACATGCAGCTACTCAAGTTGCATCAGAAAGTATGGGTTCTGAGCATGCCAACAAGTCTAGCAGTGATGTGGCATTCTAAAATCAATCTGAACCATGGGGTGGTTAATACCCACTCCATCATGCGAAGCACTTACCTTCTCCTGCAATGTCTTAATGTGGTCTAAGTTGGATGAATGATGGCCAGGCTGTAGCAAAGAAATGCTGGGATGAAATTTGTGGCCATCGACAGATGTGCTTTCATTCAAATCCTCCAAATTTATCTGAATCATATACACATAATGTTGATCAGAATGACATTGCTATGATTTGAATGTGTCCCCTCCAAAATTCAGGTGTTGCCAATGTGACAGTATTAGAAAGTAGGGCCTTTGAGAGGTGATTAGGCTGTGAGGGCTCCTCCTTTGTGAATGGGATTAGGTGATCTTATAAAAATATTTGATGGAGGAGTTTGTCCCATTTTTGCCTTCAGTTTTTGACCATATGAAGACACAGTGTTCCTTCCTACCAGAGGATGCAGAGTTCAAGGAGTCATTGTGAAAGCAGAGAATAGCCCTCACCAGGCACC
>NW_012134969.1:4145218-4147050 GCF_000956105.1 Propithecus coquereli | reverse complement strand
TCAGTGAGAGAGTGGGTCAGTCAGTGAGTCAGTGAGTCAGTGAGTCAATCTGTCAGTCTGCCTGTCTGTCTCTGTCCACTCATGGAGACAGACCCGTTTTATTCTACAGTAAAGAGCTGCTCACGTGAAGCTGCTTCCTGCCTGAGGTTATTCCATTGCATTGGTCCTGCTGGTGATTTTTTTCAAGCAAGGAGTCAGAGGACCAGGGTAGTAGTCTGGACTTGACACTTTTGTGTGTCTGGTCATTCTTCGGCCAAGAGCACACCAAGAACTGAGGGCAGAGTGCAACCCTGACAATTATACATGACTAGGGGAAGACATAATGAAAGTCACAAATTATTATTAACTACTTTGGATATAAGTGAATTTAAAATAAACTTGCTGAATTTTATTACTATCATTATTACTATTATCAGTGGTAGTTGGATTTACTTGAATCATATCACTCTATGTCTTTGCCCTAAAAATAAGCAAACAAAAAAATTCTATCTTTGCTCTAAAAAATTTCAGCTCCCTTCTACAAAAGTTCACTTATTATCAAATAATAATGATTCTGACAGTTTCTAACTTGAAACATTTATGTTTCAACATGTTTCTGTTATCATACTTGTGTCTGCCCACCCACACCAGGGACCATTGGAGGGTAGGGTCTCTGTTGGATGACTCATATTTAATCCATTCTGCCACAACCCCAGTAAATTCGCATTCCCACAATCTTCCTAAAAAGGATAATCATCTTAATTTGTAAATTCCCTGTGGGGAAAGATTTTGTATCTTTTTCTTTTTGTCAATGACTATTATTAAGCCTCTTCTTAGGGTTAGATGTATGATCATTAAGTTTGATGAAAAGAAACAGAAACCAAAGTGAATGTGTCAGTTATCACGTCAGTTGATCAGCAAATCAAAGATGATTTGAAGTGATAAATACCAATGAGGCAAATAGGTAGACGTTTCACATCTTCAGTTACACACAGTTTTTCAAGAACACATCTCTGAATTGTTGAGCCATGCCTGTATACTCAGCATCCATTGTTGCTACAAAAGCCACAACCACAGCAGCACGGCTCATAAAGTTAGTGAAGAAGTTCACATCAATTCTGTTCATATTTATGGAATACCTACTATGCCCAGCATTATCATGGGAACTGTGAGAAATATACAAAATCAATGAGCTCTATGAAGAAGATCTTTCTAACAATTCAACATAGTTAGCTCAAAAGATAGTATTATATGTGAATTTGTTTCTTGTGGTTTTCCAACTTTTTAGTCTTAGGACTCTTTGATATCCTTAAAATTTATTGAGAACCCCAAAGAGCTTTATTTATGTGGGTTATATCTATCAATCTACCAATTAGAAATTGAAAATAAGACATTAACAATACTTATGAATTAATTAATTAGACATAATAAACCCATTGCATGTTAACATAAACAACATGTTCTTATTTTTTAAAATCTACATTTAAAAAAAAATCAGTGAGACTCATATATGGAAGCTAAATATGTGATCTCATAAAAGTAGAGAATAAAACAGGGGTATCCAGAGGCTGGGAAGGATGGGAGGAGGGGAGACAGGGAGAAGTTGGTTGACAGACACAAGATCACAGCTAGAGAGGAATGATGAGTTCGAGTGTTCTATAGCACTCTTAGATAACTATAGTTAAAAGTAACTTATTCTATATTTTCAAACATTAATAGCTAGAAGAGAGGAGGATTTTGAAAGTTTCCAACACAACAAAATGTAAATATTTGAGGTAATAGATATGCTAATTGCCCTGATTTGATTATTACATATTGCTTACTGGTATTGAAATATCACACTGTACCCCGTA
>NW_012134969.1:4141171-4141550 GCF_000956105.1 Propithecus coquereli | reverse complement strand
AATAAATGCAGAAGTTCATCTATCCATCACTATATTATCATACTGAGCAGTTTCATCACCCTAAAACTCCCCTGGGCTTCACCTGTTCATCCCTCCTCTCCCTCCCTCCAAGCCCCTGACAACCATGAATCATTTTACTGTCTCTATAGTTTTGCCTTTTCCAATATCATATAGTTGGAGTTGCCGAGTATGTAGCCTTTCTAGATTGGTTTCTTTCATTGAGCAACAAGCATTTAGCATTCAAGTTTCCTCCATGTCTTTTCAGGGCTTGATAGCTCATTTCCTTTTATTGCTGAATAATATTCCATTGTATGGATATATCACAGTTTGGTTAACCATTCACCTATTGAAGAACATTTTTGTTTCTTCCAGTTTGGGG
>NW_012134969.1:4137724-4138190 GCF_000956105.1 Propithecus coquereli | reverse complement strand
ATGCCTCACTATTGCTATATTATATTAACTAAAGTTCTCAGTTTACATCAAGATTTACTCTTTGTGTCATAGAGTTCTATGAGTTTTTATAAATGCAGAAGGTCATCTATCCATCACTATATTATCATACTGAGCAATTTCATCACCCTAAAACTCCCCTGGGCTTCACCTGTTCATCCCTCCTCTCGCTCCTCACAAGCCCCTGGCAACCATGAATCATTTTACTGTCTCTATAGTTTTGCCTTTTCCGATATCATATAGTTGGAGTTGCTGAGTATGTAGCCTTTCTAGATTGGTTTCTTTCATTGAGCAACAAGCATTTAGCACTCAAGTTTCCTCCATGTCTTTTCAGGGCTTGATAGCTCATTTCTTTTTATTGCTGAATAATATTCCATTGTATGGATATATCACAGTTTGGTTAACCATTCACCTATTGAAGAACATTTTTGTTTCTTCCAGTTTGGGG
>NW_012134969.1:4137224-4137674 GCF_000956105.1 Propithecus coquereli | reverse complement strand
CATTCACCTATTGAAGAACATTTTTGTTTCTTCCAGTTTGGGGTGATAAAAAATAAAGCTGCTATAAACATTTGTGTGGAGGTTTTCACGTGGGCATAAGTTTTCAACTCGTTTGGGTAAATACTAAGAAACATGATTGCTGGATTGTATGTTAAGACTATATTTAGCTTTGTAAGAAACTGCCAGACTGTCTTCCAAGGTGGCTGCACCATTTTGCATTCCCACCAGCAATGAATGAAAGTTCCTGTTGCTCCACATCATCTCTGGCATTAGATATCGTCAGGTTTTTTGAATTTTAGCCATTCAATGGTTACGTAGTGGTATTGCATTGTTGTTTGAATTTGTTTCAAAATGCAATTCCCTAGTGACATGTGATGTTGAGCACCCTTTCACTTGTTTATTTGCCATCCTGTGCATCTTCTTTGGTGAGATGTTTGTCTAGATCTTGGC
>NW_012134969.1:4136728-4137174 GCF_000956105.1 Propithecus coquereli | reverse complement strand
ACCATTCACCTATTGAAGAACATTTTTGTTTCTTCCAGTTTGGGGTGATAAAAAATAAAGCTGCTATAAACATTTGTGTGGAGGTTTCACGTGGGCATAAGTTTTCAACTCATTTGGGTAAATACTAAGAAACATGATTGCTGGATTGTATGTTAAGACTATATTTAGCTTTGTAAGAAACTGCCAGAATGTCTTCCAAGGTGGCTGCACCATTTTGCATTCCCACCAGCAATGAATGAAAGTTCCTGTTGCTCCGCATCATCTCTGGCATTAGATATTGTCAGGTTTTTTTAATTTTAGCCATTCAATGGTTACGTAGTGGTATTGCATTGTTGTTTGAATTTGTTTCAAAATTCCCTAGTGACATGTGATGTTGAGCACCCTTTCACTTGTTTATTTGCCATCCTGTGCATCTTCTTTGGTGAGATGTTTGTCTAGATCTTGGC
>NW_012134969.1:4122153-4124924 GCF_000956105.1 Propithecus coquereli | reverse complement strand
CAAAATAAGATTTTAAAAGTATCTTCCTGGAAATGAAAACTTGATCTATAAATAATTCTTTCTTCAAAGAGAGACTAAAACTTGTATTATATATTATTTAAGAATTAATGGCAATAGGAATACTCCATAGAAAACTCAAGAAATTCAGTGTCATTTTCAATAGAAAATCCATTACTTTTAACATTGTTATCACATAAGAAAAATTTCAATTAAATGAAAAAGGCATTCAACTTAAAAAACTAAAAAATGAACAAATTAAAAAGAGTAAAAGAAAGAAATTATTTATAAAGACAACAAAAGCATCAGAATGAATAAGATTTATCAGTGACAGACGCCCAAAATAAACTAACCTGTGAGAAGAAAAAGTGCAACTACACAATATTGAGAATTTTTTAAAAAGACTTTATAGCCATGTATAGGTCAGATTTTTTGTAATGGAGTACTATGTAAAAACTTATGATTGTTATAGTTATTTCTAGGGAAATTGAATTAACAGAATTTACCCAAGAAGAGATAGAAAAACTATTTTTTAAAAATTGAAAACATAGTTAAAGATTTACACCCCTGAAAGTATATAAGACCTGATTACTTTTATAGATGAGTTGCAGCAAATCTTCAAGGAATAGATAATTCCTGTGACATTATTGGTTCTGAACAAATAAAAAATCTGGAAGTTTCTCATTTTTTATACTTGTATAGCTCTGATCCCAAAACCTGACCACTACTACAAACAGAAATAACTGTCTTCCAATTTTGCTCCTGAATATTTATGCAAAACATAAATATTAGCAAATATTTTACTAGCCAAAAATAAAAAAATAAATATTAGTGGTACCTTAAAGGAATAATGTGCATAATTAAAAGGGGTTTATTCTAGGAATGCAAAGATTGTTTAAGCTGGGGAAAAATCTATTTATAAAAGTTACCATGTAAATTAGTGAAGGAAGGAAAAAAAGCATATGAGCATCTCTATAAATTTCAAGACCTTTCTACTGAACAAAATACTCAGTAAAGTAGAAATCGATGGATACTTCCTTATCATGATACTTATTTGTGTGCATGTGTCTGTAATCAAGAGTCCAACGTAAGACATGCTCCAAATTAGTTAGCAACTAGAAAATTTTCCTCAATCACCATTTGCATTTAACATTGAATAATCTAATCAATGCAATTGCACAAAAGCCCACAATTAGAGTCAATATTGGAAAGGAAGAGGCAGAATTAGCATTATTTATAGCCTAAATAGGGACAGTTCAGTAAAATGGAAGTATACTAAACCAATATGTGGAAAATTAATTGCTTTCATGTAGAAAAACAAACACCAGTTAGAATTTTAGTGTAAATTGCATATGTCCATGCCCAACAGCAATTAAATTATGAGCTAGCCATTTAGAGAGAAGAGCCAGATAGCTCTTAGATGCCTTCAGCCGTCCTCCTTCAAGGAGGCAGGCATTGCGGCTCAGCAGAGGGCTCTAAGCCCCCGCAGGCAACTTCCTACCTACAGGATAGTCTCACACCAGCAAAGCTGGGATTTCACTTGGAAATCTTAGGTCCTGCTAACTTGATTTGGACTCTGCCCCTCCCAGCTCCTCTATAAACACGGAGGTAGTGAAAAGATCAGGGTTCTCCTGGCGTTCAAACCCCCGTGCGTCCTGTTTTTGTGTGAATGACTGCATGCATGCTGTTGGTCCCCCGTCTGAAGCTCTCCTTACAGGTTTGCATGAGCCTGTCCTGTGCGCCATTTTTCTCTGCCCTTTGTGTACCAGTTAGAGTTTGATGAGAGAAGTAGAACTACTGTAAGTATTCAGGAGTAAGGAATTTATTATCGGAATGAGAACTTAGATAATCGGGAGGGGATAGGAAAGTAAAGGTCGGGAAGGGATCAGAGAAAAGGCGCTAACTAGCCCTGGGGTGCGTGAATGAGTCAGAGCTTGCAGGAAGCTAGGCACACCCGGCTGCTGGGTGATCAGAAACTGGCGTAGAAGTCCATGGAAAGTTGGCAGCTCCTCATGGCAGCCACCTGTGTGAGCTGAAGGGAAGCACGTGGTGGAGCACCTGGAGTCACTGTCAGTGCGGTGAACCAGAGTCACCTGGAGCCACTGTTCATCAGTGGGGTCACAGAGGAAGAAGATATGGCACTGGGAGAAGCAAGGACAAATTGGAGCCCACCAGGCCCTTTGCGTCCGTCCCTAACCACCTCTGACCAATAGCTGCTGATTCATTTCTGACTCCCAGATTCCATGTGAATTTCTCTTGTGGCCAACCCTAACCTGGGTCAACAAGGAAAAGAAGTCTGGAAAAAGTAGTTCCTTATTAGCAGCCTTGACACAGTGTAAAACACCACACTTTGCTGAACAGCTAGAAATAAACTTCATCAGTAATGCATAGGACTTATACCAAAAAAATATATAAAACGTAAAACATTAGTGAAAGACATAAAAGAGAATATGAATAAATAAGAAAGGTATTAATAGATAAAAAGAACCAATATTATTAAGATACCAGTTCTCCCAATTCATCTATGAATTTGGTATGATCCAAAAGTCAATCAAGAATATTTCGTGGCCAGGCACGGTGGCTCACACCTGTAATCCTAGCACTCTGGGAGGCCAAGGCAGAGGATTGCTTGAGGTCAGGAGTTCGATACTAGCCTGAGCGAGACCCCCATCTCTACTAAAAGTAGAAGAAATTAGCCAGGCATGGTGGTGCATGCCTGTAGTCTCAGCTACCTGGGAGGCTGAGGCAGGAGGATGGCTTGAGCCCAGGAGTTT
>NW_012134969.1:4093655-4121218 GCF_000956105.1 Propithecus coquereli | reverse complement strand
CATTTTTTAATTTAGCAAATGTTCTCAAGTTTACCCTGGATGGCCAAGACTGTAGCTCCAAAGAATTCACATGAGTACCGGGCCATGTACTTATGTATGAGGGCCAAGGGGACAAGACCCAAATGGGTTCACTCGCATGAGGGGAATGACAAGGAGACCTATGGGGATGATGAATGACTACCATTCCCTGAAGAAAGATATCTATTGACCTCTCCAGCTTCCTATGTGACTATTGCTGTTCCTCCACCAAACCACACCATCTCACCTCCTTTCTACATACATCACACCTATGTCATTTTTTACATAGCTAACTCCTATTCATACTTCAAAACTTGGCTAAGTTACCACCTTTGTCTGCATTAGGTTTGCCTGCTAGGTGTCCATTACACTATATTATAATTCCTCCATCACCTTACCTGAATGTTTGGGGTCTCTCTGTATCTCCAGTTTCTAATACAATGAATGGAAACCCAATAAATGATGGATGAAGAGGTGGATGGATGGATGGGTGGATCAAGGGAAGCAAATCATACGTAAGGAGTGGAAGTGAGCAGGTGTTACTCTTATACCAAAAATAACGACTAAGAATAGGAAGTAGTATAAGTTAGCTTTTGCTGAATAACAAACTGTTCCAAAACTAAATAACTTAAAACAACCATTTATTTATCTCACAGTTCCATATGTCACAATTTGGGCCGGGTCATTGAATGAGCTGAGTCATTTTTCTGGTCTAAGCTGGGTTCAGCTGGTTTTGCCTGGGCTTTTTTTTTGCATCTACTGACAGTCGGTGGGTGGCCTGAGGCTGGTCAGTTTACGACAGCCTTGCCAGGCTGGTGGAGGATAGCTGGGGCCTCTCTCCACATGGTTCTTCAACCTCCAAAAGACTTCCTAAGCGGATTACATGGTGGTTTCAGAGTTCCCAGCAATAACAGCAGAAGCCACGTGACCTCTCGAGATCTAGTGTCAGAACTTCCACAAAAAAAACCTAATCAAGGAAAGTCACAAGATGAAATACAGAGTCTGGGAAAATAGACTCCACCTCTTAATAAGAGGGGCTGCAAAGTACTGTGGCCATTTTGAAAACAGACCTTAGGGCCGGGCGCGGTGGCTCACGCCTGTAATCCTAGCTCTCTGGGAGGCCGAGGCGGGCAGATTGTTTGAGCTCAGGAGTTCGAAACCAGCCTGAGCAAGAGCGAGACCCCCGTCTCTACTAAAAAATAGAAAGAAATTAATTGGACAACTAAAAATATATAGAAAAAATTAGCCAGGCATGGTGGCGCATGCCTGCAGTCCCAGCTACTCGGGAGGCTGAAACAGGAGGATCACTTGAGCCCAGGAGTTTGAGGTTGCTGTGAGCTAGGCTGATGCCACGGCACTCACTCTAGCCTGGGCAAAAGAGTGAGACTCTGTCTGAAAAAAAAAAAAAAAAAAAATAGACCTTAGGAAGGGATGGAAGGAATAACTGAGTTTCAATATCTCATGCTACACTCAGATTGTCCTTTCAATCTTTAATGTATCTTTTTATTCCCAATCCTCACTTCAATTTCTCTCCCCCCTACTTATAGACAACCATGCTGATTTGTTTATTGTGTACCTTTTTGTTTGTATAAGTTCCTCAAAAGATACATTGGTGTCTTGTGTACATGTGTTTTCAACTTATGTGAAAAGTATTTCATATAGATCTCATCTATTTCTTTACTCAGCTTTAAGCCTTTAAGATCTATCCTTGACGCTACGATCCATTTAATATTATTCTTGCATTTATTTATATATACTACTTGACCATGATGGTTTATAAAAACATTGTTGCATTCAGTTAGCTAATGTTTTATGTAAGGATTTAGCAATACATTCAACAGTGAAATGGGTCTATATGATTTTATAGTTTCAGAACATAGTCTATATAATACTCATCCTTGTGTCTTTAAGGTGACTTTATGGCTTAACGAATGGTCTATTTTCTTTGTCTTTGATGTTCTTAAATTTCACTATCATCTGTCTAGGTGTGGGGTTCTCACTATCTTGCTGTGAGTCTTTTAATCTTTTTCCGTCTGTAATTCTAGAAAGTTAATCTCTATGATTTCTGCAAACAATTCTTCTTTTCTTTTTTTTTAATTTTTATTGTTCTAGGACTCCTATTAGATGAATAATGGTGTTTATCTTTTATCCTCTGTGTCCTTGGCTTTGGCTTTTCTTCTCAATTTTCTGTCTCTTGACTCTTTCCTACAACCTTCTCAGGGAGTCCCTCAAGCTGATATTCTAACCCACAAGCTTAATCTCAGCTGTATTCTTCTAAGAAGTATTTATCACTCCACAGTGCTATTTATTTCAACTATTAAATTTCTTATTCATATTTCCAATTTGTTCTTTTTTACTTCTCAATTTGTTTCATAGCACCAATATTGTCCCTGATCTCTCTAGTTGTATTTCATCATACTCTAACGTTCCAATGACTGTTTGGGGTGGTGAATGCTGTTCCATTCATCGTCCTTGAGGTAGTTATTCTATCCTGGGAGTTCATTTGCCTAGTATAGTATAGTATAGTATGGGGGTATAGTTCCTGATTTCTGGAAATGTATTTTGGTGAAGAACTAAAATCTAGCCCCTAGCCTGTGTCACTGTGGATGATTTTAAAGAGAAAAGGGGATAAACCCCAAGGTGGGGAGCCTCAGGCCCCACAGAAGCATCATTGGCTGTTCCCATCCGTGGCTCCTCCCGAAGCCACTACTCTAGCCAGAGCTGTGCACTTAAATCCTAAGGATACACAGAGCTGAAGGCCATGGTCTTCCCAGCCTGGAGACTTCGGAGAAGGCTGCAAGTCAGCAGGTCAGTCTGTACCTGTTTCCCCAGCTCCTCAGTCGGGCAAGATTTCCACACTGCCCTAAAGTTGCCACAGACCACTGGTGCCAGGTGTACCACTGTGCAGTTTCCTATTGCTGCTATAACAAATCGCCACAAACCTCGTGGCTTAAAATAACAAAAATTTATTCTCTTACGGCGCTGGAGGTCAGAAATCCAAAGTTAATGTCACTGGGTAAAGTCAAGGTGCTGGCAGGTCTGGTTCTTCCTGGGGCCTAAGAGGAGAACTCATTTCCTTGCCTTTTCCAGCGACTAGCAGCCACCTGTATTCCTTGGCTCGTGGTCCCTTCCTATATCTTTAAAACACATCACTCCAACCTCTGATTGTGTGGTCACATCACCTTCTCCTCTGACCTCCTCCTCCTGGGTGCCCCTGATATGGACGGTGTGGTGACATCAGGCCCACCCAATCACACAGGATAATCGCCCCATCTCAAGATCCTTAGAGAGGTACCATTTACAGGTTCCGGAGATTAGGACGTGGACATATTTGAGAGCCATCATTCAGCCTACCACAGCCACGCAGCCTCAAGTAGGCTGAGGAAACTTAGATTACACAAACATTTTTGAAGCATCTGCTACGTACAGAGTATTGGGCTGGGGGTGTGGGGTTATTAGAAAGCACAAACAACTATAAATATAAATAAGATTGTAGCTCTACCTATAGTAAAAAGATTTATAGCACAGAAGTTGTACAAAATCCAGACATGGAGATGAATAGGATGTGGGCTGAATATAAAATTAACCAGACTGAAGGTTCACAATCGTCATGTTTCAACTCTGTCCTGTGGCACGGCTGCGCCAGAAGGGCCTTTGAATTCTGAAGCATCGGTGCTGCCTTGGGTGTGACACTATGTGCACTTCTTGCACTATCCATCTTCCTCATTAGGCAGGTTCTGTGCTGGGCACTTGGGACTCAGAATGGGAGGAGCTGTAAAGATGGATAAAGCCCAGCTCCCTCCTGTCCTTAAGAGTTCAGCCTAGTGAGAGAGACAGACACACAATAAATGGTGGAAAACAACACTGTGTGCTGGAGCAGGAGGTCAGACTCACCACCAGCCGGATCCCAGTGAAAGCTTCACCGTTCCAGGTGAGGAAGGAGAGTAGGGAGGCCCTGGCTGACAGGACCGTACCTGCAGAAAGGTTCGAAGGAGCTGCATCCTGCAAACAGTGAGCAGCGAGGTGCATCGGCCATTTTAGTGCCTCTCTCCTCTCCTCTTAGGAAGAGCCCATCATCCTCAAAGCCTCCCCTATCTCCCCACCAACCTTTCTTCTTTTCCCTCTCCTTTCTTCTTTGCCGTTTCCCCAGTGGGGGGTGAGGGAGGAGACATTATAGGCCATCATAGTACCTTTCTACCCCTCAACTCAGGTCCTTACCTGACAACAAACCGAATGCCAAGGGTTTGGCAAGAAAGAGAGGGGGAAGGCAAAGTCTTGGCTGCAGTGAAGTTTTGAGCCCTCGAAAGGCCTCCTGGTCACCGATTGGTCTCCGGAAACTTTTATCTCACACTCTTACAGCACCTGCCCTCAAAGGCCTAAGAGCTTCACAGATACTCTCCCATCCCTTGAACACAGGCAGGGCTCAGCCCTCAGATCTTCACTTTACAGGTGAGAAAGGGACGCCCAGCAGGGTCTCAGCCCTCCTGTGCAGATCTTTCAGGGAGCTGCAGAGCGCTCAGATGCAGGAGCACCCCCAACTCCAGGCACTGGGTCCTAGAGGAAGACAGAGCACACAAAGCCACAGCTTGGTTGTCACAAGACAGACTGAAAATAACAAGGATTCTCCAAGTTGACTTGGGCCATGATCTTTTTTGCACCCTCACTCTGTTCCTAGAGAATAAAAAAAGGACTTAAAAAGCACCATCTCTTTGCATCTTCCTCTGTAGTATTTACTTCCACAGTCTCACAAAGCAGAACACTTTAAAATTACCATAGCAAGGGAAAATGAAAAATGACTATTGTAGGATACAAATTGGACCAGATATCTTAGACCATTAATAGTGTGTCTCCTTCATAAACACTGAGTCAGGAAATCCACAAAGACCAAGCTGACATCATAGTTCCTTTCCAGCTAATAATGACTCCTTAACTAGACAGATGCAAACAGCGCCCAGTGGCGGTGCTAAGCCTGTGTGTGCACTTCTCCCTAGGAGGAAACTGGGAGACTGCCCATGTGAACTATTCTATAGAACCCAGCCCGGAGACTGCTCACCGTTTGTGCTGCATTGAGGTTGGAGCATGCATCTGCTGCTCCCTGCACTGATCTTATGGGCAGTACCCACCGCAGAGGATGTGCTGACACAGAGAAGGCTGCCCTTGGTCTGTGCACATGTATAGGGCATCAGACAACCAGGGTCAAGGTCTACATGAATTATCATGAAAAATGCAGTCAGGTCAGGGCAGTGACAGTAGGTTGGCCATGATTCAAGCCCAGTTCAGAAGCACAGCTCCAGAGGAGGGGACTTTGGCAGATCTCCCATGGTGGAATGACTGGCGGCATTCAGAAAACCACCATCACGAAATCATTGTGGCAATTTTCTTCACAATTTCCATGGCTTGCTTGAATGGGTGATATTTGTTACATGAGTAATATAGAATGCACCACCATGTTTTCACCCCAGATGTGTAATTAAGTCATCCTATTCTCTCAGTCAGGTATTTCCTATGCTTCAAAAAACAAAAAGGTGGTTGTGCCTCATAGGATCAGCTCTGGGCTTTCCAAGGAGTCTGTAATTTTTAATCATTTGATTTTTATAAATTTGCAGCATCCAAGGAAATACCTGAACCAGATAATGTGAGAATCTCCAAGAACACTGATGCTCTTGGAAGCATATTTTGCAAGTACAAGAGAACAAATTCAATGATTTTCAGTTTATGAGCTTGTAAAAATTAGAAAGGAAAGCATTACAATAGAAACTGATCTGTACCCCCTTGTGAGGGCCAGGAACCATTCCTAACATCTTCAATTCCCTTGTATTTCTTAACCTACTTGACAAGGGCAAAGTAAATGTTGCTGCCATACATTCATTCATTCAAAAATATTTTTTGAATACTTTATTACAAGCCAGGCACTTCTGGGCACTGGAGATACAACAGGGAACGAAAAACAGACAAAAAATTCCTGCCTTGTAGGTCCTATATTTTAAAACTTTCCAAATCATCACCAACAGGACAAAGATGAAGGGACAATAAAATCACTAATATCCCTGAGTAGACATTTCTCAAAAGATGACATACAAATGGGCAATAGGTATATGAAAAAATGCTCAACATCACTAATCATCAGGGAAATGCAAATCAAAACCACAATGAGATATCACCTTACACATATAAGGATGGATATTATCAAAAGGGCAAGGCCAGGTGTGGTGGCTCACTCCCATAATCCTAGCAGTCTGGGAAGCTGAGGCAGGATGATCACTTGAGGTCAGTAGAGCGAGACCAGCCTGAGCAAGAGTAAGACCCTGTCTCTACAAAAAATAGAAAAATTAGCTAGGCATTGTGGCATGTGCCTGTAGTCCCAGCTACTTGGGAGGCTGAGACAGGAGGATCACTTGAACCCAGGAGTTGGAGGCTGCAGTGAGCTATGATGACACCACCACACTCTACCCGGGGTGAGAGGGCGAGGTTCTATCTCAAAACAAAAAAGGACAAAAGATAAGAAGTGCTAGCAAGGATGTGAAGAAAAGGGAATCCTTGCACACTATTGGTGGGAATGAAAATTAGTACAGCCATCGTGGAAAACAACACGGCGATTCCTCAAAAAATTGAAAATAGAACTACCATATGATTGAGCAATCCCACTTCTGGGTATATATCTAAAGGGTATGAAATCAGCACTTCGAAGACATATCTACACTCCCCTGCTCATTGCAACACTATTCACAATAGCCAAGATAGGAAATCAACGTAAGTGTCTATCGATGAATAAATAGATACAGAAAATGTGATACACACACATACACAAACACACATACACACACATACACACACCAGAATACTATTCACTCTTAAAAAAACAAACAAAAAAAGAAAATATTGTCATTTGCTACAACATGGATGAACCTGGAGGACATTATGCTAAGTAAAATAAGCCAGGCACAGAAAGACAAATACCATATGATTTCACTTAAATGTGGAACCTAAAGAAGTTGAACTCATAGAAGTAGAGAGGAGAATAGTGGTTACCAGCGGCGGGGGTTGGGGGACTGGGGTGGGAGGTTGGGAGGATGTTGGTCAAAGGATACAAAATTTCCATTAGACAGGAGGAATAATTTCAAGAGATCCGTTGTACAACATGGAGACTATAGTTAAAAACAATGAGTAGACTGCAAGTGTCCTCATCACAAAAAATGATGAGTATGTGAGGTCATGCATATGTTAACAAACTTGGTTGAGCCATTCCACAATGTACACATATTTCAAAACATCTTGCTGTACATGATAAATGTATACTATTTCTATTTTTCAATTAAAAATAGATAAATAAATTAGGGGGAAAAAGTCACTGGTATCACAAACCCTGTGCCTTCTTTGACACCATGACTCTACTGATGGAAGGGTGGGGAGGATGGATGAGATGGAATTTAGCAGGGAGGCAATTGATTTGCTGGGGCCCGGATTTATTGCAGCCATTATCAATGCTGTTGTAAAATACATTATTTCTCCTATTGCCTAATCCCCTTTCAAGAATGTCTGAATAATTTCTTTTTCTACTTATAATGCAAATATAAATTTTTAAAAACTTTATTTCAAATAATATGCAGTAGCTGTGCTGGTTGTATGAATAAAATTTGACTGGTCCAGTGAAAAAACCCAAAATATATAAGAAAAAAGGGGCATTTATTTGCTCACATGATTGGGACATCATGCTAGCATCAGGCACATCATAGCCAAGAATTTCTAAAGCTGTCTGAAGATATCGGCTCTGTTCCCCAATCTCTAAGTTCTGTCTTCCTCTGGGTGCTTCGTTCCTTGGCAAGCTCCCTCCAGGTGGTGGCAAAAGTGGCTCCTACAACACCAGGTCTTTGTGATCCTTTACCCTTGTGATCTTGGTAAAACTGGCCTTAGGGACACCAGAGACTCCAAAGATGTAATCAGGTCAGTGTTTGTCTCTGTACCCACCGCAACCAGTCTCAGCTCTGTTTCTCTCAGTATGTCAGCCTTATTCTCGCTGCTATGAGTACATTTCCCCAAGGCAGAGGGAGAAAGGGGCTCATGGGAACAGAGAGCTCTCGTCTTGCTTGTGAAATCCTAGCTCAGCAACCCTAGGAGAGAAATAGCTAGCCAGCCATCTCCATGGTTATATCAAGTCCCTGGAGAGGACTCAGATTGGTCCAGCTCAGGACGAGACCATCAGGCCAGATACTGTGGCCTTAGGGATAGGGTACCATGATTGGCCAAACCTAGGTTATGTGCCCATTACTGTAGCTGGGGTGAGAGAGGGTAAACTGCATTTGGCAGACCCACCAAATGCAAATGTATTCCTCTCTCCCTCCCTCAGTGGATTTACATTACTCTTTTAAAAGTGACCCAAGTTTCTTACAGCCTCACCTCAGCTGCACTAGCCAAAGTGCAACCTACTTTTTTGTTTTTTTTGAGACAGGGTCTCACTCTGTCTCCCAGGCTAGAGTGCAGTGGCATCACCATAGCTTACTACAACTTCAGACTCCTGGGCTCAAGCCATCCTTCCACCTCAGCCTCCCAAGTGGCTGGGACTACAGGCATGCGCCACCAAACCTGGTTAATTTTCCTATTTTTTGTAGAGATGGGGTCTCACTATGTTGCTCAGGCTAGTCTCAAACTCCTGGCCTCAAGTGATCCTCCCATCTTGCCCTCCCAAAGTGCTGGGATTGCAGGCGTGAGGCATAGCACGTAGCCCAAAGTGCAACTTTCAAGCCCTCAGTAGCCATCTGTAGCGAACAGCTACCTTACTGGATGGTATAGTTCTAGACCCTTGGCCTGGGCTCTCCTCTTTTACTCTGGGGAATGCAAGGCATTTGCTCAAATAAGTTATTGTTTAGTTTCCTATTGCAGTAACAAATTACTATAAACATAGTGGGTTAAAACAACAGAAACTTATTCTCTTACAGTTCTGGAGATCAGAAGTGTCCAAAGTGGGTCCAAGAAGTCCAAAGTGGGTTTCACTGTGGAGAAACCAAGGTACAGGCAGGGCCACGCTCTCTCAGAAGGCTCTGAGGAGAATCTGCTCCTTTCCATTTTCTAGCTTCTAGAGCTGCACTCCCTAGCCCAGGACACTTTCCTCTGTCTGCAAAGCCAGCGTCATAGCATCTTCCAATCTCTCTCTGCTTCCGTCACCACATCGCTTCTGCCTCCTGCGTCCAATCTCCCTCTGCTCCCTTCCTACAAGGATCCTTGTGATTACACGTGGGGCCCACTCAGATAATTCAGCATAATCTCCCCATTTCAGGAGAGTCCCTTTATCCATATCTGCAAAATCCGTGACATCATGGAAGGTAACTTTCACAAGTTTTAGGGATTAGGACCTGGATATCTTTGGAAGCCATTGTTCAGCCCGCTACAGAGGGGTGGAATGAGCATTCCAGAGAAGACAATCTGTGTCAGGGTCAGACTGTGGAATGGAGAAGGCGAGCCCTGAGAACCGCAAGGCCACCAAGAAGACTGAAGTATAGAGAGAGGGGAAGGGTGGATGAGATGCGGCCAGAGGAGTGGGCAAGAACTGATCACTCAGAGCCTGTGCCCTGTGAAAGATTTGGGTCTTTTCCCTGAGAGCAATGCATATTCACTGGGATGGGGAAGAGGAGTGCATTTGTATTTTTTTTAAAAGATCACTCTGCCTGTAGAGTGAAGGAGGGGGGCCAGGGAGGACGGCACAAGACCAAGGTAGGATGGTAAAGCAGCCATATCAATGAGAGGTGGTGGTAACTCGGACTGCGGTAGTGGGCAGTGGAAATAGAAGAGACAGAAGGGAGAACTAATTATTGGAAACACTGGTAGGAGTTGGTAACGAATAGCTTCTGGAGGAAGAGGGAAGGAGAGGGCAGTCCAAAGGATGGTTCCTGGGTTTCTGGCTTATGTAAATGATGGGGCCATTCAGGGAAACAAGAGGGCACTGAGGATAGAGTGGAGAGCATGAGTTTAGTTTGGTGCCCTAGAGACACCGAAGTGGAGATGTCTAGTAGGAAGGCTGGTCCAGAGCTCAGAGGGATTTAGGAATAATCAGTCTAGAAGTGGTCACCGAAGCCCTCGCCTTCAATGGTGACGTGTAGGGAGGGAGGGAATGAAAAGAGGAGAGAGTCTAGAACCAAGCTTTAAGAAACACCAACGCTTAATGGTTGGGTAGAGAATGAAGAATCTTCAAAAGAGACTGAAAAGAAGTGGCCACAAAGAGAAGGATGTGTTACAAAAGCCAAGAGATAGTGTTTCGAGGAGGATGCAGCCAACATGGTTGAACAGTGGGAAGAGACTCAATAGGATAAGGGCTAAAAACCACACATTGGGCAGGAATGCAGCATCTAAGTGCTATGTTTTACAACTTCCTCACCACCACCAGTCACATACGCTACACTCTGCACATACCATGTAGCCACTAAATATCAAGGTATCGATCTAACCATGTGCATTGCATAGTATGAGGCAGTGTGGGGTAGCCAACAGAACATGAGCTTTGCATCCCAGACCATCCACTTGTTAACTGTCACACCTTGAACGAGTCATCTAATACTTGTGGGACTTGATTTTCCTCATCGGTAAAATGGGGATGATAATGATAGGCTTAGTACAGGCTCGAGAAATGGTGACAATTCATAGTAATAACTCTATTCTTCAAAGTGACTTTGGCAAACTGCTGGTTAAGCCTGGACTCATAAGTTGCCAAACCACTGTTTCTTGCCTGCCAGTGCAGGGCTCTGGTAAGGAAAACGACAATCTGAGGATCTCAAAGTCATTGCTTTTTATCTCTGCTGTTCTAGTTCTATTCAATGGTCAGTCATTCCTGGGTACCTGTGACATGACAGACTCTGGGTGTGGAACTGGAGATACAAAGGTGAGTGAGATACAGTTTCTGTCCTCTCGGGGGTCGTGGTCCTATAGAGGAGAGAGATAATTATAACATCACGTGACAGACTCTCAGAGGTGGGAGTGGGAGGTGGCCTTTGAGGGCAAAGCACTATGGGAAGCCAGTGGAAGGAACGGTGGACCCTGGAACATGGGGGAGGGAAAAGAGGGCTCTGGAAAGTCTTAGTAAGTGAGAACAACACATCCTGACTGAAGCTATAGATAGGACCATTTGATTGCTTTCCCTTTCCTTTCGTTAGAATCATAGAATTTCAGATCCAGAAAAGATCTTTTAAAATTATTACCCTCTTATACCAAAGATGGTGGAATTGAAGACCACAGAGGTGAAGTAATTTCCTGAGGTTAAGAGTTGGCGTAAATAAAAAGAAAAGAAAAGAAAGAAATACAAGAGTCCCAACGTCCAGGCCACAGCTCTTGCGTCTCCCTTTTTCTGAGTCAGGAACGTAGTCACCTAGCACAGAGGGCTCCGCTCACTGCTCAATTCAGGCAAGAATCACCTGCCCTACTCTGACAGGCATCAACTCCCAGAAGGGGCCACTTAAATCACAGGGATCAGAGACGGGAAGCATTGTTGGGCATGCACTGGAAGATCGTAAGAAGTATACCATTACATCTGTATGAGAGACAACAGTGGTGTCTTTCCTGAGTAGTTTATATGTCTGGTTTTAGAAAAACAGGGGGAAATGGTAAGGTAGGGGAAGGCCCAGCAGAACCTTCATTAACACAGAAGATAAAGACAGATTGGAAACAAGGAGAAAATGGTGACTCACGCTATTTATAGATCAAAGTAAGAACCATTGCGACAAAATCTCTGCATTAAAAAGAGGTTGAAATCCAAGGCCCATAATTTCAAGAATATTCAATAACAATAAATTCACAAAATGGGCGATTAAAATGAGGCATTAACCTAAATAATTCAGACCCATTTAAGGAATGACAGAGGATTAGTTAGAGGGAAAAATCTGGCTCAGAACACAACAAAACAAGGTCTATCATTCCATATAGACTAATAACCCTTGGAAGTTGAGTTTAAAACTTAGATAATCAGTCATGTCACATACCACACACCATTTGTTTGTGAACAGACACCTGTAGCAAAACTTGATGATACTTAAGGAGTTTGTTTCCTGAAAGTAAAACATATCCTTTGCTTTGTAAACCTTGTCTTTATAGATTATAAAAACATAAGCTTCTATCAGCCCCATTCTGAACTGCAAATTCCAAGTGGAATGGAAATAAATTAATTTGGAAAGTCCCTTGAATTCTTTGGAGTGGAATTAGACCTGAGGGTCATTTTTCTGAGTCTTGCCACGACCACCATCAATATTTTATAGTGACACTTTGTTAAACAACTTGAACAGGGAAAGAATAGTGTAATCAAATATAGTTAACCAAGTAATAAGCAAACAGATATGTCTGGAGATAGCATTTTAAAAAGCAACAGTATATTTTTCAAGAAAACTAAATACAGTAAAGGCCTCATTTATCCAGTATTGTTAAGCAATGAGGTTGTCCATACAAGTGCGTTTTCCAGATAGCAGCTGATCTCCCCTTTAAATGACAACATTTCAAAAATTATCTTGATGGAGATTATTTTTAAATGTATTATGCACATCCCACAACTTCCCACTAGCTTATTTAAGCCAATCTGTTATGTCTTTGCTAAGCCTTTTTTTCAATGACTCAAGATCCTCAAATATTAATATCTACTGTGATACAGTTTTATCCACAGGGTTGCCTGGAGTTCCTAGGGTTTTAGCCGTAGACCCAACCGCTGCGCTTTCTTAGTTCTTATGTGGCCCTTTCTCCCTTTTGTCCCCTTTTCTTACAATTGTCCATATGTCTTCTTCCTGCAGTGGTTTCCCTCTTTTAATTTGATACTTTAAAAAAATGTCTTCTTCTTTTTTATTTTCTATTATGAAAACAACACATGCTTATTCCATAAAACTTAAAAAAATATGGAAAATTTTAAATTGCTCCTTGTGTGTGTGTGTTTTTTTTTAACTCACAGATTTGTTTTCAAGTACACTGAGAAAGCAATAGCTGCAGTAAAACACATAAAAATGTGTCTTCTTCACCATCAAATTGGTATTAACTGATCAACACATAAGTGCACATATAAGAGTAACATCTATTGGATGTTGGGCAGGGCGGAGAGGGGCGGGGAGAGGGGATGGGTATATGCATACACAAAGAGTGCAATGTGCACCATCCCAGGGACGGACGCACTTGAAACTCGGACTTGAGTGGGGGGGCAAGAGCAACATACATAACCTAAACATCTGTACCTCCATAATATGCTGAAATTAAAAAAAAAAAAAAGTTTACACTCTGAAAAAAAAAACGTGTCTTCTGCTTTTTGTGCTTAATATGCCAAGATTTTTTTCTTTAAAATAAATATTTTCAAGGCAATATAATAGTCTATCAGAGGGATTTTTCTTCATTAAAAAGATTCTGCTTATAACCACACGTGAGTAACCTCTAGTTTTTCTATACCACCTTGACACTGAATGCCACACTTTACATCACATCCCTCAAAGTAAATCCACCTCACAAAGCATGAGTGAAAAATGTAGATTGCTCTGAAGACTTTACAGAAAGACAGGGAAGAATTCGCTTCATAATTTACAGTTGAATAATATCCATCAAAATAAAAACGTACTAAAATAATCATTGCAATGTTTGTAACACAAAGATTGGGAGGCAATCTTTTTTTTTTTTTTTTTTTTTGAGACAGAGTCTCACTCTGTTGCCCTGGCTAGAGTGAGTGCCGTGGCGTCAGCCTAGCTCACAGCAACCTTAAACTCCTGGGCTCAAGCGATCCTCCTGCCTCAGCCTCCCGAGTAGCTGGGACTACAGGCATGCGCCACCATGCCCGGCTAATTTTTTCTATATACATATTTTTAGCTATCCAGATAATTTCTTTCTATTTGGGAAGCAATCTTAATAATCTATTTATAAGGGACTGATATTATATATCTATGAAATGAGATACTATGTTGCCATTTAAAAGAATTGTATAGATTCATATTGCAGATATGGAATAATCCCTAAGATATATTATAATATGAAAATACAAGGTGGAAAACTATACATATATATGTACGTGTATGTGTGTGTGTAAATAGGTATGTATATACACATACACATGTATTTCGGATTCATAGACAAGGAGGCATACACATACATATGCTCTAGAAACTCAAATTGATTCTGGAAGGCTACATGAGAAATGTTAACAGGGACTTCCTCAGGTTGGGCAGGTGGTTGGGAGGCTGAAGGTCGGAGTTGCATTTACTCTTCACCCTCGGGCAAATAGAGAGCTATGGTTGTTACCGATGTTTCACCCTGTGCATGTATTACTCTCTTTCAACACCATTGTGAATTCATTTAACTCATTTAGTTTTTAAAAGCATAATAAAAACAATGAATACTTCCTGTTTTCTCTGTGTCAGGCAGTGAGAACCTGCACATGTATAATTCTATTTAATCCTCACAATCGTTCTGAAAGGTGCATACCATCATTATCCCCATTCTATAGATAAAGAAACCAAAAAAACAGTGAGGGGGAAGTGGGTAAGTAAATATGCCCAAGATTAACAGAGCTGAGATTTAGATCTAGGTAGATTGGCCCTACAGTCTGCATTCTTAAGCCCCAAAACATACAGGCCACAAGCACAAAACAAAAATAAAAGTCATAAAGCCATTTACAAAGTAAATGGCTTAACACATGAAAGAATTTATTCATTTTAGGAAGCCAAAAAAAAAAAAAAATCCAGGCAGGTACTAACTAGGATACTGGTACGGATTTTTTTCCCACATCTTCTTAAAGCTCAAAACTGAAACAGCATTACAGTGTGGTGACAGCTATACTGGATAAAGAATTATGCTGGATATTTTTAATGTATATGTAAAGTACATTTTATGTACTTCACACCGGGATAACTGGAAACACTTTACTATGGAAGCCTTCAGCAGCACCACCCAATATCCCTTCCTGTTCCTGTTTCCCACACTGCTCCACAAGTGCCGCAGCAGTCGCAGAGAACTACTGAGGGTCCCCAAGGGCAAGCCCTGACGTGTCCCACTCCTGTGCTCTGCTGTGCCTGAACTGCTCTTTCAACTGTATATTCCTGCCAGTCATAGTCCTAGACATCCTTCAAGGTCATGACCAAATTCTACCTCCCACAAGAAAACTCTCCTGATTGTCTACATCAAAGCTCATCTCTCCCTCCTCTGGGGCTTTCTTAACACTCCATTCACTAGAAATGCAATGGAATACAGGGAATGGCATGAGTCATCAAAAAACATAGGTCAGATGGCAGCTCGGGAAGTGTGAGCAGCCACTTCTGGGCTCTGGGAGGTTAGTCATCTTTGCTTGCTCCAGGGAATGAGATGGAGGTGCCCCTCACACAAGAGGCAGGAACTTGCTGCCAAAGGAAGCATGTGTTTTGAAAGAAACAGAGATGATTGGGGCACATGTTTCCTGCCGTAGTGGGACTTGTATGATGCAGCCAACTTCCAAATCTAGATTGAGCTGGGCTATTGGCAAAAGATGAGGTTGTCTTCAAGATACCCTCCCAACCTCACCCCTGGTCTGTGTGCTGTGTGTGTTTAGGGTGGGTAGGTCTTGGTATATTGTGCATCCAAATTTTATATTAGCAAGAGGGGTATTTTTTGTTGGTTTGGTTTGGCGAAGGGGGTTTGATTTTGCAAGTCATGGCGCTGAAAAACATTAAGGATCCAAGATTAACAGGTTAAGGATCCAGGGCTTGTCCACATATAAATTAGAAGAGAAGCTGTCCTTCCTTGCTGGATGAAGTGGAGCCCTGAAAGAGAGAACGAGAGAAAGGGATAGTGGGAGCAAAGGCCAAGACAAAAGGAGATTCTGGGAGCCCGTGCACGGTAGGCTTGCTCTGATCCAAAGGAAACCCTGGAGGAAACCCCCAAAGAAATGCCTGCACCACACTCTGGTATCTGGGTATGTTCCGAATTGGCCATAAGGAAGACGGGACCCTTTTGATGATGAACCAAGCCAGCCCATGGGCCTTTGCAACTATTGCAGGGTAGGCCCCAAGAGCCAGGATGCAGCATTTGAATGCTGAAAGAAGCCAGGCTTCCCGAAGACTAGAACATGCCTTCATCGTTGGGTAGCATTCTAGATGCTCTTTGACAGTTTGGAAAGGAGAAATGGGTGAGGGGTTAGGGCAGAATCCCACTGAGATCTACGAAAGGAAGGGAATGAAGAAGGTGACTACAAGGTCAGAGCTGGGTGGCTGGAAGCCCAGAGGAGCTTCCTTGGGGAACAGACAGGAAAGTACCTCCTCAGAGGGGGGCAGGCCTGAAGAGGAACTGGCAAAGGAAAACGCAGGCAGAGGCCAGAGGAGAGGACCCAGGCAAAACAGGCAAGGAGGCAGATCCTGGGCAGGAACACTGGGTCACCAACCTAGAAGCAAGACCACTAGCTCCGCCTAGCGCTTCCTTCAAATCCACACAGATACGCGAAGATCTTTCTTCCTTATTTGTGTCTCCATCCATTTTACGCTAGCTCTCTTACAATTCGGTTGCTTGATTTTATTTACCTAGCTTTTCCAGTCAGATTATCATTCTACACCTTTAAGAGCTTCATGAATACAAACAAGAAAAATCCTTTGAGTGGACACTCAAAAGGGTTACCTGGAAGTCTTCCTATTGAGAGATCCTTGATGCACATAGATAATCACACAACATGTTGGAATTGCTGTTCTGGAGTTGTTGGAGTTGTTTAGCATGGACTTGCATTAGATTATTTCTGATGTGGCTCTTTTTCCTCTTTACTTTAGGAATGAAATGACAAATTTTTCCCAGGTGGCGGCAAGAAAATTAAAAGTACAGCCCATCTGCACTCTTGCCTCAAATGGAAAAAAGAAGACAAAAATCCCATTTCAAATGAATTTTTGCCATAAACTCAAGTACAGCAACAGATGCGAAAAAGCCCTGGGAGAGAAAACATAACACTCTCAATTCCCAATAAAAATAATCAATACTGGCTAAAGTGCTAAAAAAAAAAAAAAAAAAAAATAAAATACAACTCAACAGGATGAACAGAAATCCACCCCACTTACCAATTCTTTCAAAAAAAAAACCCACACACAATTGTTTCCAGAACGCTACAGGGTGTGCCAAGAATCATACCTGGAGGACAGCTGCTGTTGACAATGTCACCTGCCAGGGGAAGATTACCTGGAGGAAGTTCACACATTTCCTCTGCAGGACTGAGGGAGACTGTGGGGAGGGGTGGAGGAGTGGTGTGGGGTAGAGGAGGAGGAATGATCGAAATGGGTATCAGGGGAGTGTACGTAATAATAACTGACAAATGATTCCCGGCTATGAAACCAGACATTCGGCAGCTTTAAAATGTTCTAATGCCAAGCAGTTGACATAATTTGTTGTTATCACTTAACAGAAACACTACCAGATGCATTCTGAAAAGGTAAACCCATATTTAGCCACGGAATGGGAGCCAAGGCAAACATGGAAACCAAAGAAGAGCCAAGAAAAGCAAGAGCCAGGTGCTTGCACGCTAGGGTGGTTTTGTGTGCTGTGGCTGCATTTTCGTCATCACTGCAGAGTGTTCAATAAGAGTCTGAAATGGGTACGCGGGGCACCTCCCCGATTTGTTGGGTCAACATGGCACACAACGTTCTGTGGCAGCTGTCTCTTGGTCTAATCCAGGTATACAAAGGTAGATGGCAGTTATCAGGGTAGACTGGAGAAACACAGTGGACCCTTGAACGGCATGGGAGTTCAAGGGTTGTTGGTTGCACCAACTTCCTGAGCAGTCAAAATTCATATATAACATTTGACTCGCCAAAACTTTAATTAAAAATAGCCTATTGTTGACTAGAAGCCTTACCAATAACATAAACAATCCATTAACACATATTTTGTGTGTTATATGTGTCATGTCCTGTATTCTTACAATAAAGTAAGCTAGAGAAAAAAATGTTATTAAGAAAATCGTAAGGAAGGGAAAATATATTTACTATTCATTAAGTGGAAGTGGATCACCGTAAAGGTCTTCACCCTCATCATCTTCATGTGCAATAAGCTGAGGAGGAAGAGGGGGAGTTGGTCTTGCTGTGTCAGGGATGGCAGAGGCAGGAAAAAATCCATTTATCAGTGAACTCACACAGTTCAAACCTGTGTTGTTCAAGGGTCAGGGTCGATTGTATCTACCCATATGCAAGTGTGCATGAACACACATCCTCACATACACACTCGATACTCTATGCCAACCAGAGTCCCAACCCTACAGCACTGGTTCACCTACACCCTGGTCTGCCTCTGCACAGCCCCTCTCTGAATGGCACCCAGCCCCACTCCACAGCCAGCCGTCAGTGTTACTGTCCATGGTCTTTTCTGACTCTCCCTCCACGGGAAGTCACCAGAAAGCCCTAAATAGCAACTGACACCGCTCAAGGTCCCCTTTGCTAGGTGCAGGGCTGACACAGAGCAACTGTTGTCTTCACCCAGTGATGTGCCTTTCCCAAAAGCCCTGCTGCTCCCTGGAAAATGCTTCACTGACGGTTCTGATCAGTTCTCGGACTGTCTCTCTTTTAAAAAATTATTATTTTTTAATTGACAAATAGAAAGTGCATATATCTATGGTGAACAACATGAAGTTTCGAACTACGTATACATTGTGGAAAAAATGTAATATTGCAAATAATGTAAATAAAAGTTTTTAACTTATGCATTACCTCACATATGTTTTTGTGGTGAGAACACTTGAAATCTACTCTCTTAATGATCTTCAGTATACAATACATTGCTGTTAACTATAGTCACCATGTTGTACAATAAACCTCTTGGCCTTCTTAGTCTGGATTTGAACAGCTGCCTCTCTGTATGTGCACTGGCTGTAGATGTTACCAAATGAATTGAGACAGGTATTGAAGATACACACAAATTCTTCCATGAGATCTTTCTTTTTATTACTTTGTCCCATATCTACCAATAAGCAAGACATTTGGAAATTTATGGTCTTGATGACTGAAAATGATAAATCTTGAATTTCAGAGTGTGATAGAGCTTGTTGAAAATTTGGATTTCTGGAGTATCTTATAGTGGCAGAAAGTGCCAGAAGTGCTCCCAAAACACCACAAGAAAGGGGGTACATCAAAGAGTTATGAGAGCCCATTGGAAGAGCTCCCAAAGGATGAAGCTGAAACAATTTGATTAACAAAGCAGTACTGGATTATAACCCAATATCCATGTGTCCATACTGATATAAGTAAACGATTGAAGAAATATTAATGAATAAGTGGGGGGAAAGAGACAAACCTCCTAGCAGTAGAATTCTGTAATTTACATAGCTACCCCCTTCTCAAAGATGTGGAGTATAACACCCTGCTCCCCTTAGGTGCGGGCTACCCACAGTGACTTTCTCCCAAAGAGTAAAAAATGAAAAGGTGGAAAAAAGAATCCCTTTATGGTAGAGAAAGCTATCAAAACTACCTCAGTCGGGTGATCAAGGTTAACATCAACAGTGAGGCATGTTGTACTTCCCCTGATGCGATGGGACCAGAGGGGCACTTTAACCTCTGTGATCTTTCTTCCAAAAACCCATAACACCAGTCTAACCATGAGAAAAACATCAAACAAACTCCAGTTGAGGGACATTCTACAAAATACTATCCAGTACCCCTCAAAACAGTTAAAGGTCCTTAAAAACAAGGCAAGTCTGAGAAATTGACACAGCCAAGAGGAGCCTACGGAGACATGACCACTAAAGGTAATGAGGTGGCCTGGATGGAATCTCATCCTGGAGAAAGGACACGAGGTGAATAAAGTGTGGACTTTTGTTAATAATGATACTCTATGAACATCGGCACATTAATTGTTGCAAATGTAACATACAAATGTAAAGTATTAATAAGGAAAACTGGGTGGGAGGTATATGAGGACTCTCTGTACTATCTTTGCAACTGTTCTATGTTACTCTAAAATTAAAAGTTTATTTAAAGAAATTTGGATTTGTGGGTGCATCATCCCCAGAGACTGTGATTCAATAGGTCTGGTGTAAGACTCATCAACCTGCTAACTAACTAACTAACTAATCTGTTAGTCAGCTAGCCAAGTGATTCTGTTGCCAGTTGCATGTGCAGTCTTTTAAAAGGTCCAAGACATATTTGTTCAACCACAAAAACAATTGGCCACTGAAATGTCCACCTCCCTCTATACATGAGTACTAGCAGCTTCAAGGAAAAAAGTGACTGCCTCTTACTCACTTGGCCCAAGGGTACCACTCCCAGTGCTGGACCACTCTGAAAATGTTGTCATATTATTCCATGGCCTTTCACCAAAGGCCACATTTCCTCAGGTTTCTACAACCCCAAGTACGATCACATTCGCAAAGATAAGCTTTAAACAGTGATGATGTAACAGACTGCCTGTGGCCTCCAGCTCTGCAAGCTACCAAAGTAAAGAAAATGAAACGAGCATAAAAGACAGGGCTTCCAGCCGCCCTCAAACTGAACATAATGTCACATAGACAGAAGCTATTCATTCACCAGGAAGAGAGTCGGGGAGGCGCCATGTACATCTTCAAAGTTTGATCCAACTGCACTTACTGGTACATTGTCTAATGGTATTCTTCAAAACCCTAAGGGGTTTATATTTGCTCAATTAAGGCATAATTTTTGCTAAGGAGATGATGTTCAGTACTAAATAAGAACCTTGTGGGACTATTAAAATAGTTTGGTTGAAGAGGATAAACATACATGGCTATTATAAATCCTATCCATGTCATTAAAATAGGTTGCTATAGACTATTACAGAACAGTGGGATTGCGTCTGTATTATTTTTTCTGTGGGTATTTAATGCCTTAATCCTTTCATGAATAGCCTGGTTTTTTGGCAGGCATGCTATTAATTTCCTGTGAAGATGACATTTTCACAGTGACAGGATGGTCAGTTACTCCCAAGTTGTATCGTTTGTCTTAACTTACAGACTTTCTTGAAGCATCAGGAAAAACATAACTGGTGGCGATGGTGTGTGTGTGTGTGTGTGTGTGTGCGTGTGCATGTGTGTGTGTGTGTGTGTGTGTGTGTGCATTTTCACCCACACTATGCCCCCGCATAGGGGCCAGACTCATGAGCTCAGCCTGTATACCAGGCAACAGTCTCCATTGGCAATGTTTTCATTACTAATTCTTTCTTGCTCCTGGGATTAAATTGTAACACTCTCTGTTTTTGACCAAAATGCAACGAATTCTCAGCCTAACTAACCTCAAAGAGGGACTTACTGTAATTTTGGACAGGCTGGCAGTCTTTCAAGAGGGCTCATGGGCAGGTTTGCTTTTGGAAAACAGCCTGGAGTTGGAGATTTGGGGTCTGAAGTAGAGAAACGTAGAAAAAACTTCATTGAAGAAATTTAGCCCAAATCCATGTTGCCAACCTCAAATGATTAGTTTCCATATAGAAAACAAAAATAAAGATGAGGACAAGATAAAGTTTATCCCCCAGACTGCTCGACTAACATGAATCATCCAAACCCAGTAACCAGGATATTTCCGTCCACAATACCTCAAAACAGACTCAAATGGCATTGAAATAAATTGTATTTCCCCATTTTTAATGGCTGAGAGTTCATTTGAGTTAAACAAATGACATCATACAGGGGGAAAAACAGCAACATTTAGCTGCCTATAACCATGGTGGACACTTTCAAATATGATCTTTTGGACTTATAATACCTGTTAAACCACAATAGATTCTGCAAATGTCAACGTCGGGCTGTTAGTGAAGCAACTGATCAGAATCCCAAATCCTACGCTTCTAGGATAATTTGTTACTGAGGCAAATTATTTCCTTTTAAGTAGAGTCACTAATTAATCCTCACAGTGCTCAGTGTTGATAAATATAAACACTTGCCTCCTTTAGCAGGCATGAACTGCAGCGAAGCTAAATTGTTCATGGAGCAAATCAGAGGAGAGCCGAAATTTCAAATGAAATGTTTGCCTCCTAATTCTGAACTCAAGTCATTTTTTTTTCTGCACTGCTGAGAAATTGCTACAGAGATAAGAAATAGGCCAAACAGAAATCATCACTACATGGATGCTTCTTGGTATCTATCTGTGCTTAGACACCTGAGGCTGCCTTTTGGTTTCTAATTCATTTTGACTCTTTTCTTTCCTGGGTATGGTAAATGACCCCATCCAGGAGGGGTGAGGGAGGGCAACAGATAACTGGCCAAAAGGGAAAAGACCCAGTTGTTGCATCCTGTTTTCTGTTAGACCACAGTTTCAAGTTCCTTCAGGGCAATTGTTCAAGATGAATGTACCATCTTGTGGTATCTTGTCAAAGCACTTTCTCAAGTCAGCAACATCAAATGCACTCTCTGCACTCAATTACTGATCACGTGCCAGCCCCTTTGCTAGGTGCTGAGGATACAAAGACCAATACAACATCCTCTTTTATGGTCCAGTAAAGGAAAATGTAAGAAAGCCTCACCTTTCCTCTTGGAAACCTGTGCCTGAATGTTTTTGTCACTTGCCATGTGGTTGGAGAACTGTCTGCCATTGAAATTACCACCTCCCATCCCTCAGGGGTGCTCTAGAGCACCCTGTCCAATAAAAGTATAACGCGGGCCACAGACACAAGCCACACTAGTAATTTAAGTTTTCTAATGGTTACATTTTTTTAAAGTTTTAAAAAACATGTGAAATAACTTTTAATAATATATTTCATCTAAACCAATATATCCAAAGTAACATCATTTCAATACGCAATGAATATGAATAAATTATTAAATTAATGAGATATTTTACCTTTTTACACTAAATCTTTGAAATCTATGTTTAGTCTACCTTTACAGCACATCTTAATTTGGACTAGCCAGATTTCAAGAGCTCAGAAGACACACGTGGCTAGTGGCTGCCATATTGAAGGGCGCAGCTCTAGACCCCTGGTCTGGCCTCTTTTCTTTCACTTTGGGGAACTCAAAGCATCTGTTCAAACAAAAAGGTAACGTATTAGCTTCCTATCACTACTGAAACAAATTCCACAAACTTAGTGCCTTAATACACACAAATTTTATTATCTTAAAGTTCTGTAGGTCAGCAATCTGAAAGGGGTCTCAATGGGCTAAAATCAAAATATCGTCCGGGCTGTCTTTTCTTCTGGAGGCTCTGAGGAAGAATCCATTTCCTGACTTTTCCAGCTTCTAGAAGCTGCCTGCTCTCATTGACCCTTGGGCCCCTTCCTCTATCTTCAAAGCCAGCAATGTGGCATCTCTCCGCCCCTCCCTCTGTGATCCCATTGTCCTGACTACAGCTGGGAAAGGTTCTCCCAATTTAAGGAGATTAGACTGGGCATACCTGGAGAATCCTAATCTCCCCTTCTCAAGGTCCTTAATTTTATCCCATCTGCGAAGACCCTTTTGGCATGTAAAGTAACATATTCACCGGGGATGAGGGCCTGGACATATTTGAGAGACCACTATTCTGCCTATTACAGGTACAAAGTTTTGTTTTGTTTTCACCATAAATAGGAGTAAACATCTGAAGTTGGGGACTTGGGGAATCCATCAGGTTACACTGGAAAGGCATTGTCTTTTCCCCTCAAGCTCATTTAGGAAGAACAAAGATTTCCTCCCCTGGATAAGGAGGACAGACTCACTTTTATGAAGTTCTACCCATATCCCAGAATAAAAATGTTGTCTTCCACATGCCACTGATTATTCATTCAAAAAATATTTTAATGTCTTCTAGATACCAGACATGTACCAATCCTACAAAACAGCCAGAACCAAATAGCAAAAAGGAAAATTATGGCATAAGTTGATAGTTCTTTTTCTAAGGTCAGAGGTTTTAAAATTATTTTTGCCTTGTTTTGTAACCTTTTATCATGTTGGAAGCACGCTAAGAGCATGATTTCTTTCCCCAAATAATGTTTCATATTATGAGAAGAAATACCGTAGAAGAATGCAAATGAAGAATAACAATTTTTAAAAAACCCTTTATTTGTCATAAAAATTAGCACCTTTAATATATGGAGCCAGAGATAAAATAGAAATACAAGCAAAGACCAATACATTGGAGATTTTCTTAGGAAAATAATTTTTTAAAGACTTAACTGCTTATGAAGCAATTATGTGTTTATCCACATATATAAATACATCTTTTAATGTAGCTTATTACTTGCAACAGGGTCCTGCCAAGAATGCATGTTGTCTGTCACCTGGATTATGGCCTTGGCCCCTTTTGGAAACATAAAACCAAAAACTGTTGGGGCAGGAAGGAACTTCAGACCACACTGTCCAGCCCATACATTTTATAGATTAGGAAACAAGCCAAGTAACTTGCTCAGAGTCCTATTAAGTATCTAGTGGCTCAACTTGAGCCAGGCTCTGGACTCCAAACTTCCAGTGCACTTCTTTTTCCACTGGCCAGGTGAGGAGGGGTAAAACTCTCCCTACCCACTCATTCATTCATCCATCCAACCATTCGGCAAACATTCGCCCAGTGCTTACTACATGCCAGACCACTGCTCCAGGGCTGGGGGCACCGCAGGAGTAAAACTGGCAAAGTCCAAGCTCTCAGAGACCTTACGCTCTTGCTGTGAACAGGTAACAAATACACACTTATGTTAGGTGGTGAAAAGGCTAAGAAGGAAAATTAAGCAACATAAGGGGGCTCAAGAGTGACGGGAGGTTGCTGCTCCTCACAGGGTGGTTAGGGAATACACCACGGGTAAGGTAACATTTGGGCAGAGAGTGAATTTGGAACAAAATCTGAAGACACTTAGAATAAAGCTAATTATAAATGGCATGGACATGATGAAATGCTGATGGAAAATCCCAGAAAGGCTAGTGAGGAGTGGGACTCAGGACATATGTGAAGGGGAAGCAGGTGGGAATGGGTGAAATACAGAAGGAGGTGATTTGACCCGAGTGGGGACATTGGAGGTGACGTTCTGCCATCTGGTCACCTGAGCTGGGCACACCCGAGCGGGATGTGACCTCTGAGGAGCCCCCGGGAACTCACCTCTGTCGTGTGCCTGGCACCTGGCACTGCTCCAGGAGCTGCCTCTGAGGACAGGCCCCGGGACCGCAGGTGAGCAGTTCTGATCTGAATCTGAGAGGTGAACTTGGGCAGAAGAGGCTTTTCCTTTTCAATGACCAAAGAATTAAGAAATCCATCCAGATTTCTGGGGATGAAAGTGGATGAACCAGCAAGGAAAGACCTCAAAGGTCGGACTAGATTAGGAGCCCACCTGTTTGAAACAAGGAATGCAAGCGACTGAGAAATGAACTGTTCAAGAAGTCAGGCTGATCATGCCCAAGGAAGCTTTTCACGAAGTGTGATTTAGGCTTTTGTAAGCCGTGGCCTGGGCTGCTGTACCACCTTGAGGCTCAAAGGAGCAACTGCAGCTTTGAAAGAACAGAGTCGATCATCGATGTTCTGGACAGGGCTTCTGGGCTTCTGCGGTCCCTTGCCAAAGCCTCCTTCTCACTGTAATAAAACTCCATTTGGCCCCGGGGTGGTGGCAAGTCCTGCCCTGTCGTGAACCCTGCGGGAGAGGCTGCAGGGCTACCTGTGGAAGGGCAGTGTGTCCCAACAGCTGCCGGCTGTCCTGCGGCTCTAAGACCAGTGCGGGTGGGCTGCGGGGTGGACAGGCACCACTGTCCAAGCAAGCTGCCGAGAGGACCGCCTTAGCCTGCCCCCGACTACCTCCAGCTCCTGTTTCTTCACGCTGATTCGCAAGTCGGCTTCTGATGCAAACAGCACTTCCGCACTCGCGGAGAGGACCACACTGACCATTCTGCAGCCTTGTCCTACATACGTTGGCAAAGGGGGTGTCCTTCCCTCTCCCGGTATTTACTCCTGACAAGAACCCTGGCTTAAAGCCTCCTCCTCCATCTTCTCCCTGCTCCTGTTTCTGCAACCTCCTCCTCCAATCCAGGTCCTTTACAGCAGCGGTCTCCAACCTTTTTGGCACCAAGGACCAGGTTCATGGAAGACAATTTTTCCATGGGGGGGACGAGGGGGGAGCGGTGAGGGAGGTTTCTGGATGATTCAAGCGCATTACATTTATTGTGCAGTCAAATCTCTCTGCTAATGATAGTCTGTATTTGTGGCCACACCTCAGCTCCACCTCAGATCATCAGGCATTAGATTCTCATAAGGGGCTGGTAATCTAGATCCCTGGCACGTGCTGTTTACAGTAGGGTTTGCGGTCCTATGAGAATCTAATGCGGCAGCTGATCTGGCAGGGGGCGGAGCTTATGCGGTGATGCCAGCGATGGGGAGCGGCTGTAAATACAGATGAAGCTTCGCTGGCTCACCTGCTGCTCACCTCCTGCTGTGCGGCCTGGTTCCTAACAGATCACAGACTGGTACCAGTCTGCAGCCCGGCGGGTGTTGGGGATGGCAGCTTACAAGACAATGGGCACTTCCTGTTTACCACCTCAGGGTTGGAGTTTGGTCTGGAGTTTGGAGAGCCAAGCCTCCATGTCAGGAGATGAGGCAGGGCTCCAAACGTAGGAACAGGGGCCGGGGGGCTCAAGACCGTGGCAGAGATGAGACAGGCAAGTGCGCCAGCCTCTCTCTGCCTGCCTTCATGGACAGCAGCCTTCCCCTCACCTGCACTCACCCCAATTTTAAGAGACTGAAGAGAAAACCCTGGTAATGTGTGCTTTCAGGGGGCAAGTCAAGAAACGCAGAAAAGTTTTCTGGTTGGTTTTTTCTTTTGAATGAACTATCTTCAGTTATCCTTAAACATTATTTCTCTTCAAAATTTTCTCTTTGGCTTTTGCAGAAATGTCAGAAACCACCTAATTAACATACCCATAAGTGCTTTAAACAAATCTTGTTGAATAATATATTTCAAATGAATTTTCCATTGTGAAATACAGCATACATTTAAAATATTATTTAACATATCGACTGCCATACTAGAAAAAAAAATTTTCCTCAAGGCCACAGTGTTTAATTAGGAAAATAGAATAGAAACTTCAAAAACAAAACAATCCTTTCTAATTTAATGAAAAATTTGTTATTTTTTATTGTTTTCTGTGCATGAGTTATATGCAGCTTGAAAAACTGTTGTCATTGCTCCCAAGGTGAAGAGACATGTGAGTTATATATGCTTCAGAAGCATATATAACTAGTGTGAGTTAAATACAACTCACATGGCAGTTAATGTGTTAAAGGATGTATTATAATTTGAAGAAAAATAATAAATTAAAAATCCAGGGACACAACACTCATAAATTGAATATTATTTGCACCTTAGAAGCCTGGGTTGCATCCTTCTCCCTTTCCTCACTTCTAGAGGTAATTCACTCTCCAGAATTTTGCATTAATGCATTTGATAGTCGTACATATTCATATATATGTGTCAATATATGTTCACATATATGACTAAATGGGTTTGCATATATATGTATACACACATATGTGTATATGTGTATATATCCCTAGCATAGTGTTTACTTTTGTCTGTTTTTGAACCTTGTCTAAATGAACTCACTTTTTTGTATCCTTCTGTGACTTGCTTCTTTTGCTTGTTTTTTGTTGTTTTTTTTTTTTGAGACAGAGTCTGGCTCTGTTGCCCTGGCTAGAGTGCCGTGGCATCAGCCTAGCTCACAGCGACCTCAA
>NW_012134969.1:4091378-4092639 GCF_000956105.1 Propithecus coquereli | reverse complement strand
AGAAAAGTAGACAAATACATGTACAACTCTCCGCAGAAAATTTAATGTGTATTCTGGTTTTGCTTGAGAATTGTTAGGTTTCTTGAATTTGTGGATGGTTATTTTTCATTTCCGGAAAATTTCTAGCAATTATCTTTTCAACTATTAATCCTGTCCCATTCTCTCCTTCTATAATTATTAGATCTGTGTTAGTTCTCCTTTCCCTCAATGTCACAAACTTTCTTTCATATACCCCATTTTTGTCTTGCTGTGTGACATTCTAGATTATTTTTTCCAATTCCCTATTTCTTTTTCACTTACGTCTAATTTGCTGTTAAACACAACTGTGGAGTTTTTATTAATAAATTTCAATTATTTTAGTCTTCATTTTCCTGAAGTTTCTGTTTTTAAAATGTTTTATTTTTCTGTGTTCAATTTTTATAAGATTTATTGGATGTAATTTACACTTCACAAAATTCACCCTTTTAAAAATGTACAATTCAGTGGTTTCTAGTATATTCAGAGTTGTGTAAACATCACCACTAATTACAGAATATTTTCATCAACCCCAAAAGAAACCCTGCACCCATTAGCAGTTACCCCTCATTCCCCTTTTCCCCAGCCCCTGGCAACCACTAGCCTGCTTTCTGTTGTTATGCACTTGCTTATTCTGACATTATATATAAATGGAATCATACAATATGTGACCTCTTCTATGTATCTGGCTTCTTACACTTAGCATAATATTTTTAAGGCTGTAGAAAAACAGCCTGTTGCATGGCAAGAGTGACACCATCTTGAAGCCAAACCGCCATAACAACTGATTGACTCCCACATACCAAGGTGTTCCAGTAGCACAGACAACCCCTCATAAAGAAACAATGCCTACAGCATAGGTAACCCCTCGTAAAGATGCTTATCTAACTTCCTCAGTGTTTCTCAAGAAAGTCTGAGGTGTGACCAGATGTCCATGTTTTACCAAAAAGCTTGCTATGTAAAGGATATTTTCTGGAAGACAATGAGAGGATCCACCATCTTGCCGTTGCTTAAGATATCACTTCTGTTTGTAAGTCACTATTGGATATTTCTTTCTGAGAAACTGGATGTGCCTTCCATCCTCTTTCTTTGGCCTCTGAGCTCCCTTGGCCTTTGGTGGTAGATTTGCATATTCCTGCTCATTGAGGATGACAGAACAAAGGATTATCCAAGTTATAGCATATGTGAGTATTTCATTTCTTTTAAAGGCTGAATACTATTTCATTGCATGGATAAACCAAATTTT
>NW_012134969.1:4077194-4081163 GCF_000956105.1 Propithecus coquereli | reverse complement strand
TCCTCTTTTGGCTTCTGTCATAATCTTCGACCATACTCCTGTGAATCAGTTTTGTTTTGCAGGTTAATTCCCTGTTCTCTCTGGTCGTTGTTAAGATGATCAGTTTTGCGGTTGTTTTTTAAACATTGCGTGTGCACACACACGTTATGTGAAATGTATATACAGAACTGCACAACATCGATACAGTTTCACCACCATCCAAGACAAGAAACAGAATATTGTTGGCACCACGGGAGCCTCCCGTATACCCTTCTCCCCAGGAAGTAAGCACTATCCGGACTAAATGACTATGGTCATCATTTCCTGTTTTTTGGCACCTGCAAATTTATATCTAACTATAAGTAACAAGAGCCAATCCAAGTTTTGAAAAGTCCTATATAGCACAATGCTGTTGCAGCAGAAACTCATTAATAGTAGTTGTCTCTATGAGGAGGTTCTTGGTGGCTAGAGAATGTTGAGAGGGACGTTTGTCACTGTACATTCTTGTATCTGTTGGAATTTAATACCATACGCACATATAACTCTTTCGAGGAGATATGCAAAAAAAAAAAAAAATTAAGTCCTACATGTAAATTAAAATATTAAGAGTGGTAACCTGGGAGACAAAGTTGCCTAAGATATTAAAACAACTTCTTGAAAGCATTAAACAACTAATAAGATATTCAGGATTCAATGGGTCAAAAATCTAGCAAAGGCAAAAAATCACAACAGGTAAACCACCCAGCACCCAAAGGATATTTTTATATCCTAAGAATATTTGCCAAACCTGAAGAAAATACTGTGATACAGAGTAGTATTTTGGCAACCTCATAGGGCTAGAAAGGCAAAAGTTAATTCTCTCCATCCCCTCAAACACAGCAACTCTCATAAACCACCCCCTCTCAAGTCATAACCCCAAAGTGCTACACCTTTCACACACAGGCCCCGGCCCAGATGTGTAGCACAATGTTAAGCCACCCGAGTGATCCAGAAAACCTCAAAGTCTGAATTTCAGTTAAAATGCTCCAAGACTAATTGTGCCCCAGGCATCTGTCATAAGCAGATGAAAATCCCCTGAGATATCATGCTCATCCTAGACTTTTACCCTGGGATTTTAAATCAAGTTCTTTTGACCCCAAAGCCTGTGGTCTTAACAACTTTACTAAACTCCACGGATAAAATAAAATAGTATATGGGAAAGGATGTGTTGGAACACAAAGGTCACCTAATCCAAACTCATGAGCTGTTTGGATTTCTTATCAAAACTTTCAGGAGTGATCAGCCAGCATTGCAGAACCTCCCCAAGGACAAGCATGCTCCTTTTCATTAAGGGAGTCTAACCCGTTTTTGCACAGGTCCAATTTTTAGAGCACAAGCTGAAATCCACTGCCAATTTCTACCCACTGGTCCTTATCCCATCCTCCAGGGTCACAAGTTTCGATCTGTCTCCACTAAAAGCTGTCTCCATTAAATTCCTCCATGTATTTAAAGACAGTTTTGAGGTCACTCCCCACATCTTTCCTCCTTTAGGCCAAACAGCCTTTTTGTCTTTCTGTGAAAACTCTTTCCATGATACATTTTTAGCTCCTTTGCCATATTAGACAACCATGAGTGTTTGTAAAATGGTATCAAGGATTTACAATACTCCAGGCACAGTCTGGAAAGCACAGACTACCGTCTGCCACACCTTGGACTTAAAACCAACCACGCAGTGCAACACAATACACTTTCTTGGAGTGTCTGGGTGGGAGCTAGCTAAGATGTCCAAGCGTTTTGCAAGATGTCATATCTCATGCTCTTTCATTCTTCAAAGAAGTCCTCCACCTTCTCTCTTCAGGGCATCTGTGAATGCCTTTTGCTCTACTGGAAACCTCTTCTCCCCCACCCCACTCCCCACCTCCCTTTTGCTGGTTGGTTCCCACTGAGCTCAAATGTAGCTTAAGCCTCAGCATGGTTTTAGGGAAGTCCTGACGAGGTTACTCTGTTTTTGGCTCCCACCGCCCTTAGACGACGGCAGTTAAATTATTATTTAAATAATTACTCATTTGATGACTCTCTGCCCACTAAACAATCAGGCATAAATTCTTTCCATAAAGGCAGGGACTAATGGTGGGTGTTAATAAATGTAGTTTCTTTTTTCATCCAAACATACTTCCACTCACAACAGGTCACTGACACTGAATGACTTTCTCTCCCTGCAGCCTCTTAGGACCCTAATAACAGCCTTGAGGGGTTCTCATCTCCCCCATCTTCCCCTTATCTCTCCCCTAAGTACCACTCTGTACTTAAGCAAGATTTAGTGCTTATCCCCACCTTATTAGAACACTTAGCCATTTGGGCCTGATTATTGGATGTGATTGTCATTCTATACACTGACTGTATCCCACCAGCTCTGCATAAACTGCAGACTTTGCCATTTAACCAAGGGCCTGTCCCTCTGAAGCCATGGCTTTCTAGGGTTTCAAGGCCAGTGAAAAAGTCCACTCAGTTGCACAGGCTTAGGCAGCTGACCTCCCAGAGTTTGCCACAAGCCATCTAAGGCTGTCTCAAAGACAGAGACTTACAGGTTGGAGAAGCTATTGTAACATTACAATCTCCCCCGACTCCACGCTTGCCTGCCCCACAACCACCCACGTCTTGCTATAAACAGAAAAGAGGTAAGAGGTTGGTTGCAGACATTCGTAGTTCTAGCAGCTTCATTTTTTCTGACAGCCCTGTGACTCTTTAGAAATTCATGGTATTTTAAGCCCTTATGGAATCTCAGCATCGGTTCCCGTATATTTAGAAGCCTCGGGTTCATAGGATTTATGTAAGTAACAGGGAAAGAATTATGTTTATATCAAAAATATAGTATTTGAAGGAAAATATTCAAGCCTATAGTTTTAAAAGGGGAATATGTTAACACAGAACCTTCCCACCTTTGGAGGAAAAGGTCAAATCCACAGTTTGGTCGAATGACAAAGGGAGGAAGTAGACTTGAAAGTTCCTTATCTGCTCCCCTAGTTTATTTCTATTCTGTTCTAATATCATCCTTCAGTGTGGTTGCTGTGCAATGCTCAGTAATGTTCTTTGACACCCCTGATCGGCACATTCCAACAAAATCTTGGCCCCAAGGCTGATTAAAAAGGCTACACGTGACATGGCCTATGACACTCACAGCGTTGACCTCCAGGTAGACAAATGAGTAACCACAAGTCTTCGGGACACATTCTCAAAATATTAGGAAGCCACAATTATTCGCTCCTTCTCTCCACATAAAATGCCTCATTAAAATCTAGATACTATGTCTCTGGTATCCTAACATGCCAGGAAAACAATGCCACTGAAAAATTAAATGTAAATCTGATAGAATCTGCTCTTGGTAAACCTATTTTGGCCCTTCCTTCCCCACATACTGAAAAAATTATACTTTCGACAATCACTATTTATTTTTTTGCTGAGGAGCAATAAACTCATCAAGTCTGTAATTTCTAGAACGTTCCTCTCCTCTTTGAGCAATCCTAGAGAATGGAAGAGTTGCCAGAATGTTGTTCGATTTTCTGAGCACATCAATGGTCTCATCTGCTTTAAGTCGGAGATTGCATCTCGATGCCTGCACGGTCCCAGCAGGCAACAGAAATGAGGGAATTGACAAGAGAACCCACTTCGGGACTAAAGGGGCAATCATCATTCAGTTCCTGCCAAATTGTTCTTCAACCTGTGTTTCAGCGCTTTCAATGTTTGCAGAAGCTGAAAATACAAAACAATTTTAAACATGAAATCTCATTGTTAAGTGCTGGTAATTGTTTTAAAAAGATCCCATGTCCAAACAAAACAAATTAGCGGGCAGAGTTGAGCACACAGAAGTCTGGTTTTAATCCCTCGCCTAAACTAAGAAATCCATTTAGGTGTCTGTTTAAAAGAGGGTGTGGTGCACAGGGAAGAGCTAAAGTATTGGGGCTTCAGTCTCTTTGAAAATGTTTCTTTTTCACTCTTTCGAGTTTAAAATAT
>NW_012134969.1:4074539-4076394 GCF_000956105.1 Propithecus coquereli | reverse complement strand
AAAGTCAAATTCCATTAGTAATAAAAAACCAGCAGCTAGCTTTTAAGTATTTCATGTACATGGTATGACAGACAAATGATCTCTACTAACTATGGAAAGAGTGCTCAAACCAGACCAGAAGAATTTCATAACTATGCTCATATTCAAGGCAACCATAATATTCTACTTTGCATTAAATCCAAAACAGATTGGGCAACCAGCCTTTTAAGTCACTTATGTCAGCATTTGGGGGCACTCATAAGTAGGTAGACTCCAGAGTAAAATTTAAAACGTTTCTAACTTCTCTCATTCTCAAAAACCATGATTTGAGCATTTGGATCCTTTCATGAGTCTTCTATCACAGCAGTTCCACTTGTATACTTGTGTTTTAGTTCAGTACAGAGTAGTTAATAAGATATTATAGGATGAAAACGAAGGACAGGTATTTCTTAAATTTATTGAAGAACTCTTAGTTGGGAGAAGAAAGATCACAGGCTTAAACAATTGTAAGATAAAAGAACAATTAATTGCAAATTATTACAAAAGAAATTTCTGAATTTTTTTGAGCCACTGCTAAAACAAAATTTTAGTGCATCCTGAAGTTCATATTTTGGTAAGTGAACATATTAAATTACCGAAGAGCAAAAAAAGTTACTGTTACACAGTACAAAATCTTAATGTAGTAACTGAGCACAGCCAAATAAACAGCTATAATTATTCAAAGCTGCTTTTGCTATATATCTGGTATATTAAACAATGTAGATTACTTTTTTAACACTGCACAAGTAACCAAAGGTAGCAAATCCAGCAATATTAAAACCTGATATTAAATAGTATTGAAACATCACAACAAAAACAAAATAAGAATCTCTAGAACTACAACTCTATCCTATGAAAGGAATGTACACAGATGGTAAAAAAAAAAATAAATAAATAAAGTGACAAGAGTGACTAACACTGTATCTGCATCTTCAGAGCAGGAATACAGCATATAAGTAAATGTTTACAGGATTTTTGCTGAAAATGAGAAAAAATGCTTTTCACTTTAGTACAATTTTTATAATTCCCACTGAAGCTCTTATTCTCTTGTGCTGGTGACAGGGGGACAGAGTTTTAAATGGAAAGTATTTTCCCTACACCCTGAGGGATGTGTCATTTTTTTTTTAATTCTATGGAAAGATTCCTTTGAAAAACATAAAATTTAAAGTGATATATTGGTGGGAAACTGCATATATTAATTCTGGAAGAATAATATTAGCTAAATAATTAACTAAGTAGACATTTAAATCTGGACTCTGATGATGAATCAAGATTAAACTTTGCATTTGGGGAACGTGCACTAATGTCAAAGTCACCTGATGTCAAAGTCACATGGGTAAACAATCTTTCACTTTATACACAGTGCATTTAATATGTAATTAAATTCTCCTACCAGCAATGTAAAACCCTTGTTTAAGCAAAATTAAAGTATTATGAATTAAATTAATTCACATCAACTATCTGAAAGGGTAAGTGGAACATTTTCCAAAGTATAAAGATGTTATGTATATTCACTGAGTGAATACTCTTAAAGGTTTTATAACACCATTAAATTGTACTAAACCGTCCAACAGATATTATCTTTTCTTCTGTGACTTATAAATGAATCATTGCTTTTGTATAAATCAGGAAATATTTTCAAAACCACTATCAACACCAAAAATATAAATGCAATTTAAACTCGGCTTAGGAAAAGAAGAACATGAAAGAATTGCCACATTTCAGTCTGAAATAAGATTCTGAAAATCCCCTATCAGCAGTCTCATTCACTTTCTTTCCACATATCGCTCGAAGGTTTTGAAATTGGTTAACAGAGAATTCAGCTCAATGCACATCA
>NW_012134969.1:4070672-4074489 GCF_000956105.1 Propithecus coquereli | reverse complement strand
CGAGGGCTTTAAGAGAAAATGGACTGAAGTCCCAAAAGGAAGAGGGAATTCTGCCTCCAGAATGTCTTCAGACTCAAATTACAACTCAGCTCTCCCTGGGTCTCTAGCTTTCCTGCCTCCCTTGCAGATTTTGGACTTGCCAGTCTTCACAATCATATGAGGTCATTCCTTAAAATCAATCAATCTCTCCTTCTCTTTCTACACATGTATCTATAGATATAGATACACACACAGACTTTATTGATTCTGTTTCTCTGGAGAACCTAATATCCTCAGCTTCTCTCTCTCCCAGGCCCCATCAGCCAATCAAACCCAAAGCTCAAGTTCACTGGGTTCAACAAATGCCTCCAAAGCCAAAGTTGGCTTCACTGCCTGTTTACAGCTCTACATGTCTACCTTCATTAGGTTCTGGCCTACATCCTCTTTCCCTTCATGCCAGCCCATCAATACATTCAGGAAGATTTTTTATATTTTATCCAGAATGTTCAATTGTTTCCAATAAGTGGGTTGGTCAGAATGGCTCGTCTGCCAAATGAATGAAAATGGAAATCAGTAAACAAGCTGACCTATTGTACCTTTCCTTAACTTATAGGCTATTTAATCATGAAATGTGGCTCATCTCTTGGTGGCTCCTATCATCTGGATATGTCTGAGCCATCTTCCTTTTGCCATACTTAGCATACTGCGTTAAATAAATGATAATAGTAATGATAACTACACACGTCTGATTCAAAAGCAAGGTAGATCCTTGCTGAATGCCTCTGATGGCTATGGGGTGTGGGGTTACATTGTGTCACTTACAAACTTTTCCTGAGCATCTCTCAACATGTCACTTTCTCTCTCATTCCCCCTGAATGGAGGCCTGTTTGTTTCCCCTGACACCTGGCATCTCTTCTTTCTCTCCGTATCACCCCTCTTTCTTTTCTCTCTTGGAGAGGGAGTCAGGGTGGAGAGGAAGACATCAAAGATAACTAAGAAATTACTCAAAGGCATTAAACCTGAATAGCTAGAATAATGAATGGTAGAGCACCTAGGAGGAGGTGCATGTTTGCTGGGGCAGGACGAGCTTGATTTTAGATATACTTGATTATAAAAGACAAGAGGGCAAAGGGAAAAAGCCACCCAACAACTGAAAAAAGGGGCTGAGAGCTTAGAAAGAACATTTGTTCTTTCTGTAAGTTTTTCTTCACTGCATGTTCACTGGGCCATGGAGACGATGCATGAAATGGCCTCTATTGGTGTCAGCTCTGACGGGTAGAATAAGAATGAAGGCAAACAAAGAGGAAAACCATACAGTTAAGCTAAGATAATAAATACTTTTGCCTTGTTTCTGGAAGCCAACCAGAGATCTTTTTTACATATCATCCTTCTCAAAAGTCTACTTAAAATTCTAGCATTGTAGATTGTCAGCTATATCAACTTGAAGCTCAAAGCAACACCACAAAGGAATGCAAAGAAAATACAACTATATATCCATCAGGACAAAGAGCTCTGACCAAGATATTTCCAGGCACAAGAGTGGCAAGATTCATCAATTATCAAACGTGAAAAGCCCAAAGGTTAGTGTGGGGTTTTTAAAAATGTTTTTGATAAGTATTCTATGAAATAAGGGAAATCTCAATTGTATAAAATATATATATATGGGGAAAATAACTGGAAGGAAATATACCAACATGTAAATAGTTATGTCTATATGTTATTTCAAGTGATTTTAACTGTCTTCTTTTTACATTTTTGTTTTTGAATATGGTGATATGATACAGTGCAATGGACAGAACTTGAGCTTTGGAGCCTGACAAAGCCGGGCATTCATTACCACTGTGCCCGTTGAGTAAGAAACTTAACCGCTCTGAGCCTGAGCTCCTCACATGAAAAAGAGGAATAATAATAATAAGGTCAATATTGGATTCAGTGACATAAAGTGCTTGCCATAGATAGTAAATGGGAATTATTATAATGAACATATATTGGATTTAGGTGGTCGCTCTTTCTCTTTCATTCTCTATGTTAATTATTATTTTAAACACTGCTTCTTCACTATTTGCTTCTGAGCTCCATTTCCAAAAGTAACATATCCTTCAGCAGTTTTTTCAGCACAGTTCATTATAAACTCATACAGTCTATTAGAAATTACCTTAAATTTAAGTTCATTCTTGAAAAATAGTTTAGAAGGATATGAAATTCTAGATTAGACATTTTTTAACCAGCACTTTGGAGATACTATTCTATCCTCTTTTGGCTTCTGTCATAATCTTCGACCATACTCCTGTGAATCAGTTTTGTTTTGCAGGTTAATTCCCTGTTCTCTCTGGTCGTTGTTAAGATGATCAGTTTTGCGGTTGTTTTTTAAACATTGCGTGTGCACACACACGTTATGTGAAATGTATATACAGAACTGCACAACATCGATACAGTTTCACCACCATCCAAGACAAGAAACAGAATATTGTTGGCACCACGGGAGCCTCCCGTATACCCTTCTCCCCAGGAAGTAAGCACTATCCGGACTAAATGACTATGGTCATCATTTCCTGTTTTTTGGCACCTGCAAATTTATATCTAACTATAAGTAACAAGAGCCAATCCAAGTTTTGAAAAGTCCTATATAGCACAATGCTGTTGCAGCAGAAACTCATTAATAGTAGTTGTCTCTATGAGGAGGTTCTTGGTGGCTAGAGAATGTTGAGAGGGACGTTTGTCACTGTACATTCTTGTATCTGTTGGAATTTAATACCATACGCACATATAACTCTTTCGAGGAGATATGCAAAAAAAAAAAAAAATTAAGTCCTACATGTAAATTAAAATATTAAGAGTGGTAACCTGGGAGACAAAGTTGCCTAAGATATTAAAACAACTTCTTGAAAGCATTAAACAACTAATAAGATATTCAGGATTCAATGGGTCAAAAATCTAGCAAAGGCAAAAAATCACAACAGGTAAACCACCCAGCACCCAAAGGATATTTTTATATCCTAAGAATATTTGCCAAACCTGAAGAAAATACTGTGATACAGAGTAGTATTTTGGCAACCTCATAGGGCTAGAAAGGCAAAAGTTAATTCTCTCCATCCCCTCAAACACAGCAACTCTCATAAACCACCCCCTCTCAAGTCATAACCCCAAAGTGCTACACCTTTCACACACAGGCCCCGGCCCAGATGTGTAGCACAATGTTAAGCCACCCGAGTGATCCAGAAAACCTCAAAGTCTGAATTTCAGTTAAAATGCTCCAAGACTAATTGTGCCCCAGGCATCTGTCATAAGCAGATGAAAATCCCCTGAGATATCATGCTCATCCTAGACTTTTACCCTGGGATTTTAAATCAAGTTCTTTTGACCCCAAAGCCTGTGGTCTTAACAACTTTACTAAACTCCACGGATAAAATAAAATAGTATATGGGAAAGGATGTGTTGGAACACAAAGGTCACCTAATCCAAACTCATGAGCTGTTTGGATTTCTTATCAAAACTTTCAGGAGTGATCAGCCAGCATTGCAGAACCTCCCCAAGGACAAGCATGCTCCTTTTCATTAAGGGAGTCTAACTCGTTTTTGCACAGGTCCAATTTTTAGAGCACAAGCTGAAATCCACTGCCAATTTCTACCCACTGGTCCTTATCCCATCCTCCAGGGTCACAAGTTTCGATCTGTCTCCACTAAAAGCTGTCTCCATTAAATTCCTCCATGTATTTAAAGACAGTTTTGAGGTCACTCCCCACATCTTTCCTCCTTTAGGCCAAACAGCCTTTTTGTCTTTCTGTGAAAACTCTTTCCATGATACATTTTTAGCTCCTTTGCCATATTAGACAACCATG
>NW_012134969.1:4057577-4061592 GCF_000956105.1 Propithecus coquereli | reverse complement strand
TACATAAAGATAATATTACAAAAGTATGAACTATATACACTGTGTGATGACACAAAGCACTTAAAAAGCTCTATTTACTTTCCTCCCAATTCTCTTAAAATGTTAATAATCACTATTCAAATTTTATCCTAAGCATCTTTATCTGTTTCTTCCCCTCCCAAAACAAATACTATAACACACTGGTTTGGGGTTTGTTCTATGCATTTTCCAAGAGCCAATCAAACAGTGACTTGCATCTCTCCTCGCCGGCAGTTTTTTCCATCACTTCGTAGTACTGAAGCACAGCTTGCAGAAGGTCTCCCACTTTCCACCCTTTTTCTTGTAATCGTTTTGAAAGCTAAAAAAGAAAAATATATCAAACATTAGCTAAAAACAATTTATAACAATTGCGTTTTCACTTTTATTTTTAACATCAGATAAAACTAAGAATCCTGTTGTTTACAATTAATTGTCGTTTCCTAGCTGTAACAAGGTCCTCTCCCCTAAACCACCACCCCTTTACCCAAATTAAACATTTTCCTTTCCTGCCCTTTACAAATATATCTCCTCCACAGAATGACATTTTGGGATTGCTGGAGACAGAACTCCACAAACCTCACCAAGCGGACGGTCTGTGTGGGAGTGCAGAGGCTAAATTTCTACAGGAAATTCTGCACCTAACTAAATACATCTGACACACCCTCAATTAGGAACATAAAATAATAAAGACAACATCAAGCTTAATAAAAGGAGGTGGATTTTCCTTCCACAACATACAGTGTGGTATTTTTCTGGAATACACACTCCAGCCTCAACGGAAACATGGCTTTCAAAAAGTTAAGAAATGTTAGTGTTTCAACAAAAATACCAAAAAAGTAAATAAATACAGGTTTAAATGAACTCTATTGTCATCAATCAGAACATGCCTTGCTCATTTTTTTTTCTATTAAGTTCTACAAAATTTCTTAAGTTTTGAAAGATTGGTAAGTGAAATTCTGAAAAATCACCTTAATGTTTTGTAATATAAATATGCTTAACCTTTTTTTAAACAGCTTTATTGAGATATAATTCACATATCATACAATTCATGGAAAGTGCACTAGTTAATGGTTTTTAGCATATTCCCCGAGTTGAATGCAACTATCATCACAATCAATATTAGAATAATTTCATCACACCAAAAGGAAAGCCCACCCCATTAGAAATCACTCCCCATTCTCCACAATCTCCTCAACTCTAGGCTACCACTTAATCTACCTTTGGTCTCTATAGATTTGCCTATTTCGTGGAAATGGAATCATAAAACAAGTGTGTGGTCTTTTGTAACTGGCTTCTCTCACTCAACATGATTATTTCAAGGTTGCTCCATGGTGCAGCAGGTATCAGTATCTCATTACTTTTTACTGACAGATACACTACGTTTTACTTCTCCATTCCCATCAGTTGATGAACATCTAGGGCTGTTTCTACTTAGTACCATTATGAATAATGTTGTCATGGACATTTGTGCACAAATATGGACATATGTTTTCATCTCTCTTAAGTATATACCTCAGAGTGGACATGTTGAGCTAACTTTCAGAATGTTTTCCAATGTAGTTGTGCCACTTTACATTCTCACTAGCAATATGTGAAGGATCCAATTTCTCTGCATCCTTGCCAACACTTGTTATCCATTTTTCTGATTATCGTCATCCTAGTGGGCATGAAGTGGTATCTCACAGTGGTTTTGATTTGCATTTTCCTAATTGCTAATGATGTTGAGCATCTTTCCATGTACTTATTTGCCATTTGTATATCTTCTTTGGAGAAACAACTATTCAGATTCTTTGTCTATTTTTAATTGGATTATTTATATTTTTATTATTGAGCTGTAAGAGTTCTTTATATATTCCAGGTACAAGAATGTATATGTACATCTGTTATTAGATACAATTTGCAAATACTCCCATTCTGTGGGTTGTCATTTCACTTTCTTGATAGTATCCTTTGAAGCACAGAAGTTCTGAATTTGTATCTATTTTTTCTTTTTTCATTTTTTTCTTGTGTAGGCACAAGAAAGTATTAAAATATGTTATCGATTATATAATTATCTCTCACCTTCTAGTTATGCTTATGGTAACAGTGCTTATTCTAGTTAATAGTAAAGATATCAGAATTAACAGTAAATTATCTAGAAAGATACAAAATAAAGTATTTCTATTATCATCATTATCACTAAAAATATTCTGTACTTGGCCTCTTAAATTCGTAGCTTCCTAGCAGCCCTGTGGGGTTTTAGCCAGACATGGTCAATGAGGGTCATTATTCAGAATAAGCCATAGGCATAATCAGGCACTGCCATCCACGTTTAAGCATCCCACTTCACTCCACCACCAGGCAAAGGTCCCCTGGGCTCGGTTACACGGGGAAGAGGTCCTGTACCCAGGCATCATCTCTCTCAGCTCCACTAAGCCCTTCCTTCACTCTCCGTTTATCCAAACTAAATGACTCCCTAAAGTCGGTTCTAACATTTCCCCTACCCATTCTTTCCCCTTGGCAGTTCATTTCCCAAATATTCCTTTCTATCCTATTTTTGATTTCTGCCCAAAAAAGAAATTCAACTGGAAACATCCAAAAAGTCTAAGTAAAAATAAATGACAAAATACAAAACAAAAAATTTTTATATTATGTGTTTTTCAAAAATAGCTTCATAAATTCTGAACCAGAAAATAAGAGTAACTTTATTGTTCCTTTTTTGTTATCATCGATCAATCATACTGGTTATTCACTGAACTATTCTATACCCTATGATAAAATTAAACCAAAGGTCTGATAAGGAAAATTATGGGACAAAAACTTTAAGACTGTAAACTGAAAATCTTCACTAATAATGTGCTTGGCACATAGTAAGCACTCAACAAAAGCACGTTATTTAAACTTTTATTGGCTTTTGATTATGCCAGCTTCTCATATGAATGAAACTGGATTACCAGAGAAAAAGACATATTAATTATTAGGTACAATTATAAATCAATTAAATACAGAGAATAACAATCTTCTCATAGGAACACAAGCAATGCTCATTAATGACAGTACCTACCTTTGAGAACTTAGTGCATGCCAGGCACCAGACTAAGCTTTTTTTCTTTTTCTAGTCTTATATTTAATCCTCACAAATGCCTATAAGGCAGATTCTATATTCATTTCCATAATGCAGCTAGGAGAACTGAGACAGACTGGTTAACTTGCCCCAGGTTACACTGCTAGAGTGGCAGAGCTGACAAATGAACCCAAACTGTTAGACTCTAGAGCCTAAGCATTTAACCACTCAGCCGTCCAGAGGCATCTTATTAGACCAACCATATGACAAGAACATTATAGAACAAGAACTATTACGTGTATCCTCACAACCACTCTCTACAGTAGGTACTTACTAGTATAAACTCCTTCTTTGCAGAGTCATGAAAATGAAGTTCTGCAACTTCAGCCTCAGAGGCAACAAGCCATTGAAGAATAATCCTTAGCTGGGGGTCTACTGTGCACGGCTCCATGTCAATATTCGTAATCAGCAGAGTCTTTCCTTCTGGCCTCAGACCTAATATTTAAATTTAAACAATATTAAACTCATCAATCCAACTTTCATTACTCTGGTTGCCAAGTATATACAAATATTTTCCATTGCTTAAAATTTTAATGAATGCTGAAAAAAAATCCATTTTTTCTTAACCACACCATCATATCAACTAAAATATTTCTTTGAAAGGGCAAAATAATGCTAAAACAAAGGAATAACTTTCTTTATTTAATGATAGCAAAAATGTAAAACACTACTTTAAAGTACTGAATTCAAGTACCATAAATGCCATAATTTGTGTCAAATTATGGCCCACAGGTAGAAGAGAAAGAGAAAACAAAACTCTAAAGCTATCACTACAATCAAAATAAAAATGAAACACACAAATAAAAACTTCAAATAAATAAAGAACGACAGCAAACACTTGTACATACAACACGTATTACATCCTAAGTACTGTTCAAAGTTCTTTATATAGGC
>NW_012134969.1:4051917-4055282 GCF_000956105.1 Propithecus coquereli | reverse complement strand
GAACACCTGAGCTCAAACAATCCGCCCGCCTCGGCCTCCCAGAGTGCTAGGATTACAGGCGTGAGCCACCGCGCCCGGCCTTACCCAACTTTTATACACAAAATCAACATGTTTTTAGTGAACACAAATAAAGCAAGTATTCCCTAGCCTATCGAACTCTTAAAAATACTGCGCTACCTCAACTTTGTATCTGATGAGCAAAAATAACTTCTAGAAGCCCTATATGACGAATGCCTACTTTCAGAGGCATTAGAACTAAAAAATAATAATAATCGTAAGTCTGAATATTTTAGCTTGAAAATTGGTAGATGACTTCCCTAAACAAGCAAGTACAATTGGTGTTAAACTGACTGAAAACTCAGGTGTCCTAAAGAATATTTCAAGAAATTCTTTGTAGCAATTTTCTCAGTTTGCCCACTTCTAAAGAAACAACAAAAAAAATTCACTGGTTCAAAAATATTTCAAAGAGTATAAATATTTTTTATTTATATGTGTCACTCTTTAGAAGATATTATTGGTATTTTCATAATTAAGAAAAAAACATTTTTGGAAAAAAACAACCAACTAAATACAATAAAAACTCAGATTCAACATGAAGTTTCTATGAATAGATTCATTCAGATATTCTAATATATGAATTAAGGATTATAAACTATGGTCCAAAACTCTGTGACCAATGATACCTAGTATTTACATATTGAGAACTATGTTCCTTAAAAGAAGATTTGAATATTTTCTTCAAATATGTGCATGCATGGTACGTAGGATTATAATTAAGGGACAGAAAAATTGATTTAGAAATATCTTTTTGTTTTTACTCATTGATTTATATAAGTTTGACATAAAACTCTAATTCTTGAAGTTACCAGTTGGGAAAGAAAATACTATGACAGTAATATGCATAATTTAATACATCTTACAACATGAGTAAGGATTTTAGATTTTATATTTTGAAAAAGACAATTATGTAGAGAAATTATGATGAACTTCTCTCTCAAATAACCGAATAATTCTTTTCAAAGTATTTTACTCTTTACACCAATGAGAATGTCATTAGTGTAGCAATCAAATACAAACTGCTCAATGAAGGACCTAAAACTGTATAAAGAAAAAACTCATTTAAAAATACCCTGATTTGTAATGTTTTACACAAATAACTCAGGGCCCATCTGATAAAAATGCACAAATACAAACCACAAAGACTCTTCTAGGGAAACTTATACAAAAAACACACAAACACTTTGAAAAATAAATCATCAATTACCTTCTACATCGTCCTCATGCTCTTCATCTTTATCATCATCTGGTCCATCACTTTTTGAATAAAATAGCAGTAGTTAAAAAAAACTTTAATTAATAATAGTATTAAAATCAATTCTAAAAAATATAGTAAGGAATGAATGTTACAATATGACATATGACATTTAGAAAAGGGAGAAATGACAATAAAAAAGGAAGCTTTGCTTCTCACATCATTTCATGTTAAAATCCAAATTGCAAATGATGTCTAAAGTTATCAAAACCAAGAAGTCCTACCTTACCATGATATATGGAGCCAAGTAATTTCATAATAAAATTTAATTTAAAATAATTTAAAGCTGAAACTCTACTAATTTGATTTTAGATAATATAGCATTTGAATATCATAGAATGCCATGAATAATTAAGTATTTAGTGATGCTTTGGCTGATGCCATTCATGTATATTTTTAACACAGTAAAAACACATTTTTTCCTACACTTTTCTTATATACAAAATAAACCTACATACAAAAACAAAACAAAAGAAACCAATAGAAATCCTGTAGGAAGCAAGCTCTTGAATGAAATAATTGGTAGCATGAAAAATAGCAAGCAGAACAACACATGCATAACAGTAACACATTTTGCAATTAGATGTCAGTCATCTCAGCATAGTTGAATTTTTTCATCGGATGTAAATTCATCAAGCAGAATCATGTCAAAATATAAGAGAAAAGCAGGTTGATACATACTGGCACTGTAACCCACATTCTTTTAAGAATATGACATCATGCATTAGTGGTGAAAGACGCATCCATTTTTAAGTTTCTAGACTGGACCAACCTGTCTGATGTTGGAAAGGATAAATTGTCCTCATACAAATCTCCTTCTAAACCAAGACTGCTCCAGCTACTGCTGTTACCATTACTGCTGGAGGAAGAAAAGAACAGAGCTGAACTAGAAAATGAATAGTAAAGACAACCTTCGTTTTCTTTGGAACAGCTTCTGTCCTTGATAACTGCAGATGTTCTGAAGCTGCCACAATGGAGTGGAGCTTCCATGGAGGTAAAGAGAGACCATCACTGCTACTCTAAAAGGTACTTGGCAGGTTCGGAGATTTGAGAGTTTTTCTTTGTCCTCAATAGATCATGAAAATTATTCTAAACTTACATTTATTTTACAGATTAAGAAAACAATGACAAATGAATGTATAAAGTAAGAAGTTTCACAATGAAACTAATGTCTTATGGCAGATCTTGGGATATAATTTGTAAAATGCAAACACTCTTCAGTTTGGATAAAGTTTTTAAAAAAACACCATAAGTTAACATTCTCTTAGGCCTTTTTAGATAGTGCAATACAGTGATAGGCTTGAGGCGGGGCAGTTTGCCGGGGAGAGATAGGATAGAGAGCGCTAAGACATAGTCCCAAAAAAACCTTTTCTAACTACTTGGAAAAAGGATGTTTTCTGATTTTAAAATACTATTATGTCAATTATTCATTTTATATATTATGTATAATTCAGTAGATGGCAAATAACATATTTTCTTCAGAATAAAGCAAGAATAACCAAGGCTTAATTAAGGCATTACACTTGTCTAGCTGGCCAGTCACTAATGCCACACACAGATAACTCCTTATACTACCTAATCAAAAGAAGAAGAAAGCAACTATATTCTGAAACTGCAGCAAAGCAATTTTTTAAAAAAGCAACCGTGTTCAAAAACAAAATTAAATTCAATTTTTAAGATTAAAATCTTCAACATGCAATTTTTAAAAATTCTAATCATTCCTAATTATTAAAAATCATTAGTATGCACATTAGTTCGCAGTGATAAGCAGCTGTATTTCCAATATTAGGCTATGCAATTATAAAAATTAATATTTACACAAACCAAATTTTTCGTTCTAAAAAATGAATTAACATAAAATCATTTTACATTCATCAGTAAATGTTGACATGGTTACCCAAAAAAAAATAATTATTTAAAGTTCTAAATAGCTTCCAAGCACTCACAAATAATTTACATATGCACATTAGTTCGCAGTGATAAGCAGCTGTATTTCCAATATTAGGCTATGCAATTATAAAAATTAATATTTACACAAACCAAATTTTTCGTT
>NW_012134969.1:4050020-4051867 GCF_000956105.1 Propithecus coquereli | reverse complement strand
AAAAAAAAAAAAAAAAAAGTTCTTTATATGTACAAACTCCTTTAATCTGCATAATCACTTTATGAATTAGGAACTAGTATCATCTCAATTTTACAGGTAAGGGATCTGTGGCAGAGAGAGACCAGTTGTACAGCAGGGGGAATGGCTGAGCCAGGATATGAACACAGGCAGTTGGCTCCATGCTCCTAATTGCTTCATTCTTTACACAAAATGTCCTAAGACCATTCACATCCCAAAAGCCAGAGCAGGGAATTTTCTGGCATACCTCTAGTATAAATAAGATGCTGCTCTCAAGTTTATTTTCTTTTTTTATGAGAAATTATATTTTCAACATAAAGAAGGATGTATCTCAACTGACTGAAAAACTGGGCCAGGTGCGGTGGCTCACACCTGTAATCCTAGCACTCTGGGAGACTGAGACAGGAGGATTGCTTGAGCTGAGGTGCTCAAGACAAGCCTGAGCAAGAGCAAGACCCTGTCTCTACTAAAAACAGAAAAAATTAGCCAAGTGGTGGCTCATGCCTATAGTCCCAGCTACTCGGGAGGCTGAAGCAGGAGGATCGCTTGAGCCCAGGAGTTGGAGGTTGCAGTGAGCTATGATGACACCACTGTACTCTAGGTAGGGAGACAGAGTGAGACTCTGTCTCAAAAACAAAAACCTGATGACCTGTGGACCAATATCATGTGATCAACATTCCTGCTTAATGATGAGCAATAAGGAGTGCTGAAGCCCGGACTCCCTACACCACAAGAGGTGAGCACCCTGGGCATGCTGGCGAACATCATGCCAATATGTCCCAGTAATGGAAATGCTGTTGATGGATGTCCCTGATTCTCTGTTACAGTTTGCAGGCCATGCCAGACTACTACTAATCATTTATAGGATTGGTGTTAGCCCCTAATTTTTAATTTAAAAGTTATCTGTCCCACATTACTCTCTAAAAATAAATTTATTGTCTTTTCCTGCCCCTCTCTCGAATCATTCTCGATCAGAAACAGGTTTGGTATACAATGGAACAAGACTTGGTCTCTGGGCCTTTTGGTATATCCAGCAGAGTTCACAGGGCTGGAAGCTAGGTCACCCCAATGCTTCTCTGTACTGCCAGTGTTTTCTCGGTTCAGGAGTCCTGGTTACCTGGCTTGATGGGAGCATTCAAACAGCTCTCTCTTTAAAGAAGTCACTAACCACTAGTGAAAAGGGAAGGGACTGACACCCTGCAACTACAAAAGAGGAAAAAAAAAGTTTGTTGGGATTTCTGTAATTTTGAATCTTTCTGTAAATCCAGACCAGTCAATCACCTAATTTAACAGTTACTGACAGGCTAGGTAATATTTGCTTTATTTGTGTTCACTAAAAACGTATTGACTTTGTATATAAAAGTTGTGTACTTTTTCTCAAGTAAAACCCGGGAAACCTTTAAATTTAACAAATTAAAGTTGGCTCTAACTTTCTATATAATGACAGATGCCTATAATCTCAAAAGCTGAGTAACAACATATCTACCTACACATAATTAATCTCCTTATTTCTACCTACTCACAAAAGAAATCCTGAACAGCCTAACGAGTGCTAAAAGCAAACTTTTTAAATAAATTTCATATTTATTTTAATTTGTATCTTTCTTTTCTGTTACTCATTCCTCAGTAGTTAAGTAACAACTAGTTCGTTAGAGAATACTTACCACGTGCATTTCCAACCATGTACAATTTTTGGAGTAACTTTGCTGACAGGTTTTACTTGGGAAAAACTACCCAACTTTTTTTTTTTTTTTTTGAGACAGAGCCTCACTCTGTTGCCCTGGCTAGAGTGAGTGCCGTGGCATCAGCCTAGCTCACAGCAACCTCAA
>NW_012134969.1:4040166-4046568 GCF_000956105.1 Propithecus coquereli | reverse complement strand
AAAAAAAATAATTATTTAAAGTTCTAAATAGCTTCCAAGCACTCACAAATAATTTACATATCCATATTCACTCTAACACTATCAAATTGTCACAAACCATAATGCATTAGAGCAGCAGTCCCCAACTTTTTTGGTACCAGGGGCCAGTTTCACGGAAGACAATTTTTCCACAGACTGGGAGGGGACAGGGGGTGCAGAGCTCTGTGGCCCAGACCCTAACTGGGACCAGTACTGGTCCAGGCCCCAGGGGCTGGGAACCAGAGTGTTAGAAAATAAAAGTTAAAAGTGATCAGGGGCTTTTCAACATATGTTCGAATAAATATAGCTCTATTGTAAAGCCATTAAAACAACCAGAGTTTAGCCCATGTGGTCTGTTGCCAGACAAACTAAAAATAAGAAAATATAGAAATAGAGATTGGACAGATAGCTGTGAGCCAAAGAGAAAAGAAAATTAAAGATCTCAAATACTGTATTTATTTCAATTAACAATATGATTATTTAAACAAAGAAAAAATATTACAAAATTAAAATCCTACTCATAACAATAATTATTCCTCCATGTAATTAATAAAAATCCATCACCTAAGTATTACATGAACATGAAAAGAAATAAGTTAAACAATGAAAAGACTAAAAATTCAATCTCCCTCTAACTAACCTCATTTCCCCTCCCCTTTTGTGCCTCAAAATGGGTCATATTTGAAGTCAGTTATTTATAAAATACCACTTCCAAGGTGACCATATAAATTTTTCATCTGCCCAGTACACTTTTGAAAATGAAAGAAGCCACTGTTAACAATTACGACAGAGCAGCAGAAGTAAACCAGACTACCCTAAGTAAATCGGGAGGTGGGATCACCCGATATTAACCCAACATAAAATAAGCTAATTTCTCTACTTAACAGTCTTCCTATTTCATTCTTGAAAAACTGCCCTGCTTCTATCATTTTCTTTCATGTTCTTTCATATTTTCTGTGTTTAGAACAGGAGGATTTATACCTTCAAACTAGTGGTAAAATTCTTTACTATGGCTTTCAGCCATAGGAAAACCTATCAATTCTGACATAGCCCATAAAAATTATCTCAAAACTCTATAAGTCTAGCCCGTCTCTTACTTAATCTAATTCATAACTTCTAAGAGAGTCACAAACTACCTCAAATATGTAAGAAGTTCATATATACAGACCAGTTCTCTTTCTGATCAAATAATTATATAATCGTCCTAAACATATGTGAAAATCTGAAATTATTGGGTATTTTTTTTTAAGTTGTTGCCCTCTTCTGAAGTTCCCACTCATGACAGTGCAAGGTGTTTCCAAACTGCCAAAGTCTTTATCTCCTACATTGATTTCTGTACCAGAGAAGAACAGTATCTACAGCTAATGCAGGTAACATTGTGTAAGACACAATGGGTAAAGCAATATATCTGCAAGTGTGGTCTCCGAACCACGTGCATTGAAATCATGTGAAGTGCTTATCAAGCATGCGGACTCTCAGGACCTTCCACTGACCTAATGAATCTTCATTTCTGGAGGTGAAGCCCTGGAAATTGTATATTCAACAAGCACGCCACGAACCTTGGATGAACGCTACTATCTTTTTCTGAGTGCCTGAACCTTAATACTACATGGCATCCTTAGCTCATACTACAACTGTGGTCAATTGAAACACAGGTCTTTTTATCACAAAATGCTATCAAGCCAGGTTTGCTCCTACCTGAATTCCAATAATTTTCTGAACCTAAATGCATTTGCCCATGCTAAATGTAATCATTTTAGTCTCAGTGTGATTTGGTCTTTCTGAACTTTTGTTCTGTTAATGGGATTATTTTTTCAGCCTTATTTTGAGTCATCCATAAATGAACATTCTATATCACTAATAAAATAATGCTAAGGAGGACAGAACCAAGAACAGAAACTGCTAAGACTCCTCCTCCTTTTCATCAAATCAGATTAACATTGCATAGAGCTGTTCAACTGGCTACAAATCCTCTTAATGCCACAATCCTCTACCCATAGTGCTCCCGTTTTAACACCAGGATCTTCTAAGCAATGACGTCAACCCCCACTGAACTCCTAAAGACTATGTTTCTCAAAGATGAGAGAAGAAATTAAATGTTAATATTCTATTCTAGATAAAGTTATGGAAAAGGGCCAAATTATGATTTATAACATTGCCCCATTTGCTTCTACCAGTTTTAAACACTGCCTTTTTGGACTTAGATTTTAAGAAATATTGGTGGTTTATATACCATTATAAGAAACGAGGACAAAATAGATATTCTATGAAAGTATCAATACTTACTGGTTAATCCAAGCATCAAACAAAGTACTGTGGGATGAAGTGTCCTAATAGGTGAAAAGCCATTTCCTTTCGTATGCTCCCTCCTCCCCCTCAATCGCTTCCCGCCACCCCCTCCGTCTGCCATTTCCAAGGGCACAGTTCAACTGATGCCTCACAGGGTCCCTCCCCCATATGCCTGAAACTGGAAGTATTCTGATAACCCTTTCCTCTCTCTAGACTCAGCTACAGATGGTATTTATTATTTCCAATTATCGGTCAATGTGGATAAAGATTTTATAGAGTTTTACAGGTTAGTTAGGAATGCCTTTAGGTAGAGGTAAGAACATAAGAAACAACTGTATCCTAATTAATAAAATATTTCAAAGACCACTGTTATGAACAAAGTTAACTAAGAAAAGTTACATATGCGATAAATGCCTTCTGCTACACAAAACCAAATTTTTATAATGGCTTTGATTTATGTATCTTTCAATCATTCAAGTATAAATGCCCCAGGTCATTTTGTTCCCAATAGCGGGACAAGTAAGGGCCCTCTCTCCACCAAAAAGCTACTATTTTAACTAATATCAGGAAAATTACAGGGCTATTTTTACGCCTTTTACAGATAACTGTCTTTTTTTTCCTATCCTCTAAAGAAAAAAAAAAAAAAGGACCCTCTTTAAAGTGAGAAAACATTTTCCTCAAAAGCTCACAAAAAGTTCAGGAAAAGCTTAAAAGGTATAAAATTAAACATGCAATATTTTTCAAATTAATTACTGGCACATCCAAAGGAAATTAGCTGGGCTAATTACTATATTTAATAAGTGTCAAAAACCATTAGAAACACATTGTGAATAAAACACATTTTGAAAATATGTTAGATTTTCAAATTTATAATTTTTAAATATTCAACACAAAGTTACAGCTCACTTATGAGGTCTGAGGACCTAAATCATACAATTATATGCAAAATTTTAGTTACCTTTCACTTAGATGATGAAAACTACTGCTTTCATCTTGGTGTTCATCTTCAAAACTTAAATTGGACCAGCTACCAGTGCTGTCATCACCAATACTGAGATTCATCTGCTGGCTATCAAAAGACTCAGTTGACTGAAAGTCTTCTATTTCTTTTGAACTAAAAAGAAGAAAAAAAAATCAAACTGAGAGCATCACAGATTCTGAATTTATAAGACTATCAATTTGATGATAAAGATGACAAAAACAAGAAATGATATTCAGAGTCAGACCAGTGGTCCATTTAATCCTTTAGTTGTGTCTGCTAAGAAAGAGACTCTGCAGGATAGCACATTAATTTCCAAGTTAACTAAGGTGTCCACCAACACTCTTAACTTATCTTATTAATCTCTTATGAATCTATCTCTAGTGCATCAATTATCTAAATTCTGTTTAAGGCAGGACACTGAAGGGCAATGCGAGTTCATCTTGCATTTATCATCTGCTTTGTAATATAGTACTTTAATTTGTACTGAAGGAGCTTTAAGAACAAAAAGAAATCCAGCATTGTCAATCAAGCCTATATTCCAACTAGCCAAATCTCTTCAAGACTTTGAGCATGAACCATAACACTTTTCATTTTTTTCGACGACGAGGCATTTATATTTCTACTGCATCTTCACAAAGTCCATCTACTGCTGTAATTGCCCCCTCTACATTTTTTTCTCAACGTAGTAAAAGTGACGTTTTTAAACATGAAGAGAGAAAATGTTTTCTGTTCAAAATCTTTGATGGCTTCTCCCCAATCAGAATAAGAGCCCATGTCCTTAAAACATACTGGCTGATGCCCTCTGAGAACGTCCACCTCATTTCCCACTGTTCTCCCTGGGTCACTCCACTTCAGAAAACACAAGCCTCTCTGTTGTGCCCCAAACATGCACTGTCCCACCCCTTTGCCTGGAACCCTCCTCTCCCTAACTCCAGCAGGACTTATTCTCTCTTTTCCTTTGGCTCTTGGTTCAAATGTTACTTTGCCAGTATTACTCTCCCAGCTACCTATTCAAAACTGCAAACTATCCCTAACTGCTGCCGCCCACCGTCACCACAAGCGCTCTCTACCTCCCTTCCTTGCTTTATTTTTACGCCGCAACACACATCACTACATGATGTACAATATATTTTACTTACTATTGTCTGTCTTAATCCACTATGACGTAAGTTCCAAGAGAACACAGATTTTGCCTGTTTTACTTACTTCTGTAACCCCAGTGCCTAGAATAGTCCCTGAACTGCTCCCCCTCCCCATTTTTTTTTTGGCTATTTTAATTTTGTATTTAAGATATAGCAACCAGAATTATACTGGGCATTCCAGGGACAGGCACTCTATAGTTCTGAGCCATAATAGAGTGCTGCTTTTTCTTTTTGAACACTTTTCCTGATATGTGCCACATTCTTATAGTTTTTGGCTCAAATGACTCACAGGATAAGGTCCAGAGAAGAGTTTTTAACGACTGCTAGGTTACTTGGGCTTACAAATGACAGCTTAGAATATAGCTGAGATGTTTTGCTCTTTTATAAATGCACCATAATTTCCCATTTGACATTCATGAGCCGCCCTTCTGTATATTACAGCTTTGTGAAATATTTATGGTTACTTTTGTGAATCAAATATTTATAAGAAAAGTGACACTAGTGAAATAATCCAAATGCCTCAAAGAATAACCCATTTGAAGGAATTTCTCTTCGAGCTTGAAAGACAAACAATTTTAATGTTAGAAACAGAAAATGTGAAACAGTAAACCTTTCACACTAGGGGCAACTTTTCACAGTCAGCACTTACAGTACCCTAGCACAACTATTAAGAAAAGAAACATGAAAAGAACTACAAAGTAAAATCCTCCCGACCTTTATATAAAGTTGAATTTGGAAGCACTGGCTTACAAGAACGCCAAGGGCCTATCTACTCACCCAGCTCTAAGAAGGAAAATGAAAATACTGAAGAATCAACAGCAAAAGCATCTGCTAGGCCCTGGGAGTGACACTGAAACTTTAATCTAGAGTAGGGTCTCTTTCCTTCCCATGAGGGTGGATATGGGGGTAGGTACTGAAGAGGAGGGAAAATTAAAATAGCCTGAGGCCACTTACATGAGGAACTGTTGCTTCGACTGTAAAAAGGTCCACTTATTTATTAACCAATTATTTATTATATGTTATCAGTGTATTAGGAACTAATATGTAGCCATGAATAAAGAAAATGTGGCTCTAGGACACAGGTTCACAAACTTTTTCTATAAAGGGCCAGACAGTAAACACTTAAAGCCTAAGTCTTAGGCACTGGGGGCCATATGGTCTCTGTTTTGACTATTTAACTCTGCCATTAGAGCACAAAGGCAGCTATAGACAACATGTAAATGAACAAGCATGGCTGTGTTAAAATAAAACTTTATTTATGAATATTGATATTTGAATTTTATATAATTTTCACATCACAAAATATTCTTTTGATGTTTTCTAACCATTTAAAAATATAAAAACTATTCTTAGCTTGCAGTCCATACAAAAACAAGCAGTAGGCCACACCTGGCCCACAGAATATAGTTTGCCAACCCCTGGTCTAGGAGGAAGGAGGCTGCCTGATTAAGGCAAATAGAGACCTCCTCTAGTTCACCAGAAACCTGCAGCATCTCTCATCTCAAGCAGATGCTATGGAAAATTGGGTTCAAGAGTCCTGACCAAACTGCATCTTCCTATTTTAAGATGGCTAAGAAAAGCAGCAGTCCTTGTCATGACTTTGACAAAAATTACTAAAAAATCTAGGATAACATGTGTTTCAAATCCCACCTCAACTCGAAGCATTTTCTCTTTCTAATGAGACTTACAAATATAATCCTACAAACCAATAACAGGTTGGTCCTGATGTTTTCTCAGGGAGAAAAAAGGTTAAAAGTGAGAACTTTAACTAAGTTGTTAGACTCACTAAACACAAAGACAGCTACTGAAGAACAGGACCCTATAGAGCTATTACAAAGAACTGTCCCCTTAGAATGTGAACCAATCAAGAGAGGTGGTAGATTCAACCAAGAGGCTCCTGGAATTGATAAATGAATTCAGTAAAGTCTCAGGATATAAAATCAATACACACAAATCAGAGGCTTTCATATA
>NW_012134969.1:4012188-4038677 GCF_000956105.1 Propithecus coquereli | reverse complement strand
ACAAGCACCACATGTACTCACCATCAAATTGGTATTAACTGATCAACACATAAGTGTACATATAAGAATAACATCTACTGGATGTTGGGGAGGAGGGAAGGAGAGGACGGGTATATGCATACACAAAGAGTGCAATGCGCACCATCCAAGGGATGGACACGCTTGAAACTTGGACTTGGGGGGGGGGCGGAAGGGCAACATACGTAACCTAAACATCTGTACCCCCATAATATGCTGAAAATAAATAAATAAATAAAGAGAGGTGGTGGCAGTGGTGAAAGTATTTGGAGAACTTTTCCTTTCTCCCTCAGAGAAGTTTGATTAAACCATGCTCTTTATAAGAAAACTTACACGGTGAACAGAAAAAAGAAAACACTGTAGAAAATTTAACCTTAGAGTAGTAAATTAATGTGGTAATATTCTATATTTTCTAGATAATAATCCCCCCTTATCTGCAGAAGATAAGTTCCAAGACACCCAGGAGATACCTAAAACTGTGAATAGTACTGAACCTTACATATACCATGTTTTTTTTAATCTGATAACCAAGACTGCTACTAAGTGACCAGCAGGTGGGAAACATACACAGTATGGAAAGGGATGATTCACAACCCAGGCAGGATGGCATGAGATTTCATCACGCTACTCAGGGCAGTGTGCAATTTAAAACTCATGAATTATTTCTGGAATTTCCCATTTAATATTTTTCAGCCTGCAGAAAGCAAAACCAAGGATAAGAGAGGACTACTGTATAAAATTCTCCAGCTGTTTCTTTGATTCCACTTTACCTACTTCACAGCTCTGTGAACTTGGCCAAGGTGATTATCTTCTTGCCCTCATCTTCCAGCTCTGTAAGTGGATAAAGCCTTCCCTTAAAAGGGATCAGGAGAAAAGATATATGACAGCCATGTGTAGGATATGAAATAATACACACAGGCAATAGGAAAAATTTTTGCAAATTTAGGGTTAAAAATAATCATACCTTTCTTAACAGGACCTAAGACATATGTGATTGCATTTAATTTTTCATTTCATCATTAACAACCAAAGAAACTTGAAACTTACCTGCTAACAGCATGTCCGACATTCGCCACAGCTGATGTCATTATTTCTGTGGCAAGGCTCTCAGCAAAGCTGGCACCATCTTGTCCAATGCCACTGTCAGCCGCCAAGCTGGCATTGCTCAGCTCTCGCTCTGCTTTTTCAACAGCTTCAGCAACTATCTTCTCAGCAAGCACTGTCTTATCAAGATTAACATGAATTTGAGGGACATCGAGGTGAAAAATTCTAGATTTCTGATAGATGCTGCTAAATTTTGAATTAGAAGCTGGCTTACTACATGTAAGTGAACGCTGTCTGAAAAAGTGGTGAGATGAATTTCCGGTGCAATCATGGAGTTCTTTAAGGTCACAATATCTGCAGGCTTGACTTATAAGAGGCGACAACTTTTCTGCATAAGTGATCCTGTCCACTGATTTTGTGGTCTCAGACACTTGGAAAACTGTAGATCCTAAACTTAGCTCTAAAGTGTCATCCACTACTTTTTTAGCATACTGTTCTATAGCTTGAACAACATTCTCTCCATTTAAGCTGCCTGTACTGTGGTAAAACCTATGATTTTGCGAGGAAGGCTGAAGAGACTCAGGTAATTTTGGTTCAACGTGACATTCAGTATCTTCATCACATACTGATTTTTCATACAGGCAAGAATCTGTTAAGGATTTTGGCAAGCCAACTGTAGATGCTATAAACTCTTTTTTAACATCTCTTGCTATGCTGTGAGCAAGAGAAGTTGAAAAACTATACAGTTCAGAGCACTCATTTCCATATGTATCCTGGATCCTTTCACAAGTTTGATTTTTACAAAAGTTACCAGTTTGATTTTTACTGCCATTTCTTTTACTTTGTCTTTTTTTATGTACATGGTGGTAGTCTTTATTTGAGAACATCAGCAGTTCCTTGTTTGTTTTCCCCTGTAAGCTTTGCACAGGGAACATTTTTGAGCTGCACTTCACTTTGGTTGTCTTAGCTGCTTCTTGCAATCCTGATTTCACAGATCGGTAGGCAAGTCTATTGGCATACTGATCCATTATTAACTCACTATTACCGCCTTCCTGTTTTAGTATTTGGATAACGTGACCTGCGTATTCATCTGTCACACTTTCACAGCTGGGATATTTGTATGTCAGACCTGACATACAAGAACTTGGTGGTAATGAAAGAACAAATGGATCTACTTCTCTTGGGTGTGCTAGGGCCTCTATGTCCAAATTCTCTTCTGATCTATAATCTTGGTCACCATCAACATAACAACTGTTCTTTTGCCTGAAAAGCACACAACTTTTAACTTTTGCCATTTTTTCAGCTTCAGTAATGACTTCCGCTGCCATATCACCTGCAAAATTGCATAATGTTTGTAAATGTTCAGCTGAGTGATTTAAAAAAGTAGGTGATATACTTCTTTGACTTTGTGCATTTATGCAAGGTCTGTTAAGTTTAGGTTCTTGAATTGTTTTATGATCTAAATGGGAAGCTGCCATTTCAGTTGCAAGAGAAATGATGTGTGTAGCTAATGCTTCTGCAAACTGAACTTTCTTCCCTGAGTGCTCTGACTTCACGTCTACTTCGGAAGGCTCTTCACCTTCACTGCTCTCAACTTCTTCTGAAAGAGATCGCATGAGTTTCAACATAAACTCTTCTTTTTCTATACTATTTTGTTCATTTTCAGACAAACTACCAACAGATGAGTTGTGAGGTGTAGAAGGTGGTGTAGCGGGAGCAAATTCTTTGGCCAACTCCCCCTTGAGCTTTTTAGTTAACTTTTTGATATCCCATTCAGAACTAGCCTGGGATGGTACTAGAGGAGTTGATGGAGGAGTATCAGGTATTACATTTCTGTCTCTGATTTTCTGTTTATCTTCCACATGCAAACCATCTACACAAGTAAGCACTGCCGAGGAGAATGTATGTGAATGAGGAAAGGTGCTTTCCTGTCCAAAAGAAAAGGGCTCAAGTGATGTATTTTTCAAATTATGCTTTTTCATTGGTTTATCCTTAGCAAGTTCCTTCAAATCAGGTTTCTGATCCACCGTAGTTAGACAAGGTGGTAGTGTCTCTAAAGAAAATCCATGAACCATAGAACCTTTACATCCTGGAACACAATCCTTTCCAACTGAAAGTGAACAGTGACTTCTGTGATCTTGAGAGTCAAGAAATTTGGGGAACTTTTCCAGTGTGAACTGTGATTCTTCTCCAGGAACAGGCAAGCTTTCCTTATATGCTGCACTTTTATCTACATTTGGGATCACTGATTTGCTTTTATCTATAGACTGTTTAATAATAGATTTAGATAACTGGTCAGCAAACACATCCTTATCATTAGCTTCACTCTGTTGCAGTGTTGCTTGATCACAGTGGGAAGGGTTTTTTCCCTCTGTTGATTTTGTTAAATAATCCGTGTGTTCATCAACTGTTTTTGTGACTTCAAATGATGTCACTGACTCTAAAGTTTCATTTACTATCGTATGCACCATTGCTGCAGAAAAGTTGCTAATAATCACAGGATCACTTGTTAATTTTGAAGAACTTTGCATTTCACTATCATCGTTAGTTGGTTTAAAATCCTTCTGGTTACCTGGATTGTGTTCTGAAGGTAAGCAAATATTTCGGAGACAAGCTACTTCCTCTTCATTGTTTTTTGTGGTAACATGCGCCTGGGTAGAATCACCATTTGAAATACTATCATCAGATGACAGATGAGACTTTGCCTGATACACATCAGATGAAATATGATATGGGAGAAGGGCACTTCCTGCCAAGGGCACTGGTATAGAAGTAGCAATTCCAGAAGTACAAAACAAGGCCTGCTGCACTGTGTATTCCTTTTTATATTCCTGCATTGGTTTTGTCACCATAATTGCTTGATTGTGAAAAGAAGGGGAAAACGTGATGGTTTGTGCCAATGGCACTACACTTTCTGCGCTGGCGTACTTGATGTTATCTGTAGAGACACTAACCGCTGCCTTTGTTGTGAAGGTCACATCAACTTGTGATAGCTCAATGAATGCTTCCTGTATTACAGATTCAGACAAATCTTTTGCATACGACTTCACTACTTTGTCTTCAAAGTCAAACGACCCACACTGTGGAGATGCAGGGGTTGGAGGATATGAAAACTGACACACTTCCATGATGCCTTCGAAAACAAGTTCTTCAGCAAGATCTGCAGCAAACCTGGCAACTGTGTTTGTAAATATCTGCTTCTTTACATACTGTAAATCTTTTAAGGCATTTGATAAAGCTTCACTCACCAAAAAATTAGCCAGGCCACTAATGGCACGTTCTTTCAGTGAAAATGCATGCTGCCTTCTCAGTTCATTAAATGCCATCTGAAAAACGGATGATGTCAATTTGATGGCTAAGTGGCACAATGCATTGGTACATGAAGAGACTCCTTTCTGTAAGTCTTTAAATGCACTGCCAAAACTTTTTTCCACAAGATCTGCTGCAAATTTTTGAATGCTATCTTTAATCATTAAGGATTTATTTTTAGATTTACTTTTTTGATCAAGGTTTCCATGCTTAAGAGCTACAGTTTTATTTTCTCCAATTTCAGAACTATTAACGTTTGATATGGCATTAGCATGTTGGGTATAAAGAACTGAGCCTAGTACTTCACAGGAAACACTATTTGCGTAGTCTTCATAGGTATAATAAATAGAATCATGATTTTCATGAATCCTATCTCCACCATTATCTGCTTGGCAAAAACACTCAGCTGGAGTGCAGCCTCCAAGAGGACTAAATGCAGAGGATCGAATAGGGCTAAATAAACCACTATCTTCCCCAGTTGCCTTCACTGGGCGAGGAGAATCTGGAGCATCACACGGGTTACCATATGGAGATTCTGGTTTACGAGGAGTTGGCTTTCTAACATTAGCTGGGAGAGCTGGACGATCGAATTTAAATTTTTGAGGATTCATACAAGATTTTCCATGTTTGTGCCCTTTCTTTTGTGATGACTTCTCTATGACAGGATCTTTTATAAACAGACAGGAAGTCTCTAGAGTTTGTTCTACTTCATCAAATTGATCAAAACTATCAAAAAATTCACTTACTTCTGAGTCTGAATCCTCTATATCATCTTTCATCACAGGAATTTTAGGGAGCTCAAGTTTTGCTTTTAAACTTTTTTGATATCCCTCTTCATCCAAGAAAATAACAGGACTTGGACTTGAGCATTCTGATTCAGATGAGTAGGCAGGAGAAGAAGAAAAAAACATTTTCTGTATATCATCACCTTTATCTGAAGTATTAGATGACCTATAGAAACTCTTTTGGATCCAAGGCTCTGAAATTGATGTTGTGACTGAAGTTTTCACAGAAGGTAGTTCTTTATGTCCCTGAACATTTGTTAAGGAAGTTGAGGGTTTAGCTAATGACTTCTGCCGTCCGGAGCTAACCAGAATCCTTAAATCATCGGTTTCTAAATGAGGACCAGAAACAGTCTGCGCAGCAGCATCACACTGGCTTCTAAGTGTAGTGATGTTTATTCCTATAGGAAAAGAGTAAAATGATTAAATTATTCTTGAACAGAAATTTTTAGAAATTAATTTAAATCAATTGAATAAATCGACTTTAAACATGAAATATTCATTTATAATACAAGTATCTTCTAAACAATGTTGTTTAACAGAAAGATTCACCCCAAGTAACACTGGAAAGCAAATATATCTTTTACTAAAATAATTTCATTTTACCCTATATTTGGGGATACCTGATATATGGAATGCTTCACATACTGTCAAGCAAGTTAGAAATATTACTATGGTGACTCTACCAGCTAACTCTTCTGAAATTTGAAGCTAGGCATGCTCCAGACTCTTAAAGTAATGATGTAAACAGCACTTGAACAGTACTGCCTAAATAAGAACAGAAATAGCAAAACTAGAAACCAGATAACAATGAACTTAAAATCACAAGGAAATTAATTCTTCAAGCAATCAGAAAAAAGGTTAAATTGTTTAAATTGGATCAAATTTCAACATAAATTTCAACTGAACACATCTGCCTTAAAACTTTCAAAAGTGAATTTTAAAGTTTGTTCCATTTCAAGAAAAAGTCTAATAAAAAACAAACCATCACTAAATGGCTTTGAAGTCTCTTCTTCCTCTAAGTGCTCAAAAGCAGTGACAAAGTCATCCTCTATGGAAGACACGGACTGGTTAGTATCATCATCATCTTCATCAGTGGTCTCAAGTTGGCACTTCTGATGCGAGTACGTGTCCAGGGTGTATCTCATACCAGTAGCATATTTACTTAGGAGACTAAAGATGAAATCAATTCTGAGTCTTGGTAATGCAGGTGACACTCTCATGACACAAAGCATTTCAGAATGACGGCTCTTGGGAAAGATGAAAGATGATAAAAATAATTTTAATTTCAAATACAAAACATATTATCTGGAAGTAAAGCCTAGAAACAAGATAATCTCAGACGAGAAAATAAGCAAACAAACAAGAAACATATACATACTGAAGGGCTCCTGGTTTTGTAATATTTAATTCTTTTCTCCATACTTTCTCTCCATTTCTCACTTCCCAGTCTCTTTTTCTCCCATCTTTCTCTTACCCAGGTATTCAAACTCTACCTAGTCTGTTCTCCTTACATGTTATAGAACTTACTACCTATCCACTCCTTTGAGCAATTATGTTTTCCTATATTACTACACAGCCCTGTGATTTTCCTTATTTAATCATTCACCTATCTCACCAACTATATTGCAAACTGCTTGAAGGCAGGAATCAGGTTCCATTTTGTTTTTATCCCATTTTCCCATATCTTCCAGAATGATGCCATCTTCCCTCCTATCACAAAAAAAGAAATGTCTCCTCCTTTTACTTAAATTTCCCTAGTATTACAACTTAGAATAATGTTTACAGCTTTAAGAATACAAGTTACCAGATTTTCCCTCATATATTATCTAAAAAATATTGAGGAATGATTTAGTAAAAAAACTATAAACCAAATATAATAATCACCTCTTATATCCTAGCAAACACAGCAGAGTAAATATGAATGAAGAATATAATTAAAGAAATGAGGCAGGCAGTTCTACTTTTATCAGTAGATCTCATAAAGAATACAGCAGTTTTTTAATACTTGGAATAAGTAATCCTTAAACCTACTGGCTCAATTGCATATGTCTTACCTCCTACAATACAAAGCATTTTTCTGTGATGCATTATTAACAAAATCATATACTTGGTAAAGAACTAAGCACTGAGTATTTTAAAACTAACCATCTATTTGAAATGGTAACATTTTTGTTTAGAAATAAAGATTATCAGACGTCCACTTTAGATGGAATATTTTTAAAACTGGAAAAGGAGCTGAAGTATATTCTCTAAAACATATAGCACATTTATATAAATTTAAAACCGGCCATAAAAGGGAAAAGTCTCTATACCTTATATAAAGGTAAAAGTTGTTCAAGAAATCCAGGAAAAATATTTTTTTTAGAAAAAATTAATATGTATTTGCATACCTATTAATATATTTAAAATATATATTTGGAACTTCACAGATGGAAAATCTAATTTATAAGCTATGACCAAAATTATTGTATTCTTCAGGGATGTCAACATTTCATCAGTTATATTTCTTAGAAATTGTATTACCTTAAGATAGCATTAAAAAAGAAAAAAACTTTATCCAAGCATTTAAAAGTTTAATACTCTTTATCAATTATAGTAAAATTTTCCCTGAAAGACTCATTAGAAATTATCTATAAAAGTTACCTGATTTAGAGGACCACTGCTTATATCTGATGATTTATTTATATCCTTCATACAAATAATTTCATTTTCATTTAGACTGCAGAAGTGAAGTGAATTCAGAAGATCTGGAAGTTCCAAAGAAACTGCAGCTAAATCCTAATTTAAAATAATAACAATAAATAACACTGTAGAAAAACACTTTTGTTAAGGTTCCTATAACGTGGGCCCTACTCAAAAATTATAAGGTCTACTGTTTAATAAATTTTCTGGTTCGTAATAGTTAACATATGCAGTTTATTACCCACAGACAATTTTTTTAAAACTCAAAAATGTACTAAAATTATTTAACACTGGCTATTCCTGTAGCCTTTCAAATGTACTGATCTATAAATCTATAAATAAATCTATAAAATTTATTTATCTATAAATAAAATTTTACATAACACCTCACACATCCATGAAAATTAGGCACTTAATAGTTTCTAGCAGATGTCAACCTACAGTCCTCAGGTTTAACTCTGTAATTTTTCATATTCGATTTTTGGCTAAAAGCTATAAGTTTTAACTTTGTAAAATACAAGTCCATTTTACTGTCTTTCCTCTCCAATTTATTATATTAGAATTTAAGCTGGGCACGGTGGCTCATGCCTGTAATCCTAGCATTCTGGGAGGCCCAGGCGGGCGGCTCATTTGAGCTTAGGAGTTAGAGACCAGCCTGAGCAAGAGCGAGACCCCGTCTCTACTAAAAATAGAAAGAAATTGCCCAAACAACTAAAAATAGAAAAAATTAGCCAGGCATGGTGGCACATGCCTGTAGTCCCAGCTACCTGGGAGGCTGAGGCAGGAGGATTGTTTGAGCCCAGGAGTTTGAGGTTGCTGTGAGCTAGGATGATGCCACGGCACTCTAGCCCAGGCAAGAGAGTGAGATTCTGTCTCAAAAAAAAAAAAAAAGAATGTAATAGAAAATTTTATGAAAATTAAAGGAAAAGAAAATAGCTTTTATTTTTTCTTGTTTGCCCTTTTTATGTAAATATTTTACCCAGTTAAAGACTTGTTAAAGTTTTTGACCCCTTATAGAGTACTTTCCTTTATAAACATGGTTTTATCAGTAACTCTTAAAGGAGAAGGACAGTATTAGAGAAATACTTTGAAACATTTCTCTTCCCAACCATACATGTTCTCAGAAATACGTCCTCTCTTGTTCCTTCTGTCCAGATTATTTCCTTCGAGCAAGGGCACAATCAGAACACACAACGGAATTTTTATTCATAACCACCTGATATGCATTATTCAAAAAGAACTGAATAATGTTATCTCTTCCTCTATTAGGAGACACTTTATTGCCACAAAAGGAAACATGTAGCAATCACCAATTTTTAAGAAGTAGCATGAGGGAGTAAAAAAAATAGTATGCCTACCATGTCTACACAAGCTTCAACTACCGTTCACATAACTGTGAAGCTTTCCTTTGTCGCACCTGATCTCAAATATCAGTCCTGCTGCAAATAACTGTCTAAATCAAACAGGCTAAAATGTTTGCATTGGCTAATTGTTACTTTTTACAAATTTTATTTTTTAAATTTAATTCTATCTCGACTAAAAATAAAAAATTTTCTACTACTGAAGTCAAATTATGAAAACCATCAAAATAAAGAAACAAGTCTTACATTTTATATTATGCACAGAACGAAAAAAAAGTCAGCCAGCCTGTAGTTTATAACCTTCTCACATAAATGACTTTTGTGCTCAATCCTAAAGCTGCTCTCTGTAACAAAGGTATTCAGTAAAAATGCTCAAAGTGAAAATGTCCAAAGCACACTCGAAAGTTGACCTCAAAATGTCATCCTTTTAACTTTTAAAAGGAAAGATATCAGAAGAGTTTAGTGTAAATTTGGGGCATTAAGGCAATTTTTCTGTGGTCTCAAAATTTGTTCCAAATAATTTCTTAAGGTCCTTTCCAGTTCAATAAATTGACCGTACCTGTATATGAGCAGCATCTGTCTCTTCATTAAAACCCAGAAAGGTGACCTGAATAAAAAAGGAAAAAAGCTCCATTAATTTGAATTTTTAAATCTTGTCTCAGATTGTTGACAGAGCTGAGAAACAGGAAAAAACAAAGCATTAGAATGCTGACTGCCTTGGACAGAATAATATTTTCAAAGATAATCAAATATGTTTTTCACATATTTGAAAGATTTGGCTCCAAAAGGCAGAGTTCTTCAAGCTCATTCATATCTCCCTCACTAGCAAGTTCAATCAATTCTACCCCCAAACATCTTTCAAATACATCCACTTCTTAGCATAACCCCTTGCCACCCTTCTCACCTGCATTTCACACTACAATCCTCTCCCACCTGGTCCCATTACCACCATTACCATGCACTTCTCTTCCATGCTTTCCACAGCAAAATCCTGACGGGGCTTAGCTGATACCTTCAGCCTTCCCTCCTTTTCATTTATACACATGGCCCCCTGTCCGGGTCTAGAACATGCCTGTACATTCTTGCCTAAGGGCTCTGCAGCTGCGCCCCTCAGTCTGGATCTCTCTTCCTTGGATGGTGTCATGCCTGGCTCCTCCTCCTTCAAGTTTCTACTCAAATGTCACCTCCTTGTAGATGCCTTCTCTGAGTAGATCCCCAAGGCTACTTGCTCACTAGCTCCTGTGACAACATCATTTCCTTCCACACCCTTATACAGAGATTACTCTGCACAAATTTATATAAATTTCTCAAGAATATCTACTGGCATGAAGATATGTCACATTATTAAGTAAAAAGGACAAGTTATAGAAAAATGATACACACATAATTCAATCTTATTTTAAAAAACATACACATGGAAAATAGTACTGGAAGGTGAGACATCAAACTATACGTGGTAATATAGTGATTAATTCTGGTTGATGGAGTCATAAGTGATCTTGTATTTGTCTACTCTGCTTTTTCTCCCTCTAATTCATAGGATCAATAATAGTCATTTTCTTTTTTGTACTTTCAGTGTTTCTTATTTTTCTACAAAGAATATGTACTACTTTCATAACCTGAAAAAAATGTTATTTTTTTAAATTTATATTTTCTTTATATTTTTGGCATCACAGTAAGAAATTTTTTCCATTTAAGGATAGAATAGTAAACTGTCTACTAAACAAGTACTGTCGCTAAAAATATACAATACTAAAATGATAGCAATACGGATGATCAGTTCTCAAGAATCAGGAGAAAACAGCATAGTTAAAATATAAAGCAACACTTAATACACTTTCGATCTCTTTCTGATGACTCAGAAGCAAGTCAGAATCTTAAATTATCCTAGGATCTTTATTCTGATTAAATATGGTTTATTACTTCACACAAGTGTTTCAGTTAACTTCCAGGCATCTAGGTAAATTGTTACTCTCTAGGATCCTGTCTCCTCATCTATAAAACGTAAGGCAATACAACTTCTCTCCCACAGGTGTGTGGGTTAATTGGATAATGCAGAAGAAAGTACCTGGCACATGACAGGCATTCAATAACAAATAGATACACGAATAACAAATTTCCTTCCTTTCTTCGAAAAGATACTTGGAGATTTGCACATCCTAAAGTGGGACAGAAATTCCTTCTATTCTTTCAAGTTTCTTTAATTGAACACAAAAGAGAAAAAAGGCGGACATAGGGTTTTGAAGTTGCCTGGAGAGTTTTCTACTTCCCATTGGTCAAGGAAGGCCTCACCAGGGAATGTGAACTTGGAAAGGCACTATGTAAGGAGCTGGAGAGAGGAGCTGGGAACTGCTGGAGGGCAGAAGGACACAGGAGACTTGTCACACTTGGCAATAACCAAGTAGATTAAGAGTAGCTCGGCTTTACTAAAATAAAATGAAAAAGGATAGCAAAGAAGTTAATAGTCAAGAATCACAGAAATTAAGCTGACAAAAAGAAGAGCTTCAGGTGGCAGAACACTATAAGCCTAAAAGGTATATTCATCTTCCTATGAAACATCAAACAGGGAATTTCTTAAAAAATATGAAAGAAAATCATTCCTGAAAATAAGAATACACATGAAGAATATACACAGTCCCCAACTTATGATGGCTTAAGTTATGATTTTTCAAGTTTAGAATGGATTTATTGGGGTATTAAATGCATTCACTTATGATATTTTCAACTTACAATAGGTTTGTTGGGACATGGCCCCATTGTAAGTAGAGGAGCAACTGTACTCAAGATTTCTGTTAGAACTCTCATTTTAAAAATATTGCTCTAAAATACTCATCAGTTTTGTTTAGTTATTTTTTGAGAGACAAAGTCCTACTCTGTTGCTCAGGCTGGAGTGCAGTAGCACGATCATAACTCACTGCACCCTCAAACTCTTGAGCTGAAGTGATCCTCCTGCCTCAGCCTCCTGAGTAGCTGCGACTACAGGCGCGTACCACTGCACCCAGCTAATTTTTTTTTTTTTTTAATTTTTGTAGAGGCGGAGTTTCACTATGTTACCCAGGCTGGTCTCAAACTCCTGGCCTCAAGTGATCCTACCGCCTCGTCTTCCCAGAGTGCTGGGATTACAGGCATGAGGCAGCACACCCAGCCATATTCATCAGTTTTGAGCTGCAATGACCTCATACCACATCTCTTATTTGGTAGCATAAAGGTCATGATGAACTATAAATATATTACAGAAAAAAATCTTACTCCTTTTTATGGTAATAAATTCAAACAAAGATTGGACACACTGGATGTAGCAGAGAAATAGGTGAGCAAGTTGTATATCTCAAGCTCAAGTTAAAGAGTAAATATTTTAATTTCAAAGATAAACTTATTACTACTTTTTCATTTTGAATCAATGTATTGAATTTAAACAGTCAAGAAAACAACCCAAAAAGTGAATATAAGAAATATGTATGTATTTTATGTTTCGGAGTAGAAAAAATTAGTATTAAAGAACCAATTATTAAACATAGTAGAAATCATCTAATATGTGACATTGGTATATGTCCAATGAGTGGTCAATGACACCCATGCACAGAATTAAATGTGCTCATTATAATATATTAAGACAATCATGTATGCTAGCCAGTACTTATTAACAAGTACTTTAAATACATGTAATAATATTGTGGAGATTTTAGGCGTTTTAAAAATAGGTCATGCAGTGCTACAAAGATGTATGAAAATACATTGTGCATTACTAGGAAAGGGGTTAGAAAGTAATATGTCAAACCTCAGTTAAATTGGCACGTTCATCCTGCTTTAAACAGTCCTCTGCTGATATACTGCACAGTTTCTTCTCACTCTGTAGTAATGACTTTATGGACTGGAATACATCTTCACTGAAGCTCTGGGGAAAAAAGACATTCTTAATTTATTTAATTATAAAATAAGACATCCTGGAGATATTTTACATGGAGAGTCACTCATTCTCCAATTAATATTGATTTTGGACCTTTTGATAATTGTAGGCAGAACTCAATTCAACTGAGAAGAAGAAAAACTCCATTCAGCTGAAAAGGCTTAAGTAGAGTTCCACATGCCCAAACACACACATACACCCTAGTCTGGGCATTCAACTCCCTGGAAGACCACATAAGGCCTCACACCAAGTCTACTCACTCTTACCTTACACTAAAACCTAACAGATGGCATATCCGATTTTCAAGTCATTAGCAGATGAGAAGCAACAACTTACACAACAAGTTGAGAGGATGCAGAAGCTATTGTAAGGCACACTAACAATAGTGATTACTCCCTTAACAAAGATGAAGACAGAAAAGGAAGAGACAGTAATCCAAAATAAGGTTTTTCAGGGGTATTAAGGCAGCTATATGATGAAAATGAGAGAGAGGATTCCAGATTTCAGGGATGGGGGGCAGTGGCTGTCACAAGTGCACAAAGGAACAGAGGAAGGAAAAAGTTACATAAAGAAAATGATGACTATTATATTAATAGGCAGACACAAATAGAGCACTAATTTCCTTCTACCTTATTCCAATTCCACTGATTTGTTGATCTGTTCTTCTGTCAGAAATGTTCTTACTCCCCCATCTTCCCCTGTAGAAATCCTACCCATCCTAAGACCCATGAAGATTTTTTCCATCTCTAAGTTCCTGCTGTATTGTTTGTACATCAAGATCATTTAGTTCATATCACAACATATTATAATTACTATACTCACATATATTTGTCTTTCCTACCCATTAAACCAGATCATGGAGGTCAGAGACTATTTCACTCACTGTGTTTCCCCAGATTTCAGAACCTCATACTAGACGAACTCAACAAACAGTTGCTAATTTTAATAAATTAAAATTAATGGAAATCTTTAGTCTAAAAGATGCAAATATAAAATCAAATAATTTAAGAAAAAAGATATAATGTTGAATTTGACCTATTAATATGAATTCATAAATATATGTACTACCTTTTTTCATTGAAAAGTGCAATGACCCTCAGTAGCAATGAGTATAGCCAGTCCCTAGATTTGGGTTTCTAAGTATCCATCACCAATAAAAAGAACTAGAGCGCCCCAGGGAAATGGCTGGTTCCAGGTCTGAGGTGGAGAAAATATGAAGTGAGCCTGGAAAATCCAACAGTACCAGAATGCTACTCAAAGACTAATAGGGTCATTTCAAAAAAACACAGAAGCCAGTTTGAAGGAATTTCCATTGTTCAAATTTAGGACAATTGGAGCATCAAAAAGAATAAAAATGGTAATGGATTATAACTACTGAATTTTTCAAAAAAATCTATGAGTCCATTAAAAAAGAAAGAGAAAAGGGCAGAGCTCTTCTTTATCTAAGCATGCTGGCTAACAAATATGGATAGAATAACAAAATTAGAAAACCCTGTTTGTAACTCTCAACGTAATTACTGATTTAGGAAAGGATCATCAGTGTATTCTAAATCTACTGGGTTAAAAGTTAGTAGGGAACAGGATATTCACACTGTCTCAAAGTATCACCCTACAGATTATTTATTAATTGTATTACTTACAAAGGGATTATGTGCATTTATATTGGAGATATCTGGTGGTTATAATCTTAACCACCTGATCAAGCTTGGCATCAACAATATGCACCTCACGATCTGCTAGAGTGGAATGAACATAACATCACCTCTGAGGTGCTCCTGCTAAACCTAATTATGGGAAAAAAAAGATGAACCCAGAATATGAGGATGTTCTACAAGACAGCGGGCCCAGACTCTTCCGAAGATTTATTGTCATGAGAAAAGAATCTCACCTATTGGAATGATCTGGAATGGGGGTGGCCAAAGAGACACAATACCCAAATGCAGTGTATAAACCTTGACTGGATCTTAGAGGAGAGGCAAAAAAAAAAAAAAAAAGTTACAAGAATATTTGAGGCAATTAGGGAAATCTGTGTATGGACTGCAAGTTACATGATGTGAATTGAACTAATTATCTTCTTTAGGGGTGGTAATGATGCTGGCATACTTAGAAGTAAAGTAAAATAATGTCTGTAGCCTACTCTCATACAATTGTAAAAGGGGGGAAGAGAGAGAGAGAATAGGTATGGCAAAATGTTAACAGAGGGTGAATTTAAATGAAGAGTATATGAGGTGTTCATTGTACTGAGTTTTTTTTCCAGCTTTTCTGTGGACTTGAAAATATTCAATATTTTAAACAATTTTGTTTTCATTAATGAATGGAAGTTTTTCTCTTAGAGTTAGCAGTCAACCCCATACATTTGTTAGCTCTCTACAGAAATCAATGACTAGATCAAAAAGTTGACTCAGATGCTTATAAGAACATTGACAATTAGAAGTTGGAAAGCAGATCAGCAAAGGAGAGAGGAGTTACCATAAAAGAGAAAGAAAGCAAGAAAAAACAATTTAATGAAAGAAGTCAAAGACCACCTTCACATGTAAGGACTGGTCAACAGTGTCATATGCTGCAGAGAAGATGAAGTTCAGAAAAAGGGCTAAAGAAGACTGCTAACCAGTTTCTATTCTTCCCTTCTTCCTTTAAGTAATGCCTCCAAAGTTTTAGCAAAGAAAAAATGTCAAGAAATGGAAGGTTAACCAGATTGTTTTAAGAGAGGAAGTGAAGGGGTTCTTCCTTAGACTAGAAAGAAGAAAGGATCAAGAATCATATTTCATTTGTTTGCTACTGATTACCCAAAATCTATCACAGGGCCGGGCATATAATAAGCACTCACGTGCATACTTGCTGAACGAATGAATGGTAATATTTCTTATATATCTTCAGGGTAAAGTTAAAGGTATGTAACAAAGTGGCCTCTATTGCTAAAAAGCAGATAGAAAACTATCTGTTGAAAAGAAATGGGAAGGAGGCACTGTGATCTTTAGGAAATAAATCATTGTGATCATGATTTCATATTGCTATTTTCATACATGCCAATCTTTGTAGTATTGTATTGTTACTAATTTAATAAGATTCATTTAAAGACAAAGTATCATAGCTGTAGGACTCTAAAAAAAAAATCAACATTTTTATTAAAACTATCACTTAGAAGAAACCTAATATAGTGAACTTACTTTTCTGACAGATGCTCTAGTCTTCATGTGACTGTTTCTGAAAGGCTGGAAAGTCGCCATAACTATATTGCTGTCTTATGTAATCAATGAAGAATTAATCTACAAAACATCTAAAAAAAATTAAAAGAAAATAATTTATTTATTGATCTTAGTAATTCAGGCATGCATTTTGTGTTAAAATAATTTCTTTAAACTCATTTAAAGAAAAAGAAAAAGAAAAGCAAATAAAAATATTCTGAGCCCTAAAAATTTACTTAGTAATCCAACATATTTGAAAAATATAGGAATATTGGTGCATTAACAAGGCAGAAAATTATTACAAAAATCTTACTTTTAGATTCAAAATTATAAAGTATTTTACTCTTATATCTATTCAATCTCACTGCCCTTTTTTATTGCAAAACTTCAATAAGAAATAATTGAAGAGCTTTTTAAAATCTTAAACAGAGAATATCACAAAAAGAATTCCAGCTTTCCTGCTGCCCCAAAGCCATTTTTATCTCTATAGCAACAGTGAATGCTCTAGACATTCTTTTTTTTTTTTCTTTTTTGAGATAGAATCTCACTTTTTTGCCCCGGCTAGAGTGAGTGCCATGGCGTCAGCCTAGCTCACAGCAACCTCACACTCCTGGGCTCAAGCAATCCTTCTGCCTCAGCCTCCCGAGTAGCTGGGAATACAGGCATGCGCCACCATGCCCGGCTAGTTTTTTCTATATATTTTTAGTTGTCCGATTAATTTCTTTCTATTTTTAGTAGAGACGGGGTCTCGCTCTTGCTCAGGCTGGTTTCGAACTCCTGAGCTCAAACAATCCGCCCGCCTCGGCCTCCCAGAGTGCTAGGATTACAGGCGTGAGCCACCGCGCCCGGCCTTAGACATTCTTATTTCTTGGGCAGAAAGGTTTGATAATACACAAATGAGAATATGAAATCTGTACATATCAAATAAGACAGATGAACTAAAACAAATTCCTTATATAGGAAGCTTAGGAGCATACCAATGACTAAAATTCAAAAGACATCCAAGTTAAATATTAATAGTACTTAATTCACACACATACCCCCCTTGGGAGAAACTCTAAAACTAAGTCCTAACTTTGTAATGATGCTTTAATAAAATACCTTTGAGAATTTAAATCAACTTAGGGCATTACCACTCAATTTCTACATTTGACCATAGTACCTTTTCCAGTCATTTAAAATTTGTGCTACATGCTATGGATACAAGGGAGACAAAACAGATAAGACTCTCTTGGGCTCAGAGCCTTCTCCGGAAAAAGTTTTATCACAGTAAAGGGTAGGGATGGGGAACTGAATTCTAAAACCCAGAAAATTACAAATCAATAAGGATTTAAGAAATGCTTAATTAGTTTCAAGTATTTTCAGAAAATCAAACTGGTCTTATCAAGAATTATCTAGTTCAGGTTTCCAAGACATTTGGTTAGTATAAATTTGAACTATGAAGAAATTTATGTACACAAACAAACTTTAATCTAGATCCCCCCCATCAGAACTTCAAAAAAACTACATGTTAGTGAAGTTCTCATTTTATATTCTTTCACTATAGAGATAAAACTGAAGTGTGTGGGGGCACACAAACACACACTCCTCTTTAATGATTTCAATATTTTAATTTTTAAAAAGAGAAAGAATTACTACGATATTCTACTCTGAACTAAGATAAGTCCTAGTGGTCTGCATAACAACACAATTTGATTAATTACTGAAATTGAAGCAGCATCATGAGAAAGGCTGAGCATGACACAAAAGAGTTCCCAACAGCACAAGACAAAGAATGATAGGTCAGGATTCAAAGAGTACCATTCATGTCCCTGTTCTGCCTCTCATTAGCTTCCTTTCTTTGAGGTATATTGCAATGGCTCTGGAGCTGTTCCATTGATGTACATAACATCCAACTTACCAGACAAGTTTATTGTGAGAATCAAATGGAAAATAATTTATGAGAAACACTTTGAACTATAAAAAACAAAAGAAGAATTAAAATGTTTACCAACAGATCAAAAGGATCAAGAGGACCAAAATTATGAAAACAAGTTAGGATAATCCTTTTATTTGTCCAGGCCAACTCACTCCTCTTTTTCCCCCACAGCACTCCTTCACCTGCCAGAAACTCTCAGTGGCAAATGGACTTGCCTCGAGCTTCACATAAAACATAAAATACAAGGGCCAACACAAGGGTTCTAGAAAATCAGAAACGCTCAAAGTCAGCTCCTAAGTAAAGTGGCACCACCTTTCTGGAGAGCAATTTTGTAATGTACGTCAAAACCCTGGAAATATTCATATTCCTACTCTTTGACCCAGCAATTACGTCTGGGAATTTGTCAAAGCAAATAATGATCCTGGAACATCTAGGGTTCTAATGAGAGCTCATAATGCAGCAAGGGCTTTGCTAAGAGATTTACGTTAACATCCTATTTGATCCTTAAGATTGGCAGAACAGTATTTCAGTTTGACAATGAGAAAAACCGAGGCATGGAAAGTTGAGCAATTTGCCCAGGCCCACACAGCAGATGGCAGAGCTGAGATTCAAATCCAAATTTTCTAACTCCAGCACTGGGGCTCTTAACCACTCCTCTATAGTGCATAAAGGTTTGATAAACTATTCGCCACAGTTTATAACAGAAATAAGAAGCAATCGAGATGCCAGAAACAAGAGTGATTAAATAACCTTAAATTCATTCCCACAATGCCACAATGGCAGCCGTGAAAAACGATGCTGAAGGACAGGGGAAACGGCACACCTGACATGGCTTTCTCTGAGTCAACTCCTAACCTTGCCTGAAAGGGGAGTCTGGAAATGAGACAGGAAACAGCAATTACCTTTGCAGCTGAGGACTAAAGTCAACTGTAAAGAGAAACACTAATTCACTCATCACCCTAAGGTGCCACATGACATGTCCCTGAGGCAGAAGAAACAGAGTACTCGGAGACAACAGCCTGGATTTGACAAGGCTACTTCACTTTATCCCCGAAATTCCTAAAAAGCACACCCAGATAAAACACCCTTATCAAGGCTGAGCAATAAATAAATAGAATCCCATATGAGACCCATGAAGGAACACTGAAGAAAAAAAAAAACACGTAAGAATATAGGCAAAAAAAAAAAAAAATCCAAATATAATCATGCCCCTCTAACTCATATTACCTAATAGTACCTCAAAATTTATACCACTCTTTGAAATTATTAAAAAAGCAACTAAGTTTAATTAAGTATTTACACTCTGCTTCACCTACAGGGAAAAAAAACAATTTACTGACCCCCTACTACACCACCGTGTGTTTAACTTAAACGTAAGTAAAATACCATTTCACGAAGAAAAAAAAACTATTAGAGAATATGTGTGCAACATAAAAGTGAATCCAAGATGAGATGATATGATGTATTTCTGGTAAAGCAAAGAAAAAGAAAAATAATCATCTCTGGAAATGATGTAAAGACAGATGGGGTAAGAAAGAATAGCAGCTAGAGCAGGGGTTCTTCAGCCTCTGATAAAATTAGAGAGAACGTAGTTTTAGACAGATTTCACAAGAGGAGCAAAAATACAGTGTTTTCCCCTAGAATACCTTTGTGTTATGATAAACTTTTCACTTACTGCTTTTTTGCTTTGTGCTCTATTCTGGGTGAATAAACAAGAGTCCTAAGCAGGGACTAAATGTGTTAGTTATAGTCCCAGAAATTAAAGTGAAGCTAGATCATCTGAAAAACAAGTAGATGAGAGACAAGAAAGTACAGGTGGACAAGGCGAACAACTAAAAACGAGCTGCCAGAGCTCAGGAAAGACCCAGAAAAAAAAAAATACCACTAAAAAAATGAAATCCCCTTAGAAGTAACAAAAAAACAGAACAGACATTGCTAAAAACATGAACGCCAACGAAGTTTTAAAAAAAATCACAGAATGCAAAAGAAAAATGAAAGCAATTAGAAAACAATTATAAAGAATACACAGAACAGAGATACAGGACACTTTGAATAAATACACATAACTCTTTGATCCTGCAACTTCACTTCCTAAAATTTATCCTACATATATACTTCCACAAAAGTCATAAAGATACATGAAATATTCAGTGAAACAAAAAAAAACCTGCAAACTAAAAATAACCTAGAAGTTTATCGATTCAAATAAATTATAACAGATTCATGTGATTACTACCCAGCTGTTGGAAAGAATGTGTTAGAGTAATACATACTGGCATGAAAAAGTAAGTTGCACAATGGTATAAATAGTGTGCTCTCACTTGCAATTTGAAATATACACATACACACACACACAGCTTTGACACAGTGTTTGCACATGCCTAAGAAATGTCTTGAAGGAAGTACACTAAACTGATGACACTGGTCTTCCATTGTAAGTGGGATTTTTTAAAATGTTATAAAACATCATCTATCTATAATATGGGAAGGTGACAGATTAGGTAAAATAGGTTCTTGCATGTTTGCATTATCCTATTTTGGGTAAAATCTGTATAACTACATGTGTTTTTATACGTGCAATATAAAAGAAGACAGACACTAGATCAGTATAGACATTGGTTCTATCTGGGTAGATGCAATTATAGGTGATTCATTTTTTGTCTGTGTACATATGTTTTATATTTTTCTGGATGAGCATAAATTCTTTTATAATTTAAAAAAATATTCCATAAGTCTTTCCTCCTCTCCTCTGGCCTAAGAAATGTTCAAGTCAACATGATCTATTACTTAACCTTTTTTATATCAGAAGAATTAACCTTCCCAAAGAATCTCTGAAACACCTTTCTAGTCTTCTATAGACACTGCCCTAACTTGACTGTCCTCCCCTAACACTGGTGCTCAAACCTCAGTACATGTGTGAATCAACTTATTTCTAATACACACACCTGCCCCCCCAAAAGATCCACATTCAGTAGGTCTACATGGAATCCAGAAATTTGTATTTTTTAACAAGTACCATATGTTAGCTCTGATTGAGAAACATTTGTCTCTCTCTCTACGTTAGTCTCCTTCTCTAAGTTCTATCATAACTTGTTACTCAAATACTAGTATTTCTAACCTTCATTCTTGTCTTCGCTTATTCTCATTTTATTTCATTTTCCAAGGATATTTTCTCTCTACCTCTGGTTTTAACTAGCAAATAATTCCCTAAATTATATCTTCAATTCAGTTCTTACACTTCAGTTTCAGTTCCATGTATCTAATTTTCTACTAGACACTTCCAACTAGTTGTTTTGGAACTAGTTGTTCCAAAATTAGTATGTTCCAAAGCTGAATAAAACTTTCTCCCTAAACAAACTCCTCCTGTATTCTCTCAGTAACAGCCAGTAAACAAACCGATCCCAGCCAGTAGGCCAAGCTGGAAACAGGTCTTTCCCTCAATCCCCACAACTATCATGTCTAGTAAATCACCAAGTCCTGACCTGTCATCCTCCTAAACTTCCCTCAGATCCACCCTCTCTCTTCCATCAGCTGAACTGCTACTTACTCTTCATGCAACAGTCCAAGAACCTCCCTCCTTGAAGAAGACTTGGTTCATCTCTCCTTTATCCCTTCTTGCCCAAATAGTAGTCGCCTCCTATACGCTCCCAAAGTGCTTTGCCCTTTATCCTATGGTGCCATTGTTTGCATACTTTCCTCCTACTGCAAGTTCTTTGAGGACAAAAGTGTTTTACAGATTTGTATGTTAACACAGTAGGCATTCAAACATCTGCTAAATCATAAATAAAAAGTAAATTATTAAAAAGCAAAGTATGCCTTTAAATGTTTAAATGGATATGTCTACATTTGCTTGTGAAAATACATTTAAAAGTTTCCAATAATCTCTATTTTATAATATCTAAGATTATATTTAAAATAAATGCTCTAAGTACACATTTTGACCAAATGTCAAATGGCCAAGTGTTAAAAATTAATATTCTGTTTAATATAACTACAATAAAACATGACAAAATAGGTATTAAAACACTAAACAGGCAACACAGGACTGTGATCCCTGAGAGAAGGGAAGCACTGGCTGACAGCGACTTCCAGGTCACAATGCAGGGACAGGAAAAGCAAACAGCCTAGCAGTCTCACTGAGTTCTGGAGAGAGGGATCAGTTTGAGGAAACCAAGGTACCTAGAATTTATAGGGCACGATGCTGGAGGGAGAGGTCAAAGGGAATGAGAGCTTTAGAGATCTGCAGATGGGTTTCTCCAGAACCTTTGGACAAACACTGTGCAGAATACCTGAGCTTAGGGAAATAACAAAAAGAAAGAAGTAAGCCAAGCAATACCTGGAACCAGACAGGGCTTAGAACAGTTTGCACTCTCACTAAGCAGACTCGAAAATTCTTGTACTGTATCAGGCAATGGACAGATTCCTCAGAAGGAAGTCACCTCAGCAGGGGGAATAAGTCAGCACTACACTAAAGGCTGTTCTGGACTCACACTAATAAAGTCTCAAAAGCAAGTCTCTAAAAAAACTACGTAAAAGCAAGCTTTAAAATATTCCAACAGATTCCAAATAACCTGTGTACCCCAACTAAAACCAACATGCTTAAGGACTATAACAAATCAAGCAAGCAATAGTATAAAATCAATGGCTGGCATGCAATCAAAAATTAGCAGGTATGCAAAGGAGGAGAAAAATATGACCCATAACCGGGAGAAAAAAAGTCAAATGGTCTAGCCTGGGTGACATAGTGAGACCTCGCCTCTTCAAAAGTTAAAAAAAAAAAAATTCGCGGGGCATGGTGGTACGCGCCTATAGTCCTCACTACTCAGGAGGCTGAGGCAGGAGGATCACTAGAGCCCAGGAGTTTGAGGATGCAGTGAGCTTACACAACTGTACTCTAGCTGGGTGACAGAGCCAGACACTGTTTCCAAAAAAATAAAAAGTCAAATGCTGATCCAGAGATGACAGAGATGATGGCATGAACAGAAAACGACTGTAAAACTACAGTATAAACATGTTCCATACACTCAAGCAGGGAGAGGAAAACATGATCATGACAAGGAGAGAAATAGAAGAAACAGAAGATGTAAAAGAGACCAAAACTTAACATTTAGAGACAAAAATTAAAAATATCTAAGATAAAAAATATACTTGATGCAATTAACAACAGATTAAATACCAGACAAGAAAAGTTCAGTGAACTTGTAGGCATTGCAAAAGAAACTATCCAAAATGAAACAAAGAGAAGAAACTTAAAAACCAACCAACCAACCTAACACATCAGTACTTATAAAGCGCTGTAAAAGATCAGTAAGTGGAGTCCCAAAAAGCATATGTGTGTATTGAGGGTGGGGAGAACGGAGACAGAAAAAAAATATTTGAAGACAAAATGACCCAGAATTTCCCAAATTTGATGAAAACCATAAACTGACAGAACCAAGAAAGCTCAACAAACCCTAAGAAAAATAAACATAAAGGAAACCACACCAAGACATATCATAACCAAATTGCTGAAAACCAATAACGAAAATTTTTAAAGTGACCAGAAAAAAAGTACACATTACACAGAAAGGAACGAAGGACAGCAGACTTCCTGTCTATGCAAGCCAGAAAACAAGACAATGGAGCAACATCTTTAAAACAAAGAAAGGGGGAAAAAAGTGTCAACCCAGATATCCACATACCCAGTGGAAATATCTTTCAAAAATGTAGGCAAATGCCAGGCACAGTGGCTCACACCTATAATCCTAGCATTTTGGGGAGGCTGAGGCAGGAGGATCACCTGAACCCAGGAGTTTGAGGTTGCAGTGAGCTACAATGACGCCACTGCACCCTATCCCAGGCAACAGAGCAAGACCCTGTCTCAAAAACAAAACCAAAAACACTTTTGGCAAAATAAATTTATTCAGACTAATAAGAGCTGTGAGAATTCACCTCCAGCTGACCACCACTAGAATAACTGTGAAAAGAAATTCTTCAGGCAAAGAAAAACAATACCAGATGGAAATCTGGATCTATATGAAGGAATAAAGAATACCTGAAATGGTAAATATGAGGATAATAGAAAATTTATTTTCTCATTTTTGATCTCTTTTTAAAAATAACCATTTAAACTAAAAATAATAACAATATACCATAGGGTTTACAATAGATGTATAAGTAAAACGTATCACAAAAAAAGTACAAAAAAGTAGTAAGTAGGAGATGAAAAAAATACTGTCATAAGGTTTCTATACTATACATGAAATGAAAGATTGTGATAAGTTAAAATTGTCTTGTAAACCCTAGAGCAACCACTAGAAAAATAATACAGAATAATACGTAACTAGTGAACAGTGAAAAAAAGGTAACATTATCCCCTTTTTGCAGATAAGGAAGCTAAGGCTCACCTTCACAGGACAGCTGTAAGAATGTAATGCAATAATATTTGTAAAAACAGTACCTGATGTGGCGGGAACTCAAATCTTAGCTCCTTCCTGTATAGACCTGTTGTCTGACTCACAAAATCTAAAAATGCTACAGCTATCAGTTACTGTTTTGTATTTCAAAACAATAATCAACTATATAAAAAAGATCTGAGTATCCTAATATCTATTTAGATACTTGCTTCTTCCTACTTTCTGCCCTTTTCCTTTTTAATCCTAAATCAACCTCATTCCTGCATTCACAATATACATTTTGTTCTCACCACTACAGGATTTCTCAACCTCAGCATTGTTGACATTTTGGGTCAGATAAGTCTTTGTTGTAGGAAGCTGTCTATGCATTGCAGGACATTCATAGCAGTATCCTTGGTCTCTACCCACTAGATACCAATAGCACCCACCCAGCTGCAATAACCAAAAACATGTTCAAATATTGCCAAATATCCCCTTGAGGGGCAAAACTGCCATTGCTCTATTTTAGCACTTGAACTATGGTACCTTATGTAACAGTTAAATGTATACAAATCTATGCCCTGTACTGTAAAGTACTAATAACATCCGAGGTGTATATCACCAAGTGTCTAAGTAACATTGACTGAGATACAACAGTGAAAAGTCCCAGCCCTCGAGAGTTTACATTCTACCACCATGCCTTACTCATCTCATCTCTGCATTCCCCAAAGGCCTTACCCATAAAAAACCACATATTTATTGAACAGGCTGTAAGGTGAGAGAAATTTTAAAGAGGACATGAATTTCAGAGGGGCATTTGGTGGCAAGCAGGACACCAGTAAATAGATGTCTACCTACCTAACAACTTTTTGAAAAATTAATCCAGGGATACTGGATTACTCTATCGTCTTTATTTTCTCAATCACAGAGAAAAATTATTGGTCTTTCAACTGCATTCCAGGCTGGGAGCCACTTCTGAAGTATGTTTGAGCCCAACCACTCATTGGTATTTAAAGTAATAACATGGGCCTAGTTGCCAAAGTACTAAGTGTGAACTGCTATCGACTTCAAAACTTCTTGTGCAGGAACAACAAACACAACTTAAAATAAACATACACACAAAAACTAAAATCTTGAGGTTGTGTTTTCAATGTGAATCTGCTGCCCAGAAGTTGAAGTTATGTTCTTAATCTTACGTGTAGCCCCACCTACAAGGTTATTTGTAACAAAAAATATGTTCAGAATTTTAACCCAGAAACGCGTTTCTCTTTATCAGTGACATCTGTGACTCCATGACTCTAAGAGTATATGGCTACAAAGGCATTTAAGCAGCTCTTGCAAATATGGTAAGGCTCTAGCCTAGTCTACTAGGAGCAGAAATGGGTGAACGGATCCATTCTGTAGTTGGTCCAGCGCTTGATACATACAAAGCACCCTACATGCCCACACAGAACCTGTTAACTGACAGGATATACAAGGCATAAAAAGAGAAGAATGTGAAAGATAACCTTAAGGTTTCAAGCCTGGAGGGCTGGAAGAAAAGTAAAGTCTTTGCCAATTAGAGGGTAATTGGAAGATAGTGTTTTATGTCAATATGATAATACCCAAAAAGCAATTAAAATTAACAGATTTAGTTGGGGGTCAGAGCTGGAGATGTTACTCTAAGAATCACCCCCGTATATAGACCTTGAAAGCTAATCCCAGAAACTGTGAAAGAACAAAGAAAATCAAGAGAGAATCTAAGGGCCGGGCGCGGTGGCTCACGCCTGTAATCCTAGCACTCTGGGAGGCCGAGGTAGGCGGATCATTTGAGCTCAGGAGTTCGAAACCAGCCTGAGCAAGAGCGAGACCCCATCTCTACTAAAAATAGAAAGAAATTAATCGGACAACTAAAAATATATAGAAA
>NW_012134969.1:4006585-4008533 GCF_000956105.1 Propithecus coquereli | reverse complement strand
GCCCACCCCCTCGGCTTCCGCCGCCACAGCTCCAGCCTGCAACACCGCCTACCCCCTAACGCCTCCCACTCACTCTCGCGAGAGCATGGCGCCCCTCTCGCGAGAAGAACTCCGTGGCCAAGCCCGCGCAAAAGTGGGTGGGCTTTTAAAAAGGGAAAGAAGGAACAAGAAAAAGCCTTCCCACGTGCTCCCGGGCAGCTAGCGGGTCAGCCCGGCCAGTCACATGACGTCCAGGCGGCCTCTCCACTGGCCAGAACCCGCTCATCCGTGGGAGCTTTAAACTCGAGGCTGACCTACGAACCTGCGGCGGACGTCTTGCGCGCTTCCTGGTCCGTTGCCTTGGAAACGGGAACCTTTTCCTCTGGCAAGTACCCAGGCCTTGGCTTGCTCCGCAGGTTTGGTTTGAGGCCCTACCTCCTTTCCTTCGACCCCTCAGTCTTACAGCCTGGAGCCAGCTGGGCTCCTTCTTCGCCGCAAGGCTAGCTTTGCCTTCTTCTGAAACCCCAGGCCCTTCCCGAAGTGGCCGCCCCACCACATCTGACGGTCCACGAAAGGCTCTTCGTTTTGGATGGCTCCGCCCCTTCCCCCCAGTATCTCCAAGGGGGACTACTCAGGGCGCACCGGGCCGTCGGCCCCATCTGGACCGCAAGAATGCACACCAAGGGTTCGCCCGGCCCTGGTGCTCAACCTGACGTCTTTACCTGGTATCGAAATCAGAAAGTAAAGCTTTGATCACAGAGAATGAAAAGCTATTATGTTGATTATTTGCACTTAAAATCGGAAGGCCCAGTCCAGTCAAGTTGCACGCCTCAAGGGCATCTATTCCTCAAGGGTGGAAATGCCTGGTAGATGAGAAAGACATTTTTAAGTGTATCCTCATTATGACTTAAGTTTTGCCCTATTTGGAGGCCAGGGGCGGGGAAGAAAGGGTGCATTCTTATGTTCGTTTCTTCATTCAACAAATTTTGGTTTAGCTCCTACATATGTTAGGCAATACTCTAGGCTGCCGATTGAGCCCTGATGAAGACGAATAGTGGGGGTTCTAGGGTGCTTATCTGAGGAGGAAAGAAGAAAAAAATTTGTGTTGGTGTTAAGCTGTATGCTGAGAAATTACAATAAATGATGGTGATTGTGATTGGGTGTCTACTTGAGCAGCCCTTTTGAGGAGGAGACATTTAAGCAGTGATTTGAGTTACAGTCAAGTAAAAATCAGAAAGGACATTCCAGGCAAAGGAAAAAGCTAATTCAAAGGCCCTAAATGGGGACCTATTCTAGTGCATTTGGTGGGGGGGATGAGAAAGTAGACTTGCATGAGCATGGAGGGAATGAACTTGGGCCAGATCCTCCAAGGCTTTGTTAGCCAAGAAAGGAATTGAGAGTTCACTCTAAATGCAATGGAAGGTATTGAGGAGTTTTAAATAGAGGAGAAACATGTAAAGTTTACTTTAAAACAAAAAACAAAAACACTCTTCTCCGCAGAGACTGGATCTTAAGGAGGCCAGACGTAAGCAGAGAGATAGATGAATTGTAGTACAGTGAGAGACAATCATTGAAGACTTAATTTCTAATGACCTTGACATTCGTCTTCTAAATTCCTTCAGGTCATATTCCTGGTGTTGTTTACTGCCTTTTATTAAAAACACGTGAGTTTCTCCTATTCAATAAGAGAAATAAATGGGATTTTTTTTTGTTATTGTTACTTGGGAAAACAAATGGCCCAAAAGATAGGCCCTGCCGTTTACACAGATAAACACCTATCTAGTCTTAAAGTCAATTCTAAGAAAAATGGAACATAAAATGATGTTCCGTGTGGATACTTACTCCTTAGTGTAAAATTTGAAAAGATAAAGATTGAAGGCTGGAAAATGAAGAGGCTGTTTCACTAAAAGAAACAAGTCAGGAGACAAGTTCCAAGCGCTCTCATTAACTAGTGATGCAACTGAATCAA
>NW_012134969.1:4003097-4006535 GCF_000956105.1 Propithecus coquereli | reverse complement strand
GCACTCTAGCCCGGGCAACACAGTGAGACTCTGTTTCAAAAAAAAAAAAAGAGAGAGAATCTAAGGAGATAACCATGATAAAAGATTCCACGGCAGGTATAAAAGAAACCACAAATAAATGGCACCTGAAAGGTAGGCGAGGTAGAGCTTTAGAAGAATTTAGTGTCACTGAAGTCCAGAAACAGTTTTAAGCATGAGTGGTCAGCACTAGAACTTCTAAACTCCTTGAGGGAAGAAATGATATTCTTTCCTCTCTGAACACTCACTATCACAGCACCTGCCACACAGCATGCATTCAATAAATGTTAATATCGTACCCTTGCATTGTGCCTGCCATGTGCCAGCCAGACACTGTTTAATTGCTTTACATATAAGAATTCATAATTCTGACAACAGAAGGTGCTGATATTACACCCATTGTACACATAGGAAAACCGAGGCATTAAATGTTTAAGTAATTTGCCCTAACTCACACACGTAGAAGAATCAGTCCTGAAGAGACCACTGGATCTGGTTAGATCATTACCAAGATGACAGCAAGTTCAATACAGTGCCAGAGGAAGAGCTAAAAATGCAGGATGTTAAAGTACATCTGAGGTACCCATCATTTCCTCTCTGACCATATTCCTTTTCTTTAAGAGCTTGCTGTGGCCGGTCTAAAAAGCACAGCCCTACAAGCTACAAGACACACCTAAGTCTCCTCCCCATACATTTTCCCATTCCCACTTTCCTCCGCGCCCAGCCAATTGGACTAGATACCTGACCAATTAAATTCTCTCTCCAGAAATGTAGAATTGAGACTTGGAGATATTTACTGAGAACCATGTCACAAAGTCAAAGTGAGTCTGGTGTGGCACCATGGAAAACGAAAGTTTCATACAAACCAAAGCTATGGCGATGCAGAAACCAACAGATTTAAAGAGAAGGCCAATCTGAAAGAAACTGGAATAGAACTGCAGTGAGTATAGCAGTGATATAAGACCATGTATTTCCTGAGAAAAACTGAAGTAACTGCCTGAGCTGGAATCACATGATATACTTCATATGACAAATACCTTTTTTAAGTAGGCTAATTTAAATGGCTTTTTGTTCCTTGCAGCCAAATAATCCTCAAGCCATTAAGGGAGATCAAAGAAAAAACACTGAGTAAGCAGCTACTAAGTGCTTTGCACTAACTTCTTAACTCTCATTTCAAGGATAAGGAAGAAGAGACTCAAATATATTAATTAACAGATATTAGTTGTCTGACTCCAAAACCCAACTTTTCACACTATACATCATTTGCACTCGTGTAACATCCTCTCTGTTCTAGGCTGCTACACCATTTACCTTATTTCCCATGAAACATTTTCAGACTAATCAAAAAATGTTCATTTTTCTCCTTTTATCATGTCCAGTCTACCCTAAAAGTCTAAAACCCTTGCCAAAAGGTTATAAAGACCAGCAAAAAATTCTATTTTTCTATCTCTGTAAATCAGTTTGCCAAGATGGAATGATAAGGACTTTTCTAATCTAGATTGCTCTCCTTTGCCCATTCACGAAGAGATATTTTCTAAGTTTTTCACATTTTTTCAAGTATAGACAGAATTCTTCTACCTACTTATAACTGGAAATTTCCCCTAAAGTGGCCTTTAGTGTATCATCTGAATTGGTTTGAGTTTTTTTCCAGACAGTTAAGTTCCTCAAATTAAAAAAAATTATTAAAAGGATGATCCTTTTTCCAGCCTCTAAAGGCAAGGGAGGACTTCTTCAGCTTCTAGGCTTATCCCTGGAGTTCAGAGACTAAAGAAGGACAGAGAATTTCTCACTGCGGTTCCAGGTCTTAGGCAACTCCCCTATCATGAACATCTGTGAAATAATATCACTGGCTTAGTATTTTACCATTAGGCCCTTATCAATCTTATCAATAGTGCAGTTATATGGGTACATACACTAGTCACTAGCTCAGCTTGAGAACCCACTTCTTCCCTGACTCCCTCACATTCTCTGATCTCTCATAAATCACTGTTACTCATAGCTACAACTACTTGTAAAATTCACTGTCCACCCCCATCACAGTTTTGCTGGAAGGAACATAAAAAAGTATAAATAACCAGGGTACTACTTGAAAAACGTGACTGTGTTTTAAAAGATTCGTCAAATTACACTATTTTAAGTGACACTAATCATGCAGGGAACTGGCCTGACATTTACTCTAAAATCAGATATTAAAACAAAATCATCTTTGAACTACTGAGTACATCTTTTTTGAGTGGTACTCTATTTTCTGAGTATTTTCAGACACAGCAAAATCAGTATCAATCAACATAACATTCCTAACAAGGTGGGAAGAAGCTGAAGGAAATTTGAGCATTTTGCAAGTGACTGAATAATTACAAAGCTGAAAAGAGAACAGAAATTTTTAACTCCAGTTTGCAGTAAGGCCATCAGATTTGCGTCTCAGCAGTATTGCCACCATGAAATTCCCTAACATCTAAAGCAAAACCACCTTGAATTTAATAAGATTTTACAGGAGAGGGAAAGCAGGGGCGGGAGCGAAACGTTACCAAGTCATACCACTGTGGTGGTTTAGATTTTTACTGTCACTGTCATATACCAAAGTTTTTTTTTTTTAAGTACTTCAGTTACATCTACATATTTTTTATAAAGCAGCTTAGATGACTGGAATAACAGCAGTATACTCAATCCCTTCCTAATACTCTATGGCCAGCATTTAAGCCATTAACAGCCCAAGAGTGTTAACATCCTAGGAGTGTTTGACAGCAATTGCAAATATCAAAACTCCGAGGAACCCGCTTGATGCCTTCCGTTTCTGTCACAAGATTTGAGCTGCGACCAGTTCCAGGGCTCCAGCGTTCTGACAGTGAAGGATGCTTGCTGTTCGGCGACAAAGTGCAACGTCCTCCTCCTCCTGCATATGCTCCTGTGCGCACTGCACGAACGCAAACTGAGCACACACACCAGCACGCACCCTGGGGACCCGGCTCTAAAGACCACCTGGGGGGTGGAAACTGAGCCTGTCATTCAAAGGGGCTGCAGCTCCACCGCCACACTCGGGACCCCAGAAAGACCCGTCCCGAGCTCGAGAACCCCTCCTCCCCTCCGGGCCCAGTGCCTTGGGCTTCCTCCCTCTGCTCCGCTCCTCCCGCCTTCCTCCCGCTGCCGCGTGAAGGCGCAGCTCTCGGGCGGCCCCGAAGCCAGAGCAAGGACTGCGGGCAGGCGGAGAGGCTGGGGCGCCGGAGCCGGGCCGCTCCATCCATCCCGGCCCCACAACCCGCCGCCACCCCAGCCAAAGCGCTGCTTACGCCCCAAGGTAGTCCGCCCCTGGCTCACCTGGGGCCGCAGCCTCCGCAGCTCACAGGCATGTCACCGGCCCGCAACGACCAGGCGCGCGAGCCGGGCGAACAGGCTGGCGCCCCCTCCCTCACCAGCCCCCAG
>NW_012134969.1:3998046-4001152 GCF_000956105.1 Propithecus coquereli | reverse complement strand
GAAGGCTGGAAAATGAAGAGGCTGTTTCACTAAAAGAAACAAGTCAGGAGACAAGTTCCAAGCGCTCTCATTAACTAGTGATGCAACTGAATCAAGGTTCCTTATCGTCCCTGAGTCTCAGCTTCCTCATACATAAAACAAGGCAATTTAACTAGCCTACACTCAAAGTGGTTAAGCCTGAATTACACTTTAACACGCACACAGTAGTAGGACGGAAGCTAGAAAAGGAAATGAAATGAATTTTTATGAAAACCTAACGGCAGCACAAGCTGAATGAAATTAGACACGCGCACCAGCTGAGGAACTGTGATACTGATTAATACAGATACCAGGAATGCTTCCCTAAGAAACCCTGGCCTTCTCAGAGTGTGAAAACGGAAGCACTGCCACCTGCTCAACCTCATATTCCCTTTCTCTGAAGCTATTTTGAACCTTTGTAGTATTTAATAAATAATGATTCACATGTTCCTAATCAGGGCTTAAGAACTAGATAGAAAATAAATTTTTAAAAAGGTCTGAGGCCATATCTTAAAGTTAAGCCAACACCTTAACTTTAATGAAAGCAAGATTTCAAGAAACATCACAGGGTTACTTTTAAAAGGAAAAATGCTAAAAAGAGAAGAGGTATTATTTTAACAAATTAAGACTGTTCTTTTAAAATGCTAATTGAGTACTTTTTGAGTGTTGTTTACAGCCCTCATAATGATTAACTGAAACAGCTGCTTGGTACTGCTAACTTAGACGAACAGTGGGCTCAACTCTACCATTCTAACATGTATTAATAGAGCCACAAATCCTCCCAGCCCACCCCAGCAAGGCAGTCATTGTGGTCTCTTGTGCTAGCTACAGTAATTTGGAGTACAATGAATATAAAGTAAGAAGAAATTTAGGATTGAGATCCAGTTCTGTGATGTCTCTAGCTCCTGGTTTCTTTTAAAATTCTTCTAACAGTTTTATTGAGATGTAATTCACATACCATAAATTCGGTGCTTTGTGGTTTATTCACAGGGTTGTGCAACCATCACCAAAATCTAATTCTAGAACCATTAGCAGTCAACCCCTCACCTCATCCCCAGCCCTAATCACCCACTAGTCTACTATATGTCTCTATAAATTTGCCTGTTCTAGACATTTAATATAAATGGAGTCATACAATATGTGGTCTTTTGTGTCTCAGTTCACTTAGCATAATGTTTTCATGGATCATCCATGTTGTAGCATGTATCAGTACTTCATTTCATTACAGAATAATGATTCCATTTTATGCATATAGTACATTTTATTAATCAGTTTATCAGTTGATAGGCATTTAGGTTGTTTCCACTTTTTGACTATTTTGAATAATGCTGCTTTGAACATTTGTGTACAAGTTTTATGTGGATGTTGCTTATTCTTTTTAATACTTTAAAAAAATAAGATGTTAAATTTATCCAGTTTACAAAGTCCATATTTCTTTTCCTAGCACAGTTACTTTGCTCCTACGCTCTGTCTTTTTTGCTGGCTGTTTGAAGTACGTGTACTCTGTCCCGGGAGGGCTGGCATTTCTCCTCAGGCAATTCACATCTGATCACATCACTCCCCTGCTTAAAACCCTTCAGCGACTTCTTTCAGTTCTCCCCATTATCTGCCTAACATTCTCTTCTGTTCTCCTATCATTCTCTCTCTCAGGCTGTCCCCCTTTCAGTTCCTCAAAATAGGACCATATCCTCCCTGCCTCAGAGCCTTCCCACAAGCTGTTCCTTCAATATCGAATATTCTTTCTCTGTCCATCCCCCTTAGCCTCTCAATGCCCACAAATCCAGCGCTCAGCTCTACTGTCATGTCCTCAACAATTCTTGTCCTAACTCCCCATACTAAGTAGGCTACCCTTTATCTAGGACTTTCTACTTTTTCTTCAAAGTATTTGTCAACTTACTATGATTTGTATTTCTGTGATTATCTGGGTAATGTCTGTATCCCCACTCCACTAAACTGTAGGTTTCAGGAGCAGGGACCAAATCTGTTTGTGCTTACTAGTGCCTGGCACACAGTAGGTACTAATAACTAGTCAAAGGAAAGAAGGGAGAAAGGAAGGTGTCTTCCCAGACTATTCTGTGTTCTATTTCCCTGTCTTGCTAGGAATCTTCAGTAAAGTCTTGATAAATGTTACAAGCCAAGTCCGTATTATGGTAAGGAGAATTAATGGCAAGGACTGTCCCATGCTTGAGATGGTGCACCAAGAGAAAGACAAAAAGCGGGTGGAGAAAAGGGGAGACCAGTGTTGTACAAAGGAGCCAAGGAGCAGTGTGGCAAGTCAGAAACACAGCATCTAAGGGGCACCTAAGAGAGCACCTGGGAAACCCTCTCATGTCTCCTGGGGACATTTTAGTGGGCTAATTTCCAGCAATCAGATTGGTGTTGTCTTTTCTACTGTAATTTTGTAACTTAATGGAAATGTTACTTTCATTTGTAGACATACTTTCATTTGTAGACATACTTTCATTTGTAGACATAGTCTAGACAAGACATTTGGGTTACAGGCACATGAAAGAATTATAACCCAGCAAGGTTGAATGATTTGTTCTAGATCACATGGGGCACTAAATGCAATAGTTCAGACTAAAATTAGCTAGTTCAGTCTGGTCCTACCTTTCAACAAAACTAAATACACTGCACAAAGCTAGCCTCTCAGCTTAATCCCCCTGTTGACCTTTGACTACAAAGGCAGGCATCATCTTTCCCCAGGAGCTTTGGAGCTTTACACTAGCAACTTCTGACAGCCAGAAGCAGATTCCATGTCGCTTCCTGTTTGAAAACTTGAGTCTCCCTTTGGCCCACTTGCTGAATTCCTGCCTGAGTGATGTTTCCTGCCTGAGTGATGGCCCCAGCTGGCAGTTCACTTGTAAAAGAGAGAAGTCAAGTTACATTACTCAGTTTTTGGATTTTCTTTTTTTACGATTATGAATTAATATACCCATTATGTAGAACATTGAAAAATACAGGAACAGATAATGAAGCAGACCACCCTTTCTGGCAGTTGCTTTCATGCATTATTTAATTTAATAATACTTAATAAGTCAATGTAAAACATTCTGAAGTAGAAAAATGTAGAAATTATAATTTTGTC
>NW_012134969.1:3992091-3996002 GCF_000956105.1 Propithecus coquereli | reverse complement strand
TGTTACCTTCAAACAGCATGCCTATAAACAGGGTATAATGGGTATAACAAGAGTCCTACAGAGCTCTTATTTAACAGTATAATGACCTGAATTTCTGTTTCCTTTTAAGATGGTCAGTAGCTATTCTGAAATTGCCATATAAACTCTTGATGAAGGTAAAGTCTGCAGTAAAATAAGGTCTGATAAAATACCACACGAATTTTTGTGTATGGTTTGAGGAAATGGCATTCTTTGGTGGGAAAGAGAAGTCTACATTTCTAAGGTGCTTCCTGGGCTTTAGTTTCAAGCCCTATGCTTTTCAAACTTTAATATTAGTCTACATTTTTTGTAACTTCTTTTTAATTCTCATGAACATTTCTTGCTCACTTTACTCTTTATGTAATTCTAAAAATTCTCATCTAAGTTCCGGGGGGGAATAAAGTCCCCCATTGACATCTGCTCAAATACACATTATCCAGTCTGGTTCTTGATCGTTATTTCCACACCAGCACCCACCGAAGTACCTGTATTTCTGCCTGGCCTCCGGCTATATGATGAGTGCTGCTTTTTGCTACAGCATCCCCTCATTAAGACATGACTGGACAATGCCATCTTACAAACAGGAAGCCCTCTCTGCAGAAATGACACTTGATTTTTAGATACCATAAAGAATTCGTGTTCCAGCCCCTTCTGCCAGGACGTGGCAAATGCTTCCTCTCCTTGTTTTCCAGTGATCTGATTCACCACCTCCATTGGGTACAGGGTTTTGGGACACCACAGTGTTTCATCCTATGATCCAGCCTGTATTTAACCTCTTGTTCCTCACCCAGGAATGGCAATAATATATCAAGAGGCCAAGCAAATCCTCTGCTTGCCCTCAGAGAGAAGTTTCTCTCAAATGTCATACATGTCATAGAAGATTGTAATGAATCCTGCCCTCTGTTCATTTGTTGACTTTGGCCAACTTAAGGTTCTACTTTCCTTGACTATGACTTCTGATAACTCCAGGTCAAAAAGTGAAAGTAAAGGAATGCAATGATGTACAAGATACATACAAGAACAAACACCTGCTGGGAAAAGCCAAAGGCTTTCTGTGCCCCCTGCCAAGCATTCACTTTCCCTGGCCCACCTTCATAATGGATTTCCTCACTAAGCTCCCTTCCTCTCAGTAACCTAAAACCACCTTCAGTGCTGTTCCAAGAACAAGTGGTTCACTTGCACTTATGCCAGGGAACCCCCTTGGACAGTCATATTGGTCATCTTTACCTCTACAAAGGCATCAATCAACAAGATAGCTCTGATCTGAAGACCCCTCTACATTTATATTTAGGATGACCTTACATCCTGTTTTGACTGGTACAATCACAGTTGTTGCCTGTAATTAGTACCTCTTTTCTTTCTCAAAAATATCTCAGTTTGGAAAATAAAGTACACAGATACCGTATTTATATCCTGTCTTATGTAGAACCTCTTCTTTACCTGTCAGTCAAAATGGACCTGTCCTAGGATACCCCTAGACTGCTAGTCAGACAGAAATAACTTACCAACCCCTAAAGCTACATCTTTAGTCCCACTACAAAGATAACTAATTGAACATTTTTCCTTCCTACCATCTAACTCATTTATTTAAAGGTCATTTACTCTTTATCTCAGAACATCAAATGCGCATGAACTACATTTTCTAACCAAGGTACTTCTTGAGCTGAATCCTTGTCAGTGTTCATAGCTGTAGAATACAATGAGGTCTGTCTGGAAAGTATCCAGCCATGTAATGTAAAAAATTGTGGCTGGATACTTCCCAGACAGACCTCGTATGTGGGAGAATTCTAAGCCACAAAGCATAACACGCAGACTTTCTCAGGACAGTTAAGACTTTCAAATGATATATCAGTGCTGGTTCCCAGGGACACCATAAAGGCCTGCTACTGGTCTTAATACCATATTGGTAATTTCTCTCCCTACAACCCTTCACAAGTCTACATAGTACCATTCTCATCTTCTCATCATTATGACCATAATATTGGTCACGTACAGATACAGTTCCTAATGCTTTCAAATTCTACAGTATACTCCATCAGACCCTCCTTCATCCTGCCAAATTCAAGTCCCAGTCTTCATACTATAAAAGATAATTGGGAATATGTAGTTTATGCCATACCAGAGTCTTGGTTCCACTGGAAACAAATCCAGTACTTCAGCAAATGGATTACAATCAGAAGACCAATGCTGACAGCCTGCCTCCTCATCTCTGCCTGCTATCTGGGGTCGCTGGCCATTGCCCTACCGCGGAGATACAGAGACCCATGATGCTGGGATTTCTACTGCCATCTGCTCCCTAGAAAACTCCTTAGTCCACTTGGAGGAGGTAGCATCACCTCCTCTCCAAAGGATCTGACTCCCCTTGAGAATTCCTGAAAAGACATTTGTCAGCAAGCCTACATGGGATAAATTTCCCTAGCCTCTGACTCTGGCCTACCTCCTGCTTCACCCATTATCTTTGCTTTCATACAACCAACTGGACCCATGTGCCACGTGAAGGCAAGTAGGGACTGTGCCTTGTTTATCATTGATTCCCAAGGGGCTGTCACAGAATTGGGCAACTGGCATCAATTGGACAACAAGCACATATCTCCTGTTCCACAGTATCTTTTAACTTTCTCTTTTCACATACTTTCTTGAGACTTGGCCTGAGGAATGTGGACAAAATAGCAGTGGAGGTCTGGATCAGAGTAAGTAGCCTTGAAGACAATGGGGTGCTCAGGTTGGATACGTTGCTGAAGAGTCTAAGTCAGGTGTGAGCTATGGTCTCTAATGGGGTAATAAATGAGTCTTGAAGAGAAGCAAGAAGCCAACCCAGCATACAGCTAGATAGAAATTTTCAGATATCAGAAGGGCCAAGCTGTTCAAATGCAGAGCTATTCAGGTGACCTAAGGCACAAGAATTGCTAACAGGCAAGTAGCTTGGGGCCATGCCTTCCTGGGTGCACGCTTAAAGGACTCAGTATGCCTCTATCATCTCCAAGACAGAGAGTTATAGTTCCAAGAAGTACTTTATCTCTAGGTCTGAGAAGTGAAGAGAGGTAATGAGAGACAGCTGTGTCCTAATAAATTTTCTATTTTAAGACCCTGGATCTCAACAGTGCTTAATTTGATCAGTCTGACACAGGTTAGGAAGGAAATCAGGAAGCTTAACAAGTGCTGAGAGCTGTAATTTTCATCATTCTTAGCTGGGTCTATTACACTCATCCACTAGATTGTGACAGGTTTTAGGCAACAGAGGTAGGTGGAAATCCAGTCTGGAGCTCAGAGTTCCACATCCCAAAGATAGTTCATGAATGCAGCAGGTGTCAAAGGACCCAACAGCAAGTATAAGAGGTGATCTAAAAAGCAAACACAATATAGCATCAGGAAATCTGGGCTGAAGAGACACTCATAAACCCAGCCTGACAATTGGCAGACACTAAGAAAGTGTATCAATAAAATAGCCTCTATCCATGTGGGTGTGGGAATAGGACACCAGTTGGGGAGCAGATATGGCCAAAATCATACTCCATCAACTCTTTAGTTTACCAAGGACCTCAACAGCTTCAATGAAAAGAGAGGACTCAAGTCTTATGAATCAGGGAACCATATTATGAGAATGGGAGCATAAGATTAGAGCTAAAGGCAACACTAGGGTATTTTGTGTACTCTAAGGTGAGTTTTTTTTGTTGTTTGTTTTTTTTGTTTTTTGAGACAGAGTCTCACTCTTTTGCCCGGGCTAGAGTGAGTGCTGTGGCGTCAGCCTAGCTTACAGCAACCTCACACTCCTGGGCTCAAGCAATCCTTCTGCCTCAGCCTCCCAAGTAGCTGGGACTACAGGCATGCGCCACCATTCCCAGGTGATTTTTTCTATATATTTTTAGTTGTCCGATTAATTTCTTTCTATTTTT
>NW_012134969.1:3990962-3992041 GCF_000956105.1 Propithecus coquereli | reverse complement strand
AAAAGCTTATGGTACAGACATTAATAATTCAAAGAAGCATGAATGTTGTCAAGCATTTCAAAAGAATTTAGCATAAGCAAAATAAAAAATAATTTACAAAATAAAATTTATATGCAACTTTTCAAAAATGTCTTTTGCAAAAGGTGACATAGACTTCCTGTCATGTGAGCCAACAGCATACATGCTTACTACTTTTAAGAAGGTAATAGATAACTTCCCCCTGGATTATGAATCTAAAGGGCAAGGACAATCTTTTTAATATTGTCATAACTTTATGACAAGACAAAACAGATCCTAGAACAAGTTGTTCCTGGGTCTATCATTCCTATTGCTTGACTGCCTTGCTTTTCAAATGAAACATTAATTTAACATGTAGATAAGAGCATCCTTATTCATTAGTTAACTCACATGAAATTCAACAGAAATATCCTTATGTGATTAGATCTTTAAAAAGAGATAATGTTCATGCATATAAAACATAAATATTGCATGCCTCATTCTGGTCCAGGAAGTCATTAAACACTGTTGTAAAAATCTGGGCTAAAAAGTAACAGAGCTTCTAAGATACCTTGACAGTTTCCTAGCCTAGGCTTTAGGAGATTCCTGTCCAATCTGAGGTATTAAGCCATTAAACTAGACTAGAGATGTCTAGTCTGGTCCCATATTAGTTTTGATCCCTATTTTCTTTGGATTTCTTAAGGTCATCTTGAACAGATTTGTTCCCCTTCTCCACAATGGAATTTGTGAAATCAGCCAAGCTTCAGAAAGAAAGACTAAGATTCCTGATAGACAATCTTCATGGACACCGAAGTAACCCACCATTTCTGATTTGTTGGTTTACTGACCTATATCACCTCAGGGTTAGTCCAGTCTCCTTCATTGGAAGGATGTGGCTACCAAAAAATAGCAAATGCAACCTTAGGCTACCTGAATCCTAGTGTGATATTCAGAACAAAAGAGGTGCTGGTCCTATTCTACTCTAAACTAGTCAATCCATGCCCGCATTAACCAGAGGTGTGGGGCATAGGGAATATATCATATGTGAAAATTAACCAGGAGAAAGGACGACTTGGAGGGAT
>NW_012134969.1:3978330-3979082 GCF_000956105.1 Propithecus coquereli | reverse complement strand
CTTAATTTTTATTTGGCTTATTTTTACCCATTTTATTCTTTCACTATATTTAAGTTCAAATATAAAGTCTGTATTGAGATAATTTCTATCTTGATAAAAATGAGACTAAATTTTACTTTTGAAATTAAGATCGTAGGCCAAAAAAGCATCAAACATATTGCCAGCGTGCTGCAATCACTTTCCAATCACCCGATATGCTTTAATAATTTGATTTCCAGTTGAAATCGCATAGTTCATCAAATTATAATTAACCTAATTAGAGAGCTACATAATAGTGTTTTTGTTGGTTGAAAATTTATCATCATGGAGTAATGAGCTTTTAGACATTTATGCCTTTGGGTTGAACAATGTTTTATAGTAGCCTTGAAATGCTTAATATTCTTATCATCGGTTTAATGGGCACTGGCTTCTGTCCTTTAATTGATTATCACTTTCTGCTGAATTGCTGCAAGGATATGTATCGAACAAATTGTAAGAAGTGATTTTTATGTTCTGTTTCAGATTTCTTGTTATTAATTTCTAATGTAACTGCACTGTTGTAAGAGTCCATACTTTGTATGACCTAAGTTCTTTAAATTTCTTGACAATTGTTTGTAGCCCAGAACATAGCCTTTCAAAGCTTCAGTTTTTCATCTGTAAAATAAGGGCTGATGATAATTTTCAAGATCCTCTTTTCTAGCTATCTTGAAAGTTATCACGGGCCGAGCGCGGTGGCTCACGCATGTAATCCTAGCACTCTGGGAGGCCGAGGC
>NW_012134969.1:3960619-3978280 GCF_000956105.1 Propithecus coquereli | reverse complement strand
CTTTCTATTTTTAGTAGAGACGGGGGTCTCGCTCTTGCTCAGGCTGGTTTCGAACTCCTGAGCTCAAACAATCCGCCTGCCTCGGCCTCCCAGAGTGCTAGGATTACAGACGTGAGCCACAGCGCCCGGCCTCTAAGGTGGTTTTGAAGTAAGGACAAACCCTAGAACCTGGCTCAAGGTTGTTCCACAGGGAAAATATGGAAGCAGAAGGTGGGAACTAGGTAGGGTACCATTTTAATACTTAAACAGAAGTAATATAACACATCTTTTTTTTAAGAAGTAAAATGTTCCAAATACACCTAATGCCCCCTTCTCAGAATCCCTTTACCCTTCCTTTCTCTCTGGGAAACCACCATCCTGATATTGATGCATATCGTTACCATGAATGTTTTTATACTTTTACTATATGTGTATGAATCCATAAACAAGATATACTATTGTTTGTTTAAAATTTTACATAAATGGTATGTGGTATATATTTATGCAACTTGCTTATTTTTCCATTCAGCATTGTTCTTGAAATTATATTCATACTGATTGATGCATGTTAATTTATTTCATTCAGTTGTATTAATAAATGAGTTTGTTCATTCTCCTACTAGTAAATGTCTCTTTTTTTCATTAATACAATCTAACAGTAAACATTCTTGTACATTATCTCTTTGTGCTTTTATGTATATAGCAAGGAGTGGGATTGTTAGGTCACAAACCAGATGTATCTTCAACTTATTGGGTATTACAAAATAGGTCTCCAAGTAGTTGTACTGATTTAAACTCCCACCTGCAGTATGTACAAATTCCCCTTTCTACTTATCCCTGCTAAAAACTACACAATTTTGCCAGTCCAAGGGTGTCTAGGATGTCTGACAGATTCTGTCTGGGTTTCCTAACTCAATGCTGGGTTAAAGGATATCTGGAGCCTCCGCCCACTGACTTCTTTAAGTGAGTGAATTTGTCTCTAGGACAATCTAAGACATCCTAGACCAGAACAGTGGAAGCAGGAGAGAGCTACATTCAGGGATTCTGTGGGTGCTCAGGCTTGAGAGCAAGCCCCCTGCCCAACGCTAAATCTACCATTGCGCACTGATTCCATGTGCTAACCTCCACTGGACAGAGGGCTATGGAGACTGAGCCTGTTGGGGAAGGTCTCATACATGCCACAATGTTTAATATGTAGTCTCATTATTATCCTATACAAGCAGATGACCATCTTAAACATATACATATGCCCCCAAAAAATAGAATAACATTTTAAAAAAAATCTTGTGGAATGCAGCTAAAGTAGTACTTAGAGGAAAATTGATAATTTTACATGATTTTATTATTATAGTAAATAAAGAGACTGTACTAAACATTCAACCCAAGAAGCTAGAAAAATGAAACAGAACATACCCAAAGAAAGTAATAAAGCTATGACCTGACAGTTTTACAGATAATTCTACCATACATTAAAAAAAATTTCTATTCTTACACAAATTGTTTCACAGATTAGAAAATAAGGAAATGCTCCCTCAACTCATTTTATGACCTATTGTATCCTCGACTCCCAAACTAGACAAAGGCAGTGTAATGTCACTTATGAGCATAGAGGTAAGAGTTTTAAACAAAACATTCCAAGTAAAATACTCTTTTCACCCATCAAAAGATGTTTCTTGAAGATCAGCTAGGAGTCAAGCTTTGTGCAATATGATGGGGACAAGATGAATAATATATGCTCTCTGCTTTCAAGCAGATGCTAATTTAGTGGAAAGATAGCTGTGTTAATTATGATGCAATATGGCTGGTGCTCACGCCTGTAATCCCAGTGGTTTGGGAGACCGAGGCCAGGAGTTCCAGACCAGCCTGGGCAACATAGCCAGATGCTGTCTCTACAAATAATAACAATAATAATAATAATAGCCAGGTGTGGTGGTGGTCTCCTATAGTCTCAGCTACTCAGGCTGAGACTCCCTTGAGCCCAGGAGTTAGAGGCTGCACTTAGCTTTGATGACATCACTGCACTCCAGCCTGGGCAAGAGGAAGACAGTCTCTTTAAAAAAAATGATGCAATATAATTGCTCTAGTAGTGGTATGTAATGGGAAGAAAATGTAATGGGAATAGAGATAAAAATCTCTTAAATTTTAGACATTCTTGATGAGTTTTCAAAGGTTCTGTTGGGGGACCTCTTGAGCTGAGACTTTGGATAAGCAGGAGCTTCACAGGTAGAGAAGAGGTGGTGGTGGTTGTGAGGAGGACAGTAGGGATGTGCTTTGGGGTGATACACGTGTGTTCACACATGTGCACGTCTGTGTGTAGTGTATAGAGAGGGGAGAATGAGAAACAGACATGGATGAGAAAAAAGCAGCAAATCAGAGGAGGGCTTGGAAGCTTTCCTTTCATTTTGACTCAATACCCAGAGGGAAGAAGTGACTCCATTTAATACCTAAAATACTCTATAAAGTTATCAGACTGTGTAACAAATGTGAGTAGGTATAAAGGAATATAGATATGCAACAAATATAAATATTTAGATTCACAGTGCTCTATAATGAAGTTTTCACTTATCTTAGTTTTTAACTTTTAATTTTTTTTTTTTTTTTTTTTGAGACAGAGTCTCACTCTTTTTCCCTGGCGAGAGTGAGTGCCATGGCGTCATCCTAGCTCACAGCAACCTCAAACTCCTGGGCTCAAGCGATCCTACTGCCTCAGCCTCCCGAGTAGCTGGGACTACAGGCATGCGCCACCATGCCCGGCTAAGTTTTTCTATATATTTTTAGTTGTCCAATTAATTTCTTTCTATTTTTAGTAGAGACGGGGTCTCACTCTTGCTCAGGCTGGTTTCGAACTCCTGAGCTCAAACGATCTGCCTGCCTTGGCCTCCCAGAGTGCTAGGATTACAGGCGTGAGCCACCGCGCCCGGCCTAACTTAATTTTTATTTGGCTTATTTTTACCCATTTTATTCTTTCACTATATTTAAGTTCAAATATAAAGTCTGTATTGAGATAATTTCTATCTTGATAAAAATGAGACTAAATTTTACTTTTGAAATTAAGATCGTAGGCCAAAAAAGCATCAAACATATTGCCAGCGTGCTGCAATCACTTTCCAATCACCCGATATGCTTTAATAATTTGATTTCCAGTTGAAATCGCATAGTTCATCAAATTATAATTAACCTAATTAGAGAGCTACATAATAGTGTTTTTGTTGGTTGAAAATTTATCATCATGGAGTAATGAGCTTTTAGACATTTATGCCTTTGGGTTGAACAATGTTTTATAGTAGCCTTGAAATGCTTAATATTCTTATCATCGGTTTAATGGGCACTGGCTTCTGTCCTTTAATTGATTATCACTTTCTGCTGAATTGCTGCAAGGATATGTATCGAACAAATTGTAAGAAGTGATTTTTATGTTCTGTTTCAGATTTCTTGTTATTAATTTCTAATGTAACTGCACTGTTGTAAGAGTCCATACTTTGTATGACCTAAGTTCTTTAAATTTCTTGACAATTGTTTGTAGCCCAGAACATAGCCTTTCAAAGCTTCAGTTTTTCATCTGTAAAATAAGGGCTGATGATAATTTTCAAGATCCTCTTTTCTAGCTATCTTGAAAGTTATCACGGGCCGAGCGCGGTGGCTCACGCATGTAATCCTAGCACTCTGGGAGGCCGAGGCGGGCGGATTGTTTGAGCTCAGGAGTTTGAGACCAGCCTGAGCAAGAGCGAGACCCCGTCTCTACTAAAAAAAATAGAAAGAAATTATCTGGACAACTAAAAATATATAGAAAAACTTAGCCGGGCATGGTGGCACACGCCTGTAGTCCCAGCTACTCAGGAGGCTGAGTAGGATCGCTTGAGCCCAGGAGTTTGAGGTTGCTGTGAGCTAGGCTGACGCCACAGCACTCACTCTAGCCTGGGCAACACAGCGAGACTCTGTTTCAAAAAAAAAAAAAAGGAAGTTATCACAATAAAGAAATGATAAAGGTTTGAGGTGATGGACGTACTAATTATCCTGATTTGATTATTATACAATGTATACACATATTGAAACATCATACTGTACCCCATGAACATGTATTAATACAATTATTATGTGTCGGTTATAAACTATATTAAAAAATAGGAGCTAGGGTGAATGAGGAGGTTGGATCGTTCAGTGATTCCTAAACCTGGTCACGTAAGAATCGCCCAGGGAGGATGCAAAAATGGCAGTTTCCCAGACCTCTTCCCCAGAGATTCTATTAATAGTTCTGTAGGTCTAGGATAGTCCTTGAATATTTTTTTTAACATGCTCTCCAGATGATTCTTAGACAGTCAGCTAAGCATTAGAAACTGTTAAACTAGCTCTGCGTTTTTAAAAGTTAACACTGTGGGCTGTGACCTATTAGTGCTATTGTACTACAGGTCTGCAGTAGATGTTAACAAGGGGGGGACATGGGTAAAGGGTGCACAGGCTCTCCCTGTATTATTTCTTATAACTACATGTGAATTTACAATGATCTCAAAATAAGTTTAACAACAACAACAACAAAGTTTCCCACCAGAAAGAACATAGACTTGACACCTTCATCAAATGCATTCTTTTTTATTTGAGAAGGACAATCTCAAGGCAGTGCCCTTTGGGAAAGACATCTCTCATCATCATGTACATCAAGATCAACCGTTACTCTCAGCAAAGTACAAAAATACACACATCAGTGACTTCCGTACAATAAATACATAATCATGCATCCCACAATAAAAGGCACCGAAAACTCGTCACTTAGTAGTCATAAAAATTACTAGCTACATTAACAAAGCCACCCAAATTATCTGTACAAGGAAATGTAACAATATATTCCAAAGGTGAAAACACATAAAACATCTTTAAAATAGTATGCAATAAATATCTCAATTGCTGTATATATTTTCAAAAGTATGCCATTGTAAACAGCATGTAAACAAACAAAACTCACGTTGTCTTACCATTATTAAAAGTAAGTAGAGCCAAAGTTACAACCTCTGCTCTGTCAGGTATATTTCACCGGCAAGTGTGCTAAGCAGTTAAAAGTTTCACTCTTTTCTGCAGCAAACAGAGCCCACTGTGTAATAAATAGATAGATATTATCTGCATCTTTCAGATACAAGTACTTAGTTTCAAACAGACTACCAAAATGTAGTAAATACTTAACTATAAATAATATGGCAAGGCTAAATTAAAAATATTCTTTGCAATGTAAGGGAGAAAAGGAACTATATGGTTATGTTTTACGCATGATGATAAATAGGAGGCAAATAATTTCCGATGATCTTTGTTGAAAGGTAAAATGAATGTGCTAAATATAAGGGGAAAAAGTCCAGACTTCTGAGCCGCCTCCTTTTGTGGACATTTTACAAAACCGAACAAAGAGTAAAGTTGTATCAAACTGATAATGTTCTTTTGCTAGAGAACATAGAAACAGTTGACACTGTAAATACATACAAGTAAGGTTTTTTCCAATACTTACTGACTATTGACAATAGAGATAAAGACAGTTTTTTTCCTTCTCATGAAGGAACCCTATTGCCTAACCATCAATAAATATTCAGAGAAAGTTAATTTTTTATAACTCAAATATGTCTGTTTTGTTTCATCTATCAGTGCCTTGTGGCACACAAATACTAGTATTATATTTACTATGTGCTTAAAGAAGTATGCTACCTGTTAAATATTATTACTTCCTACTCCCCATTAAAAATAACTGAGGTGGAAACATCAACTCATAACTTCAAACAGAGCCTTAGAAGCATATTGGACACAGAATTTGGTTGGGTTTTTTGGGTGGAAGGAGACTCCTCCAAAGTAACCTGAGAAACACTTGGTTTAAAAAATGTCATCCTAATATCTTAACATTAATTGTGAAAACAAACTTGAACTCTACCAAATAGGAGCTCTTATTTTACTTGTATCCCCAGCATCTAACTGGATGCCAAGTATAAAGCAGGTAGAAAAATGTCTATCAAGAGAGTGAAGGGAGAGGGCATTTCATTTAATTACATACATTTTGACTGATACGTAATTTTAGAAATTATTAACTTTAAAGAACTTTCTGTGTTAACCTTTATCATTATTTGGAGACATGGTAGAAAGGTTTTATAGACTCTCAAAAGAAAAACAGGCCCATAAGTAATAGTTTTTTAGTCTTTACGTTCTATAAAGCGTGACAATAGTCACAAACAAGCCTTCTTGCATTTACATTAAAATAACCATTAACTATAAATGACCTGAAATCACCCAAACTCAGTCTGTATCTCCCTGGATGAATATTATTTCAAAAAGTTTCACCTTCATTATTGCTTTTTATTCTTTCTCAACTCTCATTATTGTGTGTAGGTAATCGGTGTATGTATTTATGTGGATCGTATACATTGAATGTCTGTAAAAGAGAAAGACTATTTTTAGGGCATACTTATAAATGACAAATAAGAATTTGGCAATTAGGTGAAAATTCTGTAAGCCTCATTCTTAGGAACAAGAATTCTGATTTGGTAAATATTTTTGATGTACAGCTAACAAATGAATATCCTTCACAAAACAATTGCTCTTCTCTGCTGTTTATCTTCTCTATTGGTTTGCCCAGAGTGCATGAATGCTCATGAATGCATTCTCATCTCTTGTGGACTTTCAGGGAATTCTAAGCTTTTATTTGTGAAAGTATATAAATACAGGTTTGGGTTTTATATTACCTTCATTCAAAAATATTTATCAGAGTCCTACTGTGTCTAACTAGACATTGAGACTACAAAGAGGGAGGGAGAAATTCAGTGGGAGAGGTAGATGTGTGTATCTGTATGAAATATATAATTGAAATGTAACATTTTAGCAAAAAGTTTCAAGGTACTGTGGAGCAACGATGAAATACCTGCCTGGGGAAGTCAGATAGGGCTTCACAGAAAGTTAAATTCCAACTGAGTCTTCAATGAATTCATCTATGGCACGTGATTATGCCAAGGCACTAAATTGTGACTAGTTCCAAATTCTTGGATGACAAAAGCTCAGGAGAGAGATGGTGAGAGAGGATGCTAAAAAGGTCGGCAGAGGAAGGGTCAGAAAGACTCCTTTCCATCCTGCTAAGGAGTTAGGTTGTTATGCTGTAAAGAAAAGAGAGCCTACTTAAGAACTTTTAGCAAAGAGATGACAAAGCAAATTTGTTTTAGAAAGACCACTCTGGTGGGAAAGAATGAAAGTAGAAAACCCACTGCTGCAAAACTATGGCAAAAGCACAAGAGAAAACAAAATGGTGAGGATTCGTACTGATGAAGGCTTGAACCTAGGCAATGCAATTATCACGTTACTAATTAGAAACAGAACATAAAGTGCCAGTTCAACTTCTAACATGGTCAAAAAATGAAATATGCAACTGCATAAATACTGAAAAATATGGATACATAAAATGCTTTTGTTTGTACAATCCAAAAGCAAGATTAGGATTGAGCATTTGCGTTGTTCCACATTTTAGCTCATGAGTTTCTTGGCAGAAGAACATAATTTACATAATGTTGCTATGAAAACTGTGTCATCTTTCAAAAGCTTTCCAAAACCTTTTCAAGTAGAAGGAAGAAAGGAAACAAAAGAACTGTTCAAGTTTACAATTCTTTCATCCTCATCATCATGTATGTTAAAAAACTGCTGCACAATTGAAATCTGTAAACAGGGCAGATTCTAACTAAAATTATAATTAATTTCAATTATACTAAGGTCATCTATATATAAGGTCATTGTAAAAAGCAAATTCCCAGAAAAATAATTTCTTCCAGTCACTGTACCAAATCACTCTGGAATAATCATTTAGAGATCTGTCATCATGAAAATTAAGTTGTGTCATTAAGACAAATCAAAATACCATGCTGATGAACTCCAATTCAGTCTTTTCTCTGTCATATAGCTTATACCCTCTTACAATGCCAACATTTTTCAGGGAGTGGGATGCAACAGGAGCTCCACATTATCATATTATGCTATAATAAACACCAGATTTAGCAGAGAAGCCTTTAGGTCAAGAATCAGATAGGGATTGAATTCAAATGGCACGTAAAAATAAAGTCATTATTCACTTACCCTCATGTATAACTAATTTAATGATTTTAACTAGGTTATTCTAATTTCTAATTTAATTCCCTTAATCATTCCCAGATTTCCATTAATTAATAATTAAGACAATTCTAGTTTAGTTTCTTTATGGGAAGTTTTGAAGATACTTTGCATGAGAGAATACCACTCCACAGCCAGAGAACATGCTCTGGACCAGACAGCAAAGCAGCCATTCAGAACTGACTTAGCAAAGAGAACGTGATATCACAGGGAAAAACAAGGTAACGGAGTCTCGTACTCCATTTTTTAATCACTGATTTATAGAGACATTTTCCTCTTTGAGGAATTAATCTAAAAAAAGACGTGAAGGCCTTAATTGAAAAAAATAAATATACTCAGCTCTATAAAATGGTTGTTTGGGGTGAGGGTAGAAAAAAATGAAACTAGTTACAATTTTTGAAGAGTTTAGAAACAAGTTTTTAGCCTATCCTAAAATGAATAATATGAGCCTGTAGTATGCATATGAAAAAACTCACAATCTACTCTGGTATAGGTGGTACCAATTTAAATTTCACTCTCATTTTTAAGCTGAACATCAAGAAATATCAATTCGGACTTTTAATTTTCATGTTATAGTTTGGGAAGCCTTACTTTATTAAAATGACAGTGGGAAAGAAATGGTAAAAGTAGATATGATTCACACTTACATAGTTCCTTTTGTAAAAGAAAAATTACTAAGCACTTACAATTGAAAATACTGTGTGCCATTTCTAATTGGGGAAACCAAGGCACCAAAACATATAGCTTATTCGGAGGATATAATGAGCCAGTGCCAAAGTCAGTTATAGAACCCAGTAAATCTAAGCCATATTCCCCTCTCCACAATTATAGAGAATTATATAAAATTTATAATATTGTAAATTTTAATAATTTGTTGTTGTTTCAATGAAAGGAAAATAACCATCATTGCTAACAAATTTCAAGGCTTAGCAAGTCCATGAAAATCTCTTTGGTCTGCATGGTATGGTCTGATCCACATTTACCAGTGTTTTTCTATAGGAACCAGCTAAGCGCTTCTGACTAGCTCTCACTAAGTTACCCCATGCAGTTAACACGTGTGTGGACTATATAGAATGTCCAAACTACCTTCTTAACTAAACTTCTAAATTTCAACAGTAAGAGGGTCTTCCTGAATTCACTAGTTACTCTGATAAGATCTAGATATAGTTTTCACCAGTGTAACATTTTTTGTTTTCTGCTATTGTGCCCACCATACCATACATCTCATATGTGCTTTGTGTTTCTATAAGATGAAAGATATCTATGTTTAAACTATTTGTTCCCAAATGTTTGCCAAATTACCAACTCAAGTTCCTTTTTCTTGTAACTTCTATGTAATGTTTCTCACATATTTTCATTTTCCCTGCCTTTGATAATTGCTTGTGCAACAGTAAAGTTATTTTAAAACTCTATGTCTTTATAATAAATTAATTCCTAATCTCCTACTATGAGTTCTTAAATAATTTACAATTCATCTACTGCTTACACTGTGAAACAGAATAAAACAGTTGAAGTTAGGGCTTGTTAGCGATTTCTTTGGTATACCGCAGTGCTTCACCTTAAGAACAATTTTTTTTTTCCTCCCTTGAAAACATGTGATTTTATTCTGGGTGCCACTGTATGTTGTGCCATTATGTTTTAAATTTTTAGTTTTTTAAACTGTTAAACTGAAAATACATTTAAACAGAAATACTTCCAAACAATTAAAATCTCATTGACTTACTTGAGGGAAACAAACAAACCATTAACCATAATGGTTACTATTTGTAAAAGAGCCCAGAGACAAATGCAAATGTGTGTTATAAATATACACCCTGCAACCAAGAGCAGGTGACTAGAGGTATGTGGTATTTTTTTGAGTTCAAGATTCCTAATGGTCATTTGGATGTCATATTGGCAGTACAATCACTGAGATCTCTCTTACAACAAAAATTAAAAATTTACCACCAAAAAGAAGTCATAAGTTGAAGATAAAATAGATATTTGCATGATGAATCCCTTGACTATATTAAGTTCTTAATATTGGTGATTTCATTTTAGCTTTATGCCTTTTTATATATATTTTGAATATGAAACTTATTTTTTTAACAAAGTATTACCAGTCATCTGTCTATGATGGTAAAGAATACCACTTTCTACAAGGAAAAAATGGGCATCTGTTTGACAGAAATGAGTACTTCAAGTACATAAGTAAATCATTAATAGAGCTATTACACTCTAAGCAACAGCAGTAAAAAGGAAAAGAGCCAAAATATGCACTTTGTATAAAGATTAAATTTCACAACATAATAAATAAATGCACTGATTTATACAACTTGTGAAAACCTTTTGACAATTGCAAGTAATACTGTCTGTTATTGACTTTGCTGATATCAGCACTGCCTCACATAGAGCAATTCAAAGGTAAAATCTTGCCCCTAAAGCCACAAAATATACAAAGCTTTTATATTTGTTTGTTATTAAATATTTTGTCTGCCAAAAATCCTGCAAACTAAAATACATCTTGACAGTTTGAATAACCAGCATAATTATTTTAGTATAAAAAGATAAGAAAATTTTAATATGAAAATTAATAACACCAGTAAAAGGAGAAACCTGTTGTATAAATAGACATTTTAACATAAAAGCAAGACTTTTTTTTATCACACTTAAGAGGAAAAAAAATATCTGATACAACTTACTTGAAGGTTTGAAAATAATTATATTTTCCCAGCTCTAGATAAATATATTACTCCAATTTACTAGTTATCTTCAATATACAATATATAACTCACAAAACTGGGAATGTTACAATACCAAAACCTTTCGCAGCGCTAGTTACCAGTTACCAGAACTGTAAGAAATCTTTAGCTACGTATCAGTTTAATACTTAGAATATAGAAACAGATATAGCTAAGCCGTGGGAAACAATAGTGCAATCAAACATTAAGGACCACAAAATATATTCTTTTTCCTTTTTAGCTTGTATATCTAACTGTATTATCCTACTAATGGCATTGTCAACTGACTATGAAACTCCTTTATTTTAATGCATTCTAAAAGTAACCCTATTTTTTTTTTCAGTTTGGTTAATTTACTCTTGAAGTGCAGTTCCTATGAAATACCCAGGCTATTTATAAATTCCTATATAATTGAATAACTTGTAGCTAAAGTGAAATATTTTATGTGGAGTTTTTATAACTTTTAAGTAGCGGCTTGGTTTTTGTTTTTCCAGCTAAAACTTGGAAGTGCATAAAAATATAAGAGTATATAAATAATGTAAATAAAATATCTTAAATTACATGAAGGGAATTCATCTGTTCACCTATATTATGTAATAGCGGGTTTATCTTAAACATTGTTACTGAGTTTAACCGTCTCGGTTACTCTGTTAAACTTCTTTTCCTAAAAATAACACAAATAATTATACAAACAGGTACAGTCCAGCTGTCTTTGATCTCTCTGTTCTCTATAATGATAAATTTGTATAGTTTTTTCTTCTAACATAAATGCCTCTAGAAAAAAGAATAAAGAGAAAACAATAATAAAGCTAAGAAAAAATTAATGTTTTGCATATTATAAAGACTAATAATCATCACCTTTTAAAAATTTTGGTTATTTCTTTAGGAAGTCATCCTATTGCAAAGGCATCTTATTAACTGATCTGACACACAGATTGCTATACAAAAGTCAGCTGGGGATGTCATAGCAGGGACAACAAGTCCCTGGGCCAGGACAGCGAGAGGAGAGGGAGACACGTGGTAGCCAAGCACTGTGGGAACCACTCAGGAAGGCTATTCCATTGGCCAACTGTTACTATTTGAGAAATTTTCAGTTCTCACTCTTCATTTCAGCTGATTTAAAGAACTTGGTGTTTTAATTCTGCCTCTAGTATTACCAAACTCCAAACCCACTGTCTTCTCCAGGTAACATCTGTAAGATGTAGGATGAGTTCACTGGGCTGGGGGTTGATGTAAGGGGGACAGGAGAGATCCTGGATGTCAAGGTTGAGAGACGTATTATTATTATTTTTTTTTTTTTTGAGACAGAGTCTCACTCTGTTGCCCTGGCTAGAGTGAGTGCCGTGGCGTCAGCCTAGCTCACAGCAACCTCAAACTCCTGGGCTCAAGCAATCCTACTGTGTCAGCCTCCCGAGTAGCTGGGACAACAGGCACGCACCACCATGCCCGGCTAATTTTTTCTACATATTTTTTTTTAGCTGTCCAATTAATTTCTTTCCATTTTTTGGTAGAGACGGGGTCTCGCTCTTGCTCAGGCTGGTCTCGAACTTCTGAGCTCAGAACGATCCGCCCGCCTCGGCCTCCCAGAGTGCTAGGATTACAAGCGTGAGCCACCGCGCCCGGCCGAGAGATGTATTATTTTTACAGCTTAATTAAAAGCTATATTCTTAAAGAATTCATATCCATAGAGCATGAAAGTCCACCATGTTGTCCAGCCCAGAGAAAATAGATGTTTTACTTTAGAAGTGATGTATAAGGGTAACTTATATAATTTTCTAAGTCATAGCTTTGCATGACTATTTCCTTCCTTGATTCTTACTAAAAATAACTTCCATGAAGACAAAAATATGGCCCTCTTTATTCATAAAAATTAGCTAAAGAATTTCTGAGCAGTTATGTTTTGGTAAATTACATCAATATGTAAAAATTACTAACTAAAGGATTCTTGACAATAAGTCATTGGGGAAGATCATATAACAGAATTAAATAATTTGTATTTTGGGGTCAAGAATATAATATATTATTTTTCAGGCACTATTTTAAATAACTATTAACCATGTGAAAAATCAAGATAAGTTAACATAAGAAAAACAGATCTTAAGCTAGCAAAACATGCCTTCTTTGAGGGCTTAAATGACACATTCACTTTACTTGTACTCATTTTGGTTCTTTCCTTTTTTTTTTTTTGCATGCTAATGATTCATTTAATGTGTATGCGCTGCTATGTGTCCTCAAGCATGAACTATGTCAAGAGCATAATCTACTGATAAGAGAAAATTAAAATGCAAAAGTTGTAGGCAACTGACCCAGTTTTTACTTATCTCAGTACATATTCTTCCGAATGTTCCCTATGACTAAGTAGTGAACAAATGAACACACCACATGAGCAACAAACTGAGCAAATGTGGGTGGTTAGTGAGTTAAAGGCGGAGGAGGGCTGGAGAGAGGCCAGCTGTGTTGATTGGCCCATCTCCTGTGTTTCAAGTTAGCTACCAACATACGACCACCGAGTAGGTGGGGCTCACCTAGAACGAGAATTAGGAATAAGGACTGAGAAGAAAATTCAGCTACGGTAATGAATGAGTTTCAGCTCATTTCTGGGATTAGCCAGAGAATCAATAGAAAACAGTGGCTTGAGGGACAAGGACCTTTTGGAGACCTCAGATCCCCAATATCTAGGAAGCATAAAATGGATCTAGGCCAGCGCTAACCACCTGAGGAATCTTTTTAAAAGGAACATTTTGATTCAGTAGGTCTGGAGTGGACCTGAGATTCTGCATTTCTGTAAGCTCCCGGATGATATTGACGCTGCTGGCCCATGACCACATTTTGAGTAGCAACGATCTAGACCAGCGCCGTCCAATAGAATTTTTATAATGATGGAAATGTTCTACATCTGTACATTCCACTATGGTTCCTGAGCTCTTGAAGTGTGGTTAGTGCAATTGAGAATGGAATTTATAATTAAATTAAATCTAAATTTAGATAGCCACGTGTGGCTAGTAGCTGCAATAACAGCATAGTTCTAGACAACCACGGGTCACCTCTTCTCAGCCAGAGCGATATGTATCACAGTCCCCAAATTATCTAATCCATCAATTCATTTAGATTATCTAGCAAGTATCCTTTTATAAAATGCAAATGGTAAAATTAGTTTCTTTAAATTGACCCCACCATGTGTGCTTAAGGTAGGGAGAGATGATAGGGGCCATTTTGTACTGGGGCAATTGTGGGGAAAGAAGAGTAGATGGCAGCGAGAATTTGTGCAACTGTGACTATATTGGGTACGTGGGAAAACAAAGAGCCAAAAAGTAGGAAAGAAACTAAGAAAGGGAGGAGGAAAGACACTGAAGAGAAATAATGAGTACTTAGAAATTTTACTTAGGCTTGACTCTATCCCTTTCCTCCTTGGAAAGCAAATTCTTTCTCAGGAAAATGGAACTGAAAGAAAGCAGATTTTGGCTGTGATCCCCTCTCCACCAATCATCCAGGTGTGGGAGAGCCTATCAGGGAGAAGAGGTGACAATTACAGCCATTACAGCCACAGTCAGGTGCAGGCCAGAGCTGCTCACCTGGCTCGTGTGTGGATCAAAGCACAGAGGCCCCGTATGCACACCCCAGAGCCATGATCCAATCCCATGGAGAAGCTCTTCCTACTTTTTTTTGTAACCCCATCCCCTTTAAGAAGATCGTTTCTCTGAGATGCTGAGAGGGGCCTGAGGAGGCTCTCAGGGCACCATCCTGGCAAACAGGTGTCAGTGAGGTCACTCGGGTCCTGCGCAGCCACACGTAAACACAGCACATAGAGGAAATTGCTCTCATTCAGGAAAAAAAAAAATCCAAATTGTCATGTTAAAGAATTTCCTTCATCCAAAAGCCATTTTCAGGAAAATTCTAGCTGGTTAAGGTTTCCATTAAGAGATTCAGGCTTTATCAACTGACCTAGCCGGGAATTCACTGTACGATTCTGCTCACTGATATTGCAAAGCATATATAAAAGATGCTACCTAAGACTGAAAAGATCAACAAAGAAACAAAAAAATTCAATCCTGTACATCACGGTCTTAAATTTGGAATATGTCAAGCTCGGAAAACTATTTTCTGTTGACAAAAGGGTATTTGGGGGAGGTGAAAATCAATAAAGATTTTTATATTAACACATTCTTTGCACTGGAGTTCCTCCCCTACTGGCCCCCTACTTTATCTTTTGTGATAGAGCTAAACAGGGATCTGTGATCTCGGAGGAGTTCTGGGAATGGGGCACCTCCTATCTGGTTTCATAGGAGAGTGTTTAGAAGAGAAGGACACCACACGGGTGGGACTGTCGGAGGGCTGGAGAAGGACTTCACAGGTGTGGACCAAGTCAGGATAATTAAGTGAGTAGCTCACGACTCTTTTTTAAACTTTACTAGATATAATTCCCTTTGGAAAATTTCCATTTATCCACAACTTAGGTAAAATATATAGTCAGACATCCTTGGTCAGAAAGCCATCAGGTTCATTTATCTTTAAGATATCCAAATTTTATGATTTTACTAGTAGTTAAATACCCAAGTTGAAAATAAGAATAAAGTGTCAAATAGGGAGTTAAACTCCCTTGATAGAATTAAATTCTATGCCTGACAATAGTTCATTTTAAATGCTCTCCAATTAATATTTCTCTTTAAATATTGGGCAAAAAATTGTCTAGAAAATATCAATGATACTGTATCTCAATATTATACATATGTATGTACATACGTATACATGTGTATGTGTATGGATGTGTTTATACACGTATATATGTATATGTATATATCTGGGAATATGTATACCTACTGAGCACCTAGCAGGCTACTTTACGAAAATTGTCACCACTTGGTCAGCACCCTGTTTACTTCTTTTATATAGAACATTTAAAAATATTACAATTTAATTTTTTGGTACGTAATGGCTAAAGAAAGCCTGTTTAAGGATATTTTTGTGACTTTTTGATATGTATGCCTTTGGCTTTCAAAGATTTGATAATTGTAATGTTGATTTCTAATGAGGTACACTGAAGTAGAGTGGTTTAGAAAAAGGAAAATAATATCTCCCTGATAGGAATTAAGAACTGAGAAAGAGAATAGTAACAATGTAAAGCCCTTAAGAAAAAATTTAAATCTCTTCCTTTGGGAAGTTCGTGTCAGAAGTTATTGTGGCTAGTGGGTGAGTCTGGGTGATCCATCAGTACACAAATCTCAGCTGAGACCTTGGGAAACTCCTGGAGGTCAACACTCTACTATATGATAAATTCAAACAGAATATTAAATAATTATTATATTGAAATGAAACAATAGAAACAAAATGTGGCAATTGGGGTAGGAAAGCTGTAATAAGTTCTGTTAAGCAATGGGGCATGTAATTTTAGGAAAACACCCAGAGAATTTTCTTAATGTGCATACCTACTGTTTATGATAGATTGAAATGAAATTGACTTGCATAAGATGTATATCATTTGTTGATAATGGCACAGACACATGTTCACAAACTCTTAAGTACAGAATATTTATGCAAAATTCCACATTAATAAACAGAAAAGTGCAGTGCCCTTAGCCAACAAAAATGAACTTGAGCAGTAATAAATTAAATTCCATTAAAACTGACATTAAAGATCTTAAAGTGTTACAATATTAGATGTGACATGCAAGAAAAAGAATGACATTTCAGGCAGGAACGTCGTGCATTTAGATTTGCAATCATTCATAGTATTCGACGGGTTTTAACCATATGCTTTGCCCACTGAGCACTAGGAACCTGAGGTGATTCCAATCTAACATTCAGAACACCATTTATATTTTCATCTCCTAATCAATGATTTTAAGGAAAAAGCCAATGCTTCCAATAGTGAAATCTAGTAAGTTTAGCCACGTACTGTTATGCAGCCGCACAGTAAGAATATTCCATCAGACCAGATCTTAAGGAAAGGAAACATTTTACAATTCCACCTTTTAGACAATGCAATCATCTCAGGTTCCTCCTACCTTTTACTACCGCGAACATATCTGAATATGTCAGGTTTGCACAGTAAGAAAATGGCTTTGTGGAATGTATTATTTTTTGGCACAAAAATATTTTCTAATACCTCAAATCAAAATTTTCACCCACAGCAAAATATCAAACCATAGAGGTGCTTCACTGGTGCTTACTTATCTATATAGAAAACTATAAGAATGGCCAATTGCTTCCAAGAACTTTGTATTAAGTAGCAATCACTTCTCTTTCAAAGAATAGCACCAATATGATTACACCTCAGACTGGGGAGTGCTCCTTCCAAGCTCTTTAATTCCCTGGAGAATTCGCTTCATATGGCCCACTTTCGGTATCCCCAGGTCCTAAAAAAAAAAGAAAAGGAAAAGACCAAAGGTAGAAAGAAAAAAAAAAAAAAAGAAAGAAAGGAAAGAAAAGAAAAGAAAGAAGAAAGAGAAAAAAGTTTATTGATAATAGAAAACTGGGGACTAAATATTTAACCAGCAAATAACACAGTTGGCATTCAATACATCCATTTTAGTTTATATTCAATGATTCAAGAAGTGAAAGCTAGAAGAATATTAATAAGCTAATAAAACAAAAACAACCTGACATTCAAGAATTACCAACTGATCCTAGCACTCTGGGAGGCCGAGGAGGAGGATCGCTTGAGGTCAGGAGTTTGAGACCAGCCTAAGCAAGAGCGAGACCCCATCTCTACTAAAAATAGAAAAAAAATTAGTCAACTAAAAATAGAAACAAAAAATTAGCTGGGTGTGGTGGCTTACACCTGTAGTCCCAGCTACTTGGGAGGCTGAGGCAGAAGGATCGCTTGAGCCCAGCAGTTTGAGGTTGCTGTGAG
>NW_012134969.1:3956736-3958649 GCF_000956105.1 Propithecus coquereli | reverse complement strand
ATCCTTTATTATTCCCTTTTTATTTCTTTGAATGAAGAAGCCGAATTTTGCCAAAGCACGCTTTATGGTGATACTTCTAGCCATACACATACAACTTTCCAAATAGAAAAAACAAACAGAAGCCATCCCTCCCACAACCGTGTCTTTACCATTTTCTTTGGTGTCCCTCCTTTCCCTCCTACAGTGCTCCAGCAGGGAAAATATTGTAGTCAGTTTGCTTTGTTATCTGCTAAAGCATATTACAAATATTTTCCCTTTCCCAAACTTAGACTGTCACGTTGCTATCTCCAGTTGTTTCGGTGCTAAGGAAGTAATGCTTGGGCCACGCTCTGAGCAGGAGTTAGCCAGGTGAAGGGTAGGGGCAGAAGCACAGCCAAAGAGGGTCTGCTCACCCCTAAGGTGAGAAAACGTTCAGTATTTTCAAGCAACTGAAATAAGACCAGGGTGGGTGGGGCATAGCCCAGTGCGGGCCCAGAGACTGCACAGGAGGTTGAGTAAGTAGGCAGAATCTTGTAGGTCTCCATAAAGATGTGGGTCTTTATTCTCACAGAAATGGGAAGCCACTGAAAGGTATTAAGCAGAGAAGTGATAGACCTGATTTAAAATACCACTCTGGTTGCAAAGTGGATAATGGACTGAGAGATAAAGAGTAGCAGTGCAAAGACCACTTAGGAAGCTACTGACTTCATACACGCCAGACTGGACAGTAGCACGCAGTAGGACTGTGGACAGCAGATAAAGAGAAATGAGTGCAGATTAGAGTCAACATGACTTGGTGATGGGCTCAACAGGTTAGGGGGAGATGGACGAGGAAGAGGAAGGGGCTAAGTATGACTTTGGGTTTCTCTGCCTGGAGTACCCAGAGGACCAGAGGCATGACTTATTAAAATGCAGGGCACTGGAGCGGGCAGAATGGGAGTGGAATGGGACATGAAGAGTTTGGTTTTGGACATGTTAAGACTGAGATCTCTGTGCCATATGCAAGAAATCAAGTGGTCAGTTGGTGATACAATCTGAAGTTCACAAATCAGGTCAGGCAGGGCTGGAGAGATAACTTGTGAGCCACTGATCTAGTCTTAAGTATTAATAGCATTTGAAACAATGGGGATGGAGGAAATTACCTCGGTAGCAGGTAATCCTTTACCAACACATAGAGACAATTGTCAAGCGTCTGCCCCTGCAGACAGTTGTAGGCAGACAGCTACAACCAGAGAACAACGGGAGCTCCTTCTCCAGCTTCTCAGTTTTGTGCTACAGAAGGCTCTTGCTGTGACATTTTCTTTTTCCATCCCCCCACACCTTGTTTCAGAGCCAAAAGAGCTGAAGAGGACAATGTCAATACAAATTTCTGACAGAAAAGTTTTAAGGGAGAGAATGTAATTTGCATTAAAAATAAAAACAGAACAAAAAAGCCCCACAAAAAGCTAAAGAGAAAGTTTACTAAAATAATTCTTAACCATTGCCTTTCTATTCTTATCTTCTCAGCAAGGTCTTATCACTCCAACTTTGCCTCAGTGTATGTTCGAGCTTTGTTTTTTCATTCTGCAAATATTTGCTTCATTCATTGTGTGTGGATACCTGTATGTTTATGTATGTTTATATGCATGTGTTTATACATATGTTTTTTATATACACACAGTCTTTTTCTTGCATGTATGCTTATTCATGGCAAAGGAGAGGCAAACTTCTAGAGGGCAGATACTACCTAGAGAAGCTGGTATAATACATTAATCAGTAGCTACTCAATAAATATTGCTGTTTGCCAAGGACATCAGAAGTTACACAGATATGTCGGATATAATGACCCTTACATTTACTTTTTTTTTTTTTTGAGACAGAGTCTTACTGTGTTGCCCGGGCTAGAGTGCCGTGGTGTCATCCTAGCTCATAGCAACCTCAAACTCCTGGGCTCA
>NW_012134969.1:3944522-3946729 GCF_000956105.1 Propithecus coquereli | reverse complement strand
TCATTCTAGAAATAATAAAGAGTAAACCTTAGTTGCTCTCAAATATAATCAACTCTTTATTGTGATATCACTATTGTCAAAGGTTTTGGTAAAATTCAATGGTATATATTTTAAGCCAAATATCCACATTTGACAATGAGAGAGAATTAAAAGTCAGGGGTGTCCTTCCATATTAATGTAACACAACTGGTAAATATTAGCAAAGCTGTACTCAGCAGGTACTTCTGGTATACAGAGAACGAAAGTACAGAATAATTTATGCTTCTAGTTCTTGTCAGAAATTATCTTAAATGTATTTCAAATAATGCAAAAAAAATACATGTACTCAATATAAAAACTGAGACCCAAGTTACAGCTCACTGGATTTTCTACAGGACTTATTTCAGAAGAGCAGCAGAAGATTCTGGTTAACAACAGTAGCGACAAAAATAGCCAAGAAGAGGACTCCATTGGTTTTATCAAAAAAGATAACCACTGTTTCTTCCTAAAAGTTTTTTCTTCATGGCCATAGCAGAGGCAGCCACCGCTTGTCCCGCAGAAGCTGTGTCTCACTTTCCTGTGGAGGTGGGTAAGACAGCAATGGCCTTCGTGCAGCCTTTAAGCTTCTCCAAAGGTGGCACTCTCCTGGCCCACATGCAAACAAATTCCAAGCCCAGGCACTCAATAGCTAGACTGTGCGATGCTCCTCCCATTCAATCGCCCACTGTGCCAGCCACTATGACTTTTAATATCACTTTTATTTAGGTGTATATTTGCCCAGACGTGAGAGGCAATTACTGTTGAAAGAAATGTTTTAAGATCACCACCTACCAATTAGTCAGAATTGTTATAAGGAATTAAAAAATAACTAACACATTAGGCCTTCTACATACACAGTGCCAACAGTGTGTGCGAATAAGCCACAATCGAACTCTAGGTGGCGACAAGACCCAATATGCTAGAACATTGGACATTCGTGAGGTATTTATAAAGCAAGGCTGACTCTGGGGCTAACCAAACAAGGCATCCACGGGCTTCTAGCATTTCTGATTGAGGTCCAAGAACTGCAGTCAGATTCAGGTTTTGCCTAAACTTGATTTCCAGGACCAATCTGAATTAAACCAGGGATAGTTCCTAAAATTTAGTTCTTTGAAACACTGCATCTAGAAAGTGTCCTCTTCTAAGCAAATCTGGAGGACCACACCCGTCATATTTCAAATGTTATTAATTCAGGGTTTAATAAAACCCACGGCTTCCTCTACTCGTGTGCAGTAATGAGTACCTAAGGAATGTCTATGAGGCTTTATAAAGCTCAAGTCTCTCACAGCTGACTGGGGAGAGCAGGACTGCATAAAAACATGATGGCGCGTGAAGGGAAACCTTTACTCCTGTTAGCCTGAGTCATAACTCCCAATTTCAGTCATACATGCTGTTGAAGACAAAGGCTAGGTAAAAAGAAGCTCTAAGTACGGAGGCCAAAAGGCTGCCTTCGAGTCTGCTGAAGGCATGTTCTCTAATGAAGGTAAGGCCCATACATTTATTTCATCATTCTTATGTATCGATCATTTTCTTTCCTTACCAAAGGAACCCTGCCAACTAGTAAAGATTCCGTTTCATTATACAGCGCCTTGACGTTGATGGCTATTTCAGTGGCGGTGTCTCTCGTAAGACTCTAGAAAAGAAGAATATCAAGGACATGTGATTCTATATTAAATTTGGATCCCATCATTAGTAAATGCTTTCAATTTTATTCTCACAATTTAAATTCATAGCACAAATATTTTTAAAATTTACCAAAATTCTACAATTGCAAAATTCCATACTCACATTTATTAGTATGATTATCTCTTCTAATCATTATATCACGGAACTAAAAGAATGCTCTGACTGCAGTGAATACACTCAGGATCACACCTCCTACCACAAATACGTATATGCTAACACCAGCTTGTATCTATTTCTATAAAAAAGCTAAGTCAAAGAAAATGATATATTAAAAGGGGCATTATATGATTATAATTCTAACTACTGATTTTCACTCTCAGTAGCTCCAATCAGATTGCTTTTTATTGTTATTTTTTAATTTTTTTTTGAGACAGGATCTTGCTTTGTTGCCCTGGCTAGAGTGCAGTATCATCACAGCTCACTGCGACCAACTCCTTGGGCCCAAGAGATCCACCTGCCTCAGCCTCCCCAGTAGCTCTAACTATAAGTGTGCACCACCATGC
>NW_012134969.1:3942305-3944472 GCF_000956105.1 Propithecus coquereli | reverse complement strand
AAAAAAAAAAAAAAAAAAAAATAGATAGCTAACTCAGAAGAATTTATAAAATGATTTGATTATGAAAGGCAGCTACCATCATATACACAGAACTTGAAGATGCTTTAGCACTAGTACAGTGAGTAAATTTAAACCTTAAGGAAAGGCAAAAAGGGAACTAGAAAAACAGCAGCAAAGAGAGGGTTTAATCTTTACTTGAGAATGCAAGTATTACAGGACATAGTCATCATTACCAAGGGGTTGAAATGGTGTCCTTGAAACAGGAGAAAGAGAACGTATAACTTCAGGAGGAAAATATATTTGGCAAGTTAAAGGAGTAAATGAAAGTTTCTGTGTTCCATGTATCAACGTGATCTAAACTGTGAACTTTGAAGAAGAAAACCAAATTATACCCTGATGCTTTGAATTTCTGTTGAGAAAGATAAAAAACCATCTGAACAGAGACATCCACAGAACAAAGTAGAAGCAAATTAGCAACCACCTCATTTTCTTGTGCATTTCATTACTACAGCTTTCTACTGAGACTTTAACATGTTTTAGGTATGACATGATTTTTTATGGTAAAATTCACATAATAGGAAATTCACCACTGTAACCATTTTCAAGTACACAATCAATGACATTTAGTATACTCACAATGGTGTGCAACACTCACCACTGTCTAGCCCTGGGACACCTTCATCCCTGCAATGGTGTCACTTTAGTAAGTTATTTTTCCATAATGTTATGCTTCCCCTTCCCATGTGGACCACCTACCAGGCTGTGAACTTGTCTTCTGCTTCTGAACCTTTTCCTTTTTAAATTTTGGCACTATGCGAAATACTGTGCTCCTGCTGTTTCTTTTGGTGCAATCCATAGGAGGCTCCTGTTCAAATCAAGCAAGACAAGAATTTTTTTCAGGATATTAAGAGAAGGAAAAACCCACTCTGATAATATAGAGATGAAATACGGATAGGTTATAAACACTAATCATTCTAGAACAGTTTTAACTTCTTCAAAAAAAAGTTCATGATGTACTACCAGAAATGTACCAATTCCCATAAAATGTCTTTGTTCACGTAAACACCTTTTCTTACTTGCTCAAGAACAGTATATTTGAAAGTAGTATTCAAAATGCATTTTTCCCTAAATATCTCTTTTTCAAAGATGAGTTCAAATTCTATGGTGATAAGGCGTACATTTCCAAAGAAACAGGTTGAATTTATATACCTCATCCTCATTTGGGTGTAAGATATAGTAAAGCCAAGGAATCTCTGTTAACTTCTGTAACTCCACCTCCACCGAGTGTAAGGCATCAGACACCCGCTCTTCATGCGGAGATTCCAACTGCTACTCACCAGCAGATTAAAAAACAAAACAAAACAAGACTCAGTAACAAACCTCAAATAGAATAAGTTATTTTATTTTGACAGTGAACATCCTTACCTCTTATTAGGCTAGTATTTTTCAAATTAAGGAATTTTTTTAAAGTAACATTCCTTTATATTTTTAAAAATCTGGATAGATCTAATCTAATCCTTACTTCCCAAAGATTATATAAGTAGCTAGTGAGACTTTACTAACTTCACAGAAGTATTGCTTTTGGTGTTTCTTCTATGTAAACCCCTTCCTTTCCTCCTTCCAAGCATCTGTCTGTTCATTCTCATTTGCGCAAGTGAGTAGTCTCATTATTCTACTTGTGCCAAAATTCCTTCCTACATACATAAGTTACCAGGTGAACAAATAATATTTCTTAAATTGGCCAAAAACTTGTCATATAAAAAGAACTGCAGAAAAATCTCCTTGAGAATTTAAAGGGTAAGTTTAAGGAAAAAAACCCCATGAATCTCAGAAAAATTTGTGATGAAAAACTGTTGTAAAAATCAGGACAAAGCAAAAAGCTAAAAGGTTTGTCATCTGGAATAGGTTTTGGATACTTTAAAGAGAATTTAACTGGTCACCTGTTATATACATTAACCCATTTGAAGCAGTTATTAAAATATATTTACATGTTTAATGCATGAATAAAGGTGAAATAAACCCTGTTATGAACAGAATTGGAAAGCAGTCGACTGGATTATAGTCTTGGCCTTGTGACTGACTATGCAACTAAGGGAAGGTTAATTGATTTCAGGAGACTTCGTTTCCTCCTCCAGAAATAGCACATTGTGACTAGATTATTTCTGAA
>NW_012134969.1:3938508-3940105 GCF_000956105.1 Propithecus coquereli | reverse complement strand
CCATGGAAAGGAAATTTGTGTGACTTATAAGTGGCCAATTTAAAAACAGAAAAAAATCATAGGACTTTAAGTAGCTATTGCAATAAGTCTCTCACTTAGTTCCATATACTAGAAAGGCTTTTTTATTAGTATTTTGAACTAATTTTTAGTTGTTAATATTTGAATTTTTTTAGCCATTTTCAGTAACGATTATCACCTTCCATGTTGGTCCAATAAAATGTGCTGATAGAAACATAACCATGTGGAAACACCAGCACAGGAACACTCATACCAATGGATGCAGAGAAAAATTACTAAATTCATGCTGAGCTTTAGCTTTAATAGAGAGCAATTTTGACAGGAAAATGTTGCTGACATTCTTATTTTAGACAGCATACAAGGAACTCAGCCCACAGGACAGTAAATGTTAGATTACATAACAGAAGCCAAGCTAAAGCACATAACAGAAGACACACAGAAGAAAGGATTCTGTTTTGCAAGAATATTTTCAAGAGCAGAAGAGTAGCGCAAAGGAAATACCTTAAGATCTCGCCTTTCCAGATGCAAAAGTTCAGCCCCTCTGATGTCATGACGGATGAAGGTATCTTTGTACTCTCCCAAATTAAGCAGATCCAGCCAAGCAGCAACTTCCTCTGTGCCCCATTTCTGAACTACCAAAGTTAAGAGCAAAACCCCCATAATTTCTACATGCTCAATGCATTACAAAGCAAAGGTTGGCCAAAGACGATGCAAAACAGAGTGTAGCGGCAGTGCGAGCAGAGGCAAGGTTAAAGGTCTTGTTTCAACAAAACTATAGTTCCACTTTTTCCCATGCAGGTTACAGACTCTCAATGAACACAAGAATCTGACTATACAAAGACATTTATGGCCGTGCATCCATGCTTAGCTTTATTCCAATTTCCTCATAAAAGCCACCCAATATGCATCCAAAATTTATTTCACATCACTAGGATCAGTGGTGCAAGGTCTGCATAAGCTCTGATGATTTTCCTAAGACCGTGTATGAAAATAGCTATAGACTGCAATGAACTACAAATGCTAATTAAAATTTAAAATCCGATATGGGCTACTCAATTTTAAACAAACTTTTCCGCTTAAGGTCTTGTTAACTTCAAGTATTGCCTATATTGGTTTCATTATACTACTATTGATAATAACAGCAATCAATGTACTATTAAATCAATTTATCAATTTAATATCATTTAAAAGATTAGTTATGTTATTTTTCAGTATGTATAATCATTCTCTTATATATTTTATTCAACATTGATTAGCTTGATTAAAGCCTACTTACTTGGTGCTTTTGGTTTTTAAATACCCTTCAATAGCTGCCCTATGAACAGCACAAATAAGGTTTTATATCGCTTTTTAAAAAATGAGATAACTGGCCAGGCACAGTGGCCCACGCCTGTAATCCTACCACTTTGGGAGGCTTGGTCGGGAGGATCACTTGAGGCCAGGAATTCAAGACCAGCCTGAGCAACAGCAAGACCCCATCTCTACAAAAAATCCAAAAATTAGCCAGTCATGGTGGCACACGTCTATAGTCCTAGCTACTCAGGTGGCTGAGGCAGGAAGATCACTTGAGCCCAGGAGT
>NW_012134969.1:3923440-3926983 GCF_000956105.1 Propithecus coquereli | reverse complement strand
ATGAAAAAATGGCAGGAAAAGGAAAATAAAGAAAAATTTGACAACAAATTGACTGTAAACTTCTGGCAGAGACTCATACAGTCTACACAAATTTCATTCACAGGGTGTGGCATATTTTACAGCATTAAAATATAAGTGTAACACCAAAAGAATCTGTGGAATGAGAATTTACCATTAGATCCTCACCTCCGGGCACCGTGGGTTGGCTTTATTCAGGGCATGGGAGCAGGCATTCACAGCATGGGCCAGTTCTTGCTCCAAAAGACAGTGAATTGTGGCTGCATCACAAATCCTAAAAGCAAAAAGGAAACAAATGAACAAAAAGCTTTTTGGAGCATTGCTGATTTTTTTTTGAAATGTGGAAGTGGAAGGATAAAACAAGTAAAAAAAAAAAATGAAGATAAATAAAAAAAATTTTTTTTTACATGGTTGCTCAATTAGCAATGGCAAGGAGTAGATTTACAAGTTCAAAACCCCATGGCAACAAAGAGTTTTAAATTGAAAATCTTTATATAAAAAGTTAGGCTTAGCATCAGAGATAAACATATCAAAAAGTGCTATTTGAGAGAACAAAATACAGTAATATTTCATTTTGCAGAATCATTGGAAAGTGAGAGAGATCACAAGTACTAAGAGTAGAAACTTGTCTTTCATTCACTGAAACTTCAAATACAGCAGATTAGAGGAAGAGCATTACCACTTACAAGTGAAGTGATTTATAAGTATCAGCTAATTTAATATTCACAGCCTTAAAAGGTAGCTATAATTCATTTTCTCCACTTCATAGATGAAGACATCGAGGCTCAGAGAGATTTAGCATGTATACAGAGCTAACAAGTGGTAGAGCCAGGCTTTGCATCTCTGTCTGTCCAACTCCAAAGCCTGTCGTGCCATAGTCCTCTTATACCCAAACCTCTAAGTCCTGGAAAGACAAAATCCTGGAATGCACTAAGGCCAAAGAAGAGAAAGGAGGAAAAGTTCCTCTGATTGCTAGAAAATGATGTAAGGCTTGCAGATGATCAAGAAGGCAAGACTATTCAAACGCTTTTTGCTTCTCACATCTTCACAGAGAAGGACCTTCAATCTGGGAAGGACAGAACAAAAAAAGAGACAGAAGCCCTATGTCGTCAGGTCAAGAGTAAAGGAAAAGAGTTTGATTCTTAAGGATCATACACAATTGATAATCCAAGGCACAAAGAAACCTTGCTAATGTCACCTCAGCATTATTGTCAATAACTTTGAAAAATCATGAAGGATGGGCTATTTATCAGAGGAACGGAGATGGATAAATGTTATTCTAATTTTCAAAGAAAGGGAAAGAGGTTAGTCAACTTCAGTTCAACATTTCCAGTTGCATGTTTAATCTCCTCCCAGGTATTTCTAATGTAATTTAAATTCTGAAGTCCAAGTGGAACACATCATTTTCCCTCTCAAACTTGTTCCTCTTCCTGAATACTATTGTTCCTTTAAAGGCACCACAATCCATCCAGCCATTCACTAGAAACCTTAAGGTCATCCTGTCTCCTAATTCATGCCCATATACCAATTTTGGATTCTGAACTGTCTTAAAATCTCTTTTCTCCTTTCCATCTCTACTGCTGTAATGCATCATTTCTTCTCAGGACTATTCCTGCAGCACCCTAAGTGTTCACCCCACCCCAGCTTTGCTGTCTTCTAAAATAATCCTCCATACTACTTCCAGAACCATCCCATAAATATCTGGCCCCTCCTCTCCATCCACATTTCCCACATTCATGAATATATTATGTCAACTTCTTAGTCATCCCGAAGTCTCTGAGATTTCCTGAAAGTAGCAAGAACTTACACCCCTCTGGGCCTCTGCTAAAAGGTGACTTTTTCCAGGCAGCCCTCCTTCACTGCCTCTGGCCTCCTCTGTGTGTTTGCAGAGCCCACTGCGTGCCTCGTGACAGCACTTTGGCCACACTTCTCTGTCCCACTCATCTGTGAACAAATGAAGGAGGGCCATAACGTAGTCATCTTGGTATCTCCTGTGCCTAATTTGGTGCTTGGCCCATACAAGGGGCTCAGAAATATTTATTGAATATTGGATGAATAAATTCTGAAAATAGACAAGTGAACTTTTTGCAAAATTTAAAAACAGATGAGTAACCAGACTTAGATTGACCAAAAGCAAGTCTGGCCAACTTTCACTTCCTTTTTGCGGTAAGGTTATTTGATTGGTTCACAGGATGATAAAGTGGGAAATATATTTTGGCTTCAAGAAAACACTGTGTCTCGGAGGCCACGGAAGTTGTCTGTGGTATCTCAAAGAATGTATTTGTCCTAAAACTAATATCCCTGTGGATAAGAAGCTGAGATGTACAGAATGTAGTGATGTGGATTCAGCTGAGTAAATATTCAGTTTTTCTTCCCTTTCTTCTGAGCTATCCAGTATCTTATAGTTGTAATATTTTATTCTAATTCTGAATATTGGTCCAGCAGTTGGGAGTATATATCTTTTCTTTTATATCTCTAATATCTCATACACCCCTATTCTAGGTATCTAATAAATATTTAAAGAGGAGAGTAAGGAAGGAGAGAGGGAGGACAAATGGCAATAGGAGGGAGGGAGAGGAAGCAAGTTAGCCCCACAACCACTGAACTCTACTTTCCTTCTTCTCTTTTTCAACATTTTTATCAGTGACCAGTCCCTCCTCCCCTCTGAAGTTTGCTCCTGGTTATAATGATTTTGCTTTTAACGCTCCTAGGACTTGTTTTGTTTTTTAATCTTCTCCCTTTCTGTCTGCCAAAATGAATTTATGCATGGTCTCAAAATCTGTTATAGATCTGTTTTTGTTTTTTTTTTTGCCCCTTACTCTCCTTGGGAACAGGGTTAATGTTTAGACATCCTTCTCCATTCCGTAAACTTCTGATTAATAATGATAAGGAAACATGTAAGTGGGCAGTATAGCATAATGATTGACGTATAAAGTGGGGAGATAAACAATAAGCAAGGGGTATGATGTGGCAGTGTAAGTTAGGCACTGTGTTTCAGGACATCTGAGGTCTGGACTGCAGAGGATGTGTGTGTGTGTGTGTGTGTGTGTGTGTGTGTGTGTGTGTGTGTGTTGGAGAGGACCTGATAAAGGAGGGCAGCAACTGTGAAATGGGGCAGCCAGTGAAGAAGAGTAATTGTATCTCTTGATTCCACAAACTACTGAAACAATGTGTTACCATTAAAAAAACAAAACTGGCTGAGACCAGAGTTCTCATAGTCTAAAAAGCCGGAGAGCTACCACACCTAGTGATGAGCTCCTCTGCAGCCTGGGAGCACAGCTGCATCTGCGACACCTCTTCCGTGGCCAAGTCGATGGCGTGGTGGATGTACAAATGGGTTCGAAGAACTGGTTTACCAGAGTCGCACTTCTGTTTATCTTCCCAAGACTTCAGGGTGCTTTCGAAGGCCTATTTAAAATCAATATTGCAATGAATTGTTAGTTTAGAACGCTAAGGCCCATATAAATGTGTACCTAGGTAGAACTACGATTGCTTTTTCTCAAATCTAACACCTCGTTAAATAAA
>NW_012134969.1:3921194-3922460 GCF_000956105.1 Propithecus coquereli | reverse complement strand
GACAATGACCTCACTGTCAGATTTAAAAGACAATTTAAATCTTTTTCTTTGTTTTCTATTTTGCAGAACAATTCCAGACTTTTAAAAAACAACTTGAAAAATTCTAGCAGGACGTTCTTTGTAACATACTCTGTCCCTTGTTAGCATCTGAGCTCTGTTTTTGTGCACAATCTTGATAATCCCTGGAGGCTGAACCCATGCTTCACCATCCACCTGCACCGGGACTCCCTCATCGCCAAATATAGTGATTTTTACCGTACGGCACTGAAATAAAACAGACAAGTTATTTTTGAGTACAAATCATCCTCAGAAACTGACACTCGATCTGCATTCAGGCTTGAATATTAGTCTATTCTGTCGGATGGAATGCTATGCTTTACCACTTAAAATGACATGGTAACAACTGACATGACAAGAAAGTCAATATTTTATAGATGAATAGCCAGTGTAGGAGTCATTCAGGAATAGCTTCCCCCCAACGCTCTGTGGCCCAAGGATTGCAATCAGGTTTGATTAGAGAAACCAACCTGGGCTATTCGATGATGCTGCAATTTAATGACCCTTGAAACCGCCATTTGCATGCTATCAAATATTGCAACAACTTCCAGGATCTTGTCATCAAATGACGGTGCAGCAAATATCTGAAATGAAAAACCACATTACGTTTTCCCTGAAGGTTTAGGTGAAGTGGTGCATCGAGCAATGTAAACTCTGATATACATAGATACATTTAAAACTTATAAAAATAATAAGCATGACAGTAAGTAAATATTATTAGGCAATGAAAATTCAAGAAAAAAATCTCTGAAGATGGCTTAAAATAATTACAGTTAAAAAAGGGTTTTCAAATACATATGGAGGACATGATACTCACATCGCTCATAAAGCACTCTTTGGATCAATGAACTAATGTATTTCTAAATAATTCGTCTAGGTCTAAAATGTGTTAAATATCTGCTCATACATAATGCAAATGTCTTGTAAGATGCTGCATGTAATTTTGGGAAATCTAAAAACCCTGAAAGGTGATAGAGTTTCATAAGGTTAAAATTAATGAACATGCAAATTATAATCCAATTCACTTGGTATGTCCTAAGAGAAATCTTTCAAGGTGTTACAAACAATATGCATATGTGCTTTATATTTTAATACAACAAATTTTTAGGGTGCTTGAGGGTATGGAAACAGAAGCCTCAGAGGATAAAAATCATGTAGGCTTACTTTGCCTTTACATTAGATGCATTTCCACAAAATCAATTTACTCTA
>NW_012134969.1:3916814-3920103 GCF_000956105.1 Propithecus coquereli | reverse complement strand
CACATACATACACACACACACACACACATACACACACACACACACAAGTTTAGAAAACGAAGAGTACTGAAAGGTATTGTGGCAGGCAGAATAATGCCCCCTCCCCACCCCAAACTGTTCATATCCTAATCCCCTGGACCTGTGAATGAATGTGTTACCTTACATGGCAAAAAGGAGCTTTGTGGATGTGATTAAATTAAGGGCCTTGAGATGGGGAGATTGTCCTCAACGATCTGTATGGGCCCAGAGTAATCACAAGAGTCATTAAAAGCAGAAGAAGAAACAGATCAGGAGGTCAGAGTATATGCAACATGAGGATTTAGCCTGCCTTTGTTGACTTCGAAGATGGAAAGAAGAGCGTGGGCAGCCTCTAAAAGCTGGACAGGGCAAAGAGCCCCAGAGCCTCCAGGAGGAAACACAGTCCTGCTGACACCTCGATTTTAGCCCAGTGAGACCGTGTCAGACTCTATCATACAGAACTGTAAGGTGCTAAATGTGTGTGATGTGGCTAAATTTGTGTTAATTTGTTACAGCAGCAGTAGAAAACTAACAAAGGAAATAAAAAAGTGAAACCTTCTTTTCTTTATTTTCTAATCTACTTTTGCAAAGTAGATTCTTTTATGTTCATCCAGAAAATTATTACATACATGCCAAGATATGCCTATCTATATATTTAACATGAGAAAATTTAGAGTATATCCATGACAGACCATTCAAATAAAATCTTAAATCTCTTCCACACCTCATCTTCCCCATGTAAAATATTCTGAGATGAAATTAAATTACTATTAAAAAGCATATTTTAAAAAGTGAGGTATTCCAGTAATTCAATTATTTTTGAGGAAATGATTTACTCCCATCATGCTACTTACATCATCCTCTTTAGTTCCACCCCAGAAGTTAGTGCCTCCCGCATAGCTGGGGATGTTCAACACTGCTATGCCTTGCAAACTGGGGAGAGGAATATACTGCCCATCACACTGTAAGGTAAAAAACTTAAGAGATTAGGTAAAAAGGGCAAAACCACTACTTTGGAAGACAGTAAAATACCAAAGACAAAAGGCGATGGAGCAGAATGCATTGGTAATGTCTGCTTTCCTGTTAATACATTCTTACATGTTGCAAAAGGTTTTATCTTATTTTTTTTAATTAAAATAATTTAAAAGTGTAAATAACTATAGCAGAAGCTGTTACAGAGAACTGATTTTTAAAAAATGTTATACCTCTTTACTCCAGAGCCAGGCAGTACTTTTCTTGAGTCTTTTTCAGGTCACTTATGATATTCTCACTTGTACTGTAGTTCTCTCTGTACTTATTTTAAGTATCCTTTTGAAAGCAGGCTGTGTAAGGGCAGAATCTGGTACTAACTGTCTCACTTAGCACCTCTCACAGTCCCCGATACATTGCTGGTGCTCTATAACCACCTGGGGACTGGCTAAACTCAAAAGCTGAGTTGTTCAAGCAGTCAGAACCAAAGCCAAGCAAAAATACACTACCACTTAAAGAGGGGAGAGGGGAAAGACATGGCTGCTGAAATGATGTGATGTGAATAAATTCTGAGTAGAAGTAGAATTGTTACCTTGTCATAAATGTTGTTTCTTAAATTAATTTTTTAAAATTAAATTAATGCTATTTGCTTTTTTGGCACATAGCTGGTATTCAATGTATATTTGTTTTTCTTTTAGAGATGGGAGTCTTGCTCTGTCGCCCAGGCTGGAGTGCAGTGGCACAATCATAGATCACTGCAGCCTCAAACTCCTGGGCTCAAGCGATCCTCCTGCCTTAGCCTCCCAAGTAGTTGGGACTACAGGTATGTGCCACCGTGCCTGGCTACTGTTTGCTTCATTCTATTAACTCTTAAACAAAGCCTTAGTTGCCTATTAAGGTGACAATCAGTTAAGAAACTGATTTTTTAAAAAATTACTTAAGAAAAATGACCATAATTATACTATATAAATTATATGATGATCATATTTAATATTTTAATCAGCATTTAAACTGAACCACTTAACATTTTTCTAAGTGAACATTTAATCCAACTGAAAGATTTAAGCCTTCATTTTAAAAGAGAAGAGCCTGCAGATGTTACACTTAAAATATATGCTACGTTTTCATTAATTTCTTATGCTAAAAATAACAATTTTTTTTAAATTGCATTTTAATATGCAATCAAAATTATCTCCTACCTTTAGAACAAAGGAAAATCCAGTCTGAATCCATTTCAACCACTTTAAATAACTCAGACTTCATAAACGATTTACCCCACGTGCATTTTTTACAATTCCTTTTTTTCCTTTTTCATGAAAACACAGTGTTAACCATCAGACCAGGTTGAGCATTTCACATCCAAAGGTCCACACTGTAACCCAGCACCTAGGGGTGTGCCTGACACATAGCTGGTGTTCACTGTATATTTGGTAAATGAATACATATTAAATACTTACTAGAATAATAAACTTGTTCTCCATCCAATGCATTAAACAAGTATCTTTGTGTGCTTCAGAAAAAGCTATTTTAAGTCATATAACTAACTTAAAGGAAATGGAAAAAAATAAAAATACTATCTCTATAAATATAAGAAGTATTTTTAAAAATAATTCAGAGCAGCCTTTAAAGATTTTAGAAATGGATGCACTTTATTTGCAAGCATGGTATGGAAAAAGAACATTTTCAGAAAGAAGTTTCATGTGCAGTGCTGAATTTAACATATATGCATTAAGCAAAACATCTGGAGTGAACTGCTTAATATCCATCTTATAGAATCTCATAGGAAAAACAGAAGCAGCACAGATAACAAATTAAGGTCACATGACTCAAAAGTTTTTTATATTCAGGAAAAATGTCAGGAGTGTTCTACTCTTTCATAATCTGCCCTATCATCCCACGGTTCTATTTGTGGGTTCGAGATGTTGCAAAATGCTACAAAACTGCAGTTACACTTTTTTTCTGATCTGTCTTGCTGTGCTCATTTCACCAGGTAATATGGTATGGTGATTAAGTCTATCTGTCTTAATTTTATAAGCAATGATAAATCGAACCAGCTGATCATGCAGTTGTTTTTAGAGTAAAACGTGTAGTATGCTGATCTTGACCAAGACATGTAGCTGATAATGAATGAACCTGGCACCTCTTTAGCCCACATTCCAGTTGAGATAACATCTAAAATAACAATGCTCTGTTTAAATTGTTGAGCTGTAGACTTAACATTTATACATTTTTTGTATGTATGATGTACTTTAATTTAAATGTGTATTTATTTTTTGTTCCAATTATTTCTAACAAGAAATTA
>NW_012134969.1:3904078-3916570 GCF_000956105.1 Propithecus coquereli | reverse complement strand
CTCAAACAATCCGCCCGCCTTGGCCTCCCAGAGAGCTAGGATTACAGGCATGAGCCACCGCGCCTAGCCTAAAATAAAAAGGTTTTGAACATTTAAATTTTTTAATATAGTTTACTAATTTAAATAGGAAATTAAGGACAGCAAACATTATTTAATCTCCTTCTATAATAGGAAAAAGAAGGTTGGGGACATGACTCTGAAAAGTCTATCAATTTCTGTGAATTTTATTTTCTTTTTCTCTTGTTCCAGGGATCAGTATGCTGACAGGCATGTCTTTCCTTTCTTGTGTCTTTTTATAACTGGATATTTTTAATTAAACAATTCTATTTAGTATGAATGTTATTTGCAGGGATCTGTAAAACTTTGTGTATTAAATAAGAAAACCCATTAAAAACCCTCTCCTAGAATGTACCCCCATGACTGTCTTTTCATGGAGTCCTACCGCCACCCCATAGCAGACCCAATTTCAGGAGTTAATGAGGATGACAGTTAAGTGCATCACTCATATCCAGTGTCTATACCTCCTTTAGTAGAAAGTTGATCAGCACTTCCATTTTTCCCCTTCAGTATTTAATCACTAATCAAGAGGAATTTAGATCAAATTAGCTCCACAAATGAAATTATTTTTCTAAGTGACATAATCTATGTAAGTAAATGATGTCTTTATTTTATGAAGAACTTACCTCAAGTTGAACCCTTTGTTCTAAATTCTTGTATGACCTCTGTAATAACTCCCGGGTTCCAAGGACGCCATACCACATCAAGTTTTTGGTTCGGCTTCTGAAAATAAATGTTGGCAGGCAATTTCAGGAAACTTTATTTCTTTACTTCTTAAGGGCAGAGCAAGCAAAAGAGATAATAAATGAAATTAAAGTAAAATTGCCCTTATGTAATAACATTATTACTATTACCAAAATTACCTGCATTTTTCAGGGTGCTCCTCTCTCTTATTATTAAATTCTAATGAAATTTTTGCATCTAATCCAATCCCAAAGTAATTGTTCATGACACATTTTTCTGAATATCCATCTCTATGATCATAAGGAAAAGTACATAAAAGTCAATTTCAGGTTCATTACAACACTTACAATTTGTACAAAAAATAGCACTTAAAACCATTTAAGCTTCCATTCCTTATACAAGATTTCAAAGCTTAGCAATAATCACTTCCTATTTATATACATATGTAGAATAACAGGACATGTGTATAATTTCCAGTGATATAAAGGGATGATATGCAAAGCAAAGCAGAGACAGCTATGGTTTGGTTTTCTATTATTATAACAAAATCTTAGTGGTTCTATCTCCTACATGAGTCCCTCATTACTCATATAAATGAGGATGATTACCGGAGGGTCTTGAAATCAGAAGCCAATACTCCTCTTTTTTGATCATTACAAAGTTTCCTCCACTTCTGCTCTTAACAATGGACAAATATTTATTGAGCAAAAAATTACTAGATCCAATCCATTCTTCTAGGTGTTTTGGAAAATTTAACACATGGTACTGTCCTTGAGGAATGTCATTACAGAAATGAGATATAACAAAAGCAAAATTAAAAATGGAAGTAAAAAAAGTATATTTTGAACTGTCAAAAAAAATTTTTTTAGGAGTTTTGAGAAGAGAAAAGATCAATATGGGCCAGAGGCTTCCCAAAATAAGTAAACCTAGAAGCTGGATGTGGAAAGATGGCAGATTTGGCAAGACTTGAGAAGAAAGGAGGTAAAGGCAATAGCATAAATACAGGTGTAAAGGTGCCACTGAATAAAATATTCCAGAGAAAGTGAGTAGAGCTGTCCCTTCCTTCCTGAGGGTTGCTCTCAAAGAGAATAGGCTGAAAAAGGACCTCCCTTAGGGCCAGAGCATGGAGACCACTGAATTTCAAAGGGCTCAATGTGCCCATCGTTATCAACTTTCGAAATGTGCTGATCATCCTTTTTGTATATGGAACCATATTTATTATAAGGCAGTTAAAATATTACAATTCATATAAAACAGAAACAAGAAAAGCCAAAACAAAATATTTGCAAAGGCATTTTCTTACACTGAATCTGGATCTGGATCAATAAATGGTGTTGCACCAAAAGGATCAATGTTTGCTAGTAACATTTTATTGATAATGGAACTCCCAGCAATTGAGGCAGCTAGTCCTGCTCTTAAACCTGGACAGAAAAATAAACACATACAGGATCACATGTTAAGAAAAAACAAAAAGAGCCAGTCCATTCAGGCCTACTTTCAAACATCTTGCTCCAAAAGCGTGGTTTTCAGTGCCTACTCTTCTCATTAATCAGAACTAAGAACTATGACATTTGTGAATATAAGGTTTTTGATGTTTCCAAGGATCTATATGCTACCATAAAGAATTAAGGAGATGCAATGTAAATAGAAGACATTTTGTAACATTTTCTCATTTACCATCCCAATAATTCTATAACTCAACGAATACGTGTTACTTCCTTTGTTATAGAAAATCAGGTATTAAGTTTGTAAAGAATTTACAACAATGGCTGAATTTCCCAAAATGTCATGGAGTTATCAATAGGTACGCTCAAAGCATAAATAATAATACTCAATTGAAAATGTTAAGAAATGTAATAAAATGAAAACTTAGTTTAGTGTCAAGAAAGTAGTAAAATATTAAATGTACATATTTATGAATTTTAGAATATATTAATGGAATATAAAAAATGAAGCATCTGTTTTATCTCTGAATATGCAAAACTTTAAATTTATTTCAATATGCTTTCCACTAACTAGTTATGGTATTCAAGGCTAATGAATTTTATGACCTACTCAACGCAGTATTAAGGCTAGAAACACTAAAGTCTGGAGAGAAAACAAAGTAATGGGGCCTAAGGGAACAAACAAAAAAGGAAAGAATAGTGAAGAAAAACACATCATGCAATTGAGAAACATTAGGAAATTCGAAAAACAAGTCCTGTCTTTACCAAATATTCTTTGTTTCAACAATGTCCTCTTCTTAGAAGATTATTATTCATTACTTTAATTAATAATGTTTAGCTGATTATCCAATAATTAAGATGAATTTTATTGTCATTTAATGTCATGGTTTTGAATATGCTATGGCATATTTCTTTATGCCAATTTCCTTATGTCTAAACAAGTAAATGCACAAATAAAAACAATAGATCTGATGAGAGTAAAGAACAATCTGGAAAGGTAAAGAGCCATACCGTACTCCAGCTGCCCCACAGAAAAGTGTCATACTTTCTAAAATGTTTTAGGGTTAGGCATAGAAACATGACCTCTAAACTTGGAGGCCTTGCCAGAGCCAAGCATGTTCTGGTTTTATCTTTTTTCTTTTAATATTTTTATTGTGATATAATTCACACATTATAAAATTCACCCTTTCAAAGTTTTAAAATAATTCAGTTGTTTGTAATATATACACAAAGTTGTGTAACCCTCACTACTATCTATTAATAATTCTAGAACTTTTTTATTACCTCCCCAAAAAACTCCTGTACCCATTAGCAATCATTTTCCATCCTTCTGAGACCTTTCCCTGTCCCCAGTCCCCTAAAAACCACTAATCCACTTTCTGTCTCTATGGATTTGACTATTCCACATATTCCATATAAATGGTATCATATAATATCTGGCTTTTATGTTCATCTTCATTCAATTGGCTTGTTTTCAAGGTTAATCATGTTGTAGCATGTATCCATGCTTCATTCCTTTGAATGGCTGAATAATATTCCATTGTATAGATATACCGCTTCTTGTTTATCCATTCAACTGCTGGATATTTGCATTGTTTCTACTTTTGGGCTATAAATGGTACTATAGACAGTCATGTACAAGTTTTTCGGTGCTCATTTATTTTCAACTCTCTTGGGTATATATTAATAGCCAGTAGTGGAATTGCTGGGTTATATGTTAACTCTGTGTTTAGTTTTCTGAGGAATTGCCAAAGTGTTTTTCAAAATGGCTGTACCATTTTACATTTCTACTAACAATGTGTGAAAGTTCTAATTTCTTCACATCCTTGACAATATTTATTATCTGCCTTTTTTGATCCTTGCCATCCTGTGGCATAAAGGTGCACCTCACTGTGGCTTTTATTTGCATTTACCTGATGACAAATGCTGTTGAGCATCCTTTCATGTGCTTTTGGTTATTTCTATAGCTTCTTTGGGAAAATGTCTACTTAGATCCATTTATCATTTTAAAATTGAGATATCTGTCTTTTTATTGTTGAATTTTGAGAGTTCTTTGTGTATTCTAGATACTAGTCCCTTACCAGATATATTAATTGCAAATTCTTGAGCTGTCATCTCACTTCCTTGATAGTGTCATTTGAATCACAAAAATCTTTAACTTTGATGAAGTCTAATTTCTCTATTTTTTTTCTTTTGTTGTTTGTGCTTCCTGTCATATCTAAGAAACCACTGCCTAATTCAAGGTTATGAACATTTATGCCTATGTTGCCTTTTTAATAGTTTTATACTTTAAGATCTTATATTTAAGTCTTTTATCCATGATGAGCTAATTTGTATATATGGTGTGAGGTAGAGGTCTAACTTTATCCTTTGCATGATGATATCTGGTTATTCCCAGTACTACTGGCTGGAAAGACTATTCTTTCTCTGTTGAATTATCTTAGCACACCTGTTGAAATTAACTGACCGTAAATGTAGGAGTTTACTTCTGTACTCTCAACTTTATTTCATTGATCTATATGACTGTTCTGATGCCAGTACCATGCAGTCTTGACTGCTGTGCTTTGTAGTAAGTTTGGGAAATGGGGAAATGTGTGTGTCTCACCTTTGTTCTTCTTTTTTCAAGATTGTTTTGGCTATTGTAGATCCTTTGCATTTCCAGATGAGTTTTAAAATCCGCTTGTCAAAAAAGACAGCTGGGATTTGATACGGATTATGTGGAATCTGTAGTTCAATGTGGGGAGTACTAATATCTTACTAATATTCAGTTTTTCAACCCATGAATACAGGTGTTTTCCATTTAGTTAGGTCTTCTTCAATTTCTTTCAGCAGTATTTTCTACTTTTCGGTGTTTGAGTCTTTCACCTTCTTGGTTCAATTTACTCCCAAGTATTTTCTTGTTTTTGATGCTATTGCAAATTGTTCTTAATTTCATGTTCAGAGTACTCATTTCTAATGTATAGAGATACAATGACTTTTTGTATATTGATCTCTTATCCTGCAACCTTTTTGTACTTATTTATTAGCTCTAATGGGGGAAGGGGGTGTATGTTCCTTAGGATTTTATATGTGCAAGATCAACCTGTGAAGATATACAGTTTTACTTCTTTCTTTCCAATATGGATGCCTTTAGTTCTTTTTATTTTGCCTAATTGCCCAGGCTGGAACCTCCTGTATAACGTTGAATAGAAGTGGCAAGAGTAAACAACCTTGTCTTGTTCCTTATCTTGGAGAGAAAGCTTTCAGCCTTTCACCATTATGTATGATGCTACCTGTGGGGTTTTTATAGATGCCCTTTATCAGCCTGAAGAAGTTCTCTTTTATTCCTAGTTTGTGGAGTGTTTTTTACTACAAGAGAGTTCAACACTTGTTTTTTCAAGTATCTATTTCTTAGTTGATCGTCTCTCTAGTTGTTTCATCCACTCTTAAAAGTGAGGTACTAAAATCTCCAACTATTATTACTGAATTGTGATTCATCTTTAAAAGAGCTTGTACGAGACACTGATTTTCAGGATCTAACTTGGATTCCAATCTGAATGAATCTGGAGGGTTTCCGGTAAGTCAAACAACTGGTACTTAATGAGGCTCCTGAGACACTTGCATTTTCCTCCATCTCCTGCCCCACAGTCCTTTGGTTTCCACTAGTACTAGCCTCATCCCAAAGTATATTCCCTTTAGCAGGGCTGGAATAGATGCCTCAGATGTCCAAAAACGAAGCAATATCACTAGGCTACAAATGACTACAGAGATTTGTGGCTTAAAACCAAAAGGAAAGCTGTGAAGACACTTAAGAGGTAGTAGAATATGAGATCAGATTGACTTTGGGTACATAATAAATGCAGATTCCTGGGCTCCACCGACGAACTCCTGAGTTCATTTTAGTACCTCATTTAGTACCCTGAATCACAATTTCTCAGGGCAGGGCCTAAAAACATGTGTTTTATTATTATCCAGGCAACTGTTATACACAGAAGACTCTAAGGAGCTGGATTCTAACTATACAAGTATATACCAAGAACATTCTCCTAGAGGAACATTTAAGAACACATTTCTATAGTTCATGGAAGTGAGTACTTACACATTTTCACAGAAATACTTAAAAATATACCATGTTTCAGAATCTGTACTACCTGGGCAGATTATTCTGGTATTGAGCACAGGGAGATTTTCTTTGCTGGCTGCTACAGCTGGACCAGGGACAGAATCAGTCTGGGAATGGCCATGACTTGCCCGGGAATCTGGAGACCTAGGAGCAGTTTTAACTGTTGGCAAAAAGTCCAGATTAAAGAGAGATAATGATAAAGCTACAAAAATAATCAAGCCCATATAAATTTAGGACATAAAAATAATTGAATACTGGTTTAAATCAACCAGTGGAACTGAAAATATTAATTGAGTTTACATATTCTTTTCTATTGTTTTCTTTTTCTTGAGACTTATATGGAGGGAATCTGCCACAGGTGTCTGGATGAGAGATGTCTTGATCTCTCATCTCAAATAGATGGAAATCAGTAAAAAATAGATGTCTACCATAATTAAAGGTCAGTAACACTCATAATTTGAATACTAATCCACACTTAAAAATAAATAAAAATTTCAAAGCCTGATAATTTTTGAAAATGGAACATATGTGTTAAAATGTATACTATCATCATTATCCTTTTCACATAAATATTGAGTGAATAATCAAATTTAATTAACATAATTTCCACAGCTAATATGCAAAACATGAGTTAACGTTATCTTCAATAAATGGAAAGAAAGATAGTATTTATTTTCAGGTGAAACCAATACACTTTTCCTGTACTTCTCAATTAATTATTTGTTTAAAACGATGATTTGCCCAAAATAGTTCTATCATATTCTTATAAAAGCTCAAAATATTTTAAAAATTATAGCAAAACACAATTATTCTCAAAGTAAATAACAAAAAGAAAGATTTAACTCTATCTAAACTGAGGCAAATAGTACCATTAACTAATTTAAGAGTTATTGGCGGGTATTTAAAAAAAAAAAAAGGTAATTCTCAAATTTGATTTTAAAATACTCTAAAAACTTAATTACCTTCACTCTTCCTAAAACTAATTATAAACTAACTATATTAATCTTACACTCTATTCCCTCTGTTCAAAAACAGTCCAGTTACACTAAAGAAAAGTAACAGAACAGCCACTCTTTTTGTTTTTTGATAGATGGGACTCCTGGGGTTAATTTCTAATAAAAACAACTTTGTGACATTCGTCTGATAAAAGGCAGAGAGCATACTAATGACTAAGATTGATGTTCCACTGCAGGTAACTACATTAATGTTTCATGGTTCTTCTTAAATAAAGCAACTCATTGATCATATTAACATATTGTATTTATCATATCTCAGAAATATGAATTATTACATAATTTAATAATGGTACAATAAATGTCCTTGAAAAAATAATGATTATTTAATGCAGAAACACATCTACTATTGCTACTGGTTTCCTCATACGTTGGATTACTAGCCAAAATTAAGATTAAATACTGTACCATTAAAGGCTTTCGAGATCTAGGTCTATTTCAATAACAGTATCTGTAGCACTATATCTATATTTTTTAGTTTCTTTTACAGACTACAATGGAATTGTCAAGTTTAAGAGAGTATGGTAAGATAGGATGACAGCTGGTTGGAAAACCATTAGCAATGAGTGTTGAAAAACCAGTCCTCCAAAGAGAGTCATCATCTTAAGGGGGTTATCAAACAGCATCCTATAAGGACACCATAGTCAGCCCTGCTTTAGTCAACATTTTTTAATGGATGAAAACATCTAAGGTCTGCTTATCAAATTCACAGATGGAATAAACTTCAGCTGATAGAATCAAACTTCAAAAGATTTTCAGAGGATGAAATGATAGATCTAAATAAAAAAGATAAAAGTTCATAGGGATGTGTGTAAACAACTATAATTAGGTTTTAAAAAAAATCTTTGGTAGCCTTTATAACTTCCAAAATGTCCAGAATGAGTATCGTATGGGTAACAATGTGCTATCACAGTACAGAAAATATCTCAAGAATTTTTCTCAAAATGGTACATTACATTTTAAGATAAACATTGCACTTAGGATAAATCATCTGGAAAAGAAGGCGTAAGGTGTGGGAAGGAGATCTAACGCCATGAAAGCCGTTTTCAGTATTATTTAAGGGCTGCCACATGCAAGAACAAGACACAGTTCCAGAGGTATAGTCATCTTCAATATAGTGAAAAATGTATGTGAAATTGATCTTTAAACTAACCATAAGCACTACACAAATGCCAGTAGTCGTTACTGTCAACACTAATAAAACCTGATAATTAATGTAATCATGGGTAGGACTTTAAGGGAGAAATAGAAAACTCAATGTAAAGAATAACTTTCTAACAATTAGAGCTGACCATAAGAGTGGGATGTATTGAAAGTGAGTGGTCCAAGGCTCAATGGCTTTAACTTCCAAAAGCCTTTTCAAAAATGAAAACACAAATAGTTTATTTCAAACTGATAAGCCTTTTGAAAACTAAAAGCGAAATTACATTTTTTCTAATTCAAAATAATCTTATTGTAGTTTTCTTACCAGTTAATGAGTCTTTTGTATCATCGTCTTTAGATTCATCGGTTTCCGTACTATCATAATCGGATGACTGAGTAGCTGGCTCACAGGGGTGAACTGTCTGATCGTCCATTACTTTAAGTAGTAAGAAGATAAATGTGTTCAGACAAGTAACAATAAAACCCATTCATAATAAGATACGCTCAGGAAAGGAAAATTAAACATATATCAAAAGAAATTCCATATTTACAAAGAAACGTTATTTAGGCAATAAACTTGAGGGTGATGCCTATAAGTACTAGAGATTATAAAACTAAATAAAGTTGTTCAAATTACATGTTTATCAGAATAAAAAAATATTAGAATTTTAGAGAATGTAATACAAGTCCAATTATAAATTACAACCTATAAAGGAGTTTTTGAACATTCATCATTCATATTAAAATTAACTTTTAATCTACTACTAAAATTCTAAGAAAAGTATATATATTAATATAAAAATTAAAATATAGGCAGAGTTTTTATAAATTCTTAATAAAGCAACATAAACATTTAGGAAATTAATGTTAAAGTATTTTCTATATTTTCCAAGTAGTTTACAGGTTTGATTTTCTCTAAGAATTTAACAGACTCCAATAAGTAAAAAATATCTAAAATTTTAGAAACATTATTTAAACTCATTTTCTATTTTAGTTTAGAAATGTTTCAAGTTAATTATATTTTATGCATCATTAATACGTTGATTCTTACTACCGCTGCTACTAAAACAATATATAAGACTAAGTATAAATTTCATCTTAATGACTTTATCTTCTATCTTGTCTTAAAAAAATTGTTTTTAACCATGATGACCCTGACCACTATGAAAGCTGTTATGCTTGCAGTAGGAATGCTGCTAACTTCTTCCAAAGCCAATTTTGTTAACATGTACCTTTTCCAGCTTCTTCAATGACTTGCCTCACTGCCTTCTTCAAACTGTTTGCCCGAAGCATTATTTCCCTTGGTCTGGCAGCTTTCTGGCAGGCAGGTTTTGAAATGTCATCTGTGAGCTGTTCCTTGCTTTCACCCAAGGATTCCTCACTTGAAGATTCCACAGTATCTTCCTCCACAATGAGAGGGCCGATGCCCGGGAGGAGGGGAGCGGCCTGGGAATCTGTGTGCAGAGCCTGGAGCAGTTGTTCAAGCTTCTCATTTAGGATTGAACACTGAGAAAACAGAAATACAGCAATGAGAAAACAAACCAAAAAGAAGTAAGATCGGCAGACAAAATACAAGAAATTTTTATGTAAGATATTTTAAAGTTTAATTGCTAAAGAGAAAAACACTAAAATTCAAATGGCGACCACCTGTAATTTTACAGATGTTTTGGATCAGGAAGCACCTAATTGTAAAAAATCTCCATTTAGTAGACATAGAAAATAATAATTTAAATGAATGATTTTTGATTTAGAGGGAAGATGTCTATGTTGATGTCTACTAAATATTAATAATTTATAATTTTTAAAAAGTTGACACAATTCTTATGTCATTTCATTGATTTATGCTTCTGGAACCATTCAGACTCTGTTTCATGGGTAAAAATCTTTACAACATTTGTACAGCTATTTTTCTTAAAAGAACACAACAGACACTTTACTATAAAGTGACACATTACATAAAAAAATTACATACTACATAAAATTTTCTATATATTATACAAAACATTAAACTTTTTTTCTTTTAAGTAATTGACTTATGGCACCATTTTGAGTATCGCGAACTGCAGGTCTGGCTGAGTTTTGGCAAGCTCACCTGCAAAGCAGTGGTTTGCAAAGGAGTGAACAGTACCTGGGAGATTATCGGCTCAGAGAAACTACAAGAAGGAAAATGCACAAGGATAAGGAGGGAAAAGAAGAGTGACGCAGAAAGAAAAACAAGCAGTGGGCAGGCCCTTGTTTCTTTCTGCTTTTCTTGTATTACTAGGTGTGAAGAAACATTTAGGATTCTACCCCCAATATACCTTTTATCTCCACATGGTTCCCAATCCCTTTCCTCCTCCGCCTATCTGTCTTTGATGACATACAGAGAGAAAGTTAGAGCAGAAATAGTTTAGAGACAAAAATATGGCCAGGGAAGGTTTCTGTTTTTCTGAAACTCTCCACAGAGTGGAAAGACAAGAGAAAGAGGCTGAAAACTTCAAATGTATGTTTATTTCTATCTTCTTTTCCTTCCACTCAATTACACCACCATCTATAGCTTGAATCTAGGGGAGCAAATTCCTTTGCAAGCCCAAGCTATCCAAGCTATCCAAGAATGCCCTAGCATGAACTTAGGAAAGCAAAGACAGTAGCTTTGAAGGTTGAGTAAACTGCTCTTATTTTAGCACCAAAAAGCTCATGAAGTGGAAAAAAATCTGTAAACAAATGCAGGAAACAGCACTCTGAAAGGGACCAAGGACTGTGATATCTAGGGAACCCAAGGAACCGTGCAGGGAAGGGAGCTTGACTGGCCAAAGTGTGCTTGGGCATGGAAAGTCATCCCTCTCCCCAATGGAACGGCAGGTGCGCAGCCTTCTCCCCCCTGGTCTGACCGCAATCATTTCCCCTTCAAGATGTCAATCTCTGGGAAAGGGATCTGAGTTATAAAATTCATTTGTTAGATGGTTTTAAGCAATGCAATTTTCCCACTTATTAAAGAGTAACAATAAAGTAGAACATTTTTTAAAATCCTCATATCTGATTGAAAAGTAATTTTTGTCTTGGTTTAAGATGTTTCGGCAGGAAAACCACTTAATCAGTTTACGTTTAATACACAGTTGAACGTCGACATTGCGAGTAAACAACTTTCATATCCCTCTTACTTTACTGGCCACGGCGTCGGCTACAACAGCATTTTCCAAAGTTTTGTCATATGCCTTCTCGACTTTGGCCACGAAGTCCTTTACAGTTTCACAGAGCGTCCTTTCAGGAAAAGAAATTGTACAGTTCAGTAAACTTCAGAGGTTGATTTGCTTTGATTTATAAAAATGTATTAAAAAATAAGCACAATTAGGCAAACTGTCAAATATCTGTAAAAAAAACTGGGTCATCCCTATATAAATCCAGGCTTCTATCTGCTGTGTATTCATCTCAGATAAGTACAAGACATTCTAAGTGACAAATGCATACATGAATAAACCTTGCTCTATGTAATTTAAGTTGCAGTAGTTTTAACATTAGAACAAGCCTTTCTCAAATATTTAAGTTATTAAGAAGAGTATTTTTAGATCCCACTTTTAAAAAGTGGGATTATCTCCACAGCTTATATATTTTCATAATAGAAAGTGCAGTGTTGAACGAACAGGGTTAAGCTTATCACTCATGTTGTCACTACTGAACTACTATTCATCATGTGGGTACCGTGGTAATATATTATTCCTGAAGAGGAAAGAGATTGCGTATTATGCTGGAAACTGACCTGCCACTTGAATTGAGTTATACTCTCCGTACATCCATTCATTTTTTTTCCTTAAGATAAACAATGCAATAACATATGAAACTAATTTAATTTAGGTCTTGTTAGTGTCAGCAATATATGGTTTACCTGTATGTTTCTTTTAATTACATTTGGCTTCTTTGCAATAGAAATAAACCAAAAGAAAAATAACATGAAACACTAAAAAAAATGTCTTTCAAAAGGCTTTGGATCTAGGCCGGGCGCAGTGGCTCATGCCTGTAATCCTAGCACTCTGGGAGGCCAAGGAGGGCGGATTGTTTGAGTTCAGGAGTT
>NW_012134969.1:3886397-3903448 GCF_000956105.1 Propithecus coquereli | reverse complement strand
AGTTCTATAGGAATTTAGACGTCAGCGAGAGAAGGAGCTAGCAAGGAAGACTGAAAAAAGAGCACAGAGAGCGAGAAGCAGAACAATGGGATGGCAATTTCCAGACTCAAAGAGGAGTGTACGTTTAGAAAAAGAGCGGCCAAGTGTCTAAGAGAGGTTGAAGAAGAGGATGGAAAAGGCAGTGTTTGTTTTGAAACGTGGAGGTTATTGGTGATGTTAAAAAACAGTTTCAGGGGCTTGGTAGGGACAGATGTTGGGGAGGAGAGACCTCATAGTTCTTAGGTGGGACACCTATAACAAAAAACAGATTAACAAGAGAAAAACAAGTTTATTAATAGATGTAGTGCACATCACTTGGAAGAAACCTCAATGAAAAAAAAAAAATAAGTCAGTGGCTTGGAACTCTGGCTCATTTGGTTAGGGGAAAGTGCTAGGCAGGTGCTATGAGCTAGGCTGACGTCGCGGCACTCACATTGGCCCTGGCAAAAGAGCCAGACTCTTTTCCAAAAAAAAAAAAAAAAAAAATAAGTCAGGCTACCATGAAATCTCTTCTTTGGGTTTTACTGACAGTTTCTCTAAGATGTGCTACTTTTGAGAGAGTGGAGATACTGGCATTCTCAACTCTTGGTGTAACTCGAAAACAGAGGTTTTTCTTGCCATTATAATAACAATATCTTGATATAATTTTCTCTTGGGTTTGTAAAACTGCATATGGCATAATATTATTAGGAGTAGGAGTAGTTTACTAACTCCTAGGAACAGAGCCCTTCAGTCCAACAGCTTAGGAATGAGAGGGGCAGAGAGGTGCCCTTCCTCGGTTGTGCCATGTTTCTGAGGCAGACAGAGGCTGAAGGAGACAGCAGGATCCTGTGGAACCCGCGGCCAAGAGAGCTGCAGAGTGGGAATAGCAAAGTCAGGAGAGGGCTTGCCATATACGTGTGGGAAGAATCCAGAGAAATGCTCCATCTGATGGTCCATTACGGTCCATATTCCAGAAGGAATATAGGATATTTATATTCTGGAGGAATGAACTAACCTCCTATTACACTTAAATAGTGAATGTAAAGGTTTCAGAATAGAAATAAAATACATACTTAAAAATAGTATGATGTCAAAGTCATACCAACTCGGAGCTTGCATATTGGAGAAAAAACAATTTTAAGATGCATTTACTATGGTAACACAAAAGAAATTCTCTAACTATACACAGAGTTTCCTACTTTATACATAAAGACTTCCAGAAAACATGTGCAAAAATCCAATAAATGAAAGTGGAATGTGGGTTTTCCCATAGAGCTAAAAATTTTTTAAATCCCTAATTACATCTTTAATCTGTCAGAACTTTTGATGAGATATTTCCAATATTTTATTTCTTTAATCTTGTTCTCTTCCTTAAAAGTTGAACAATTGTGTACACCAAATATTCAGTTGAGGCTCATAGCAGTCCACATTTAATAAAATACGTTTGATGATTTCTACCATCATCTCAACTATATTATATTGTGAGACCTATACTTCTTTATTACTAGTAGCAGTACCCTCATTTATCAGCTTTCCACTTATTTTTTTCTAAACATGGGCAAACGACAATAAAATATGCAAACACTACACTAAGATAAACTGTCCAACAGAATCACGGATTGGCAGACAGGGTTATCCGATGAGAACCTGAAAAACTCATTTTTCATCTAATATAAAAAGTTCCAATTAGAAATTAAAGATGATTTAGAAGTATCAATGCATAATAAAAAAAAATTCCTAGCTATGTATGTGCTCTGAGGAAAGATTTTTTAACAACAACCTCACCTCATCTATCAAATGAGAGGGTTGCCTATATTATCTCTAAAGTAGATTCCAAATCTAAATTCTACACCTCTATGACAATGGCTCCAATCTTCTTGCCAGTTATCCCATTTTCTGAAAGTTTATATACAGAACAAGTTGCATTTATTCTAAAAGTTGGGGGTGAGTAGAATGAGTGAGTGAAAAACCTAATTAACTCCGACCGTTAAAGCTAGAAAAGTTTAAAAACTACTGACTAAATAAGAGAGACATATATTGCAGCCAAAGACAACTTATTTAATAATGCTGTTTTTCATTTTTATTAATAAATAGCACCTATTATTGCTAATTAGAGCTGGGATTCTCAGAAGATAACTCCTGTTACCATATGGAATTGATAAAATTTCAAAGTCAAAGAAATGATGTTTTAACTTAACCTACATTTACTATATAAGTTAACCCACATATTATTAATAATTACGCTAATGGAATATAGCTTTTCCATAAGCATTTCAACGTTTTAAAAATAGTTGAAAACAGTTAAGGCTACTGGGAATTATTATTTATGAAATAAATATAAACATGCACAGGAGGGGTAAAACATTTTGCCTTAATACTCGATCATTCAACAAATAAGTGACATTAACATCTAAGAAGGCAATTCTTTATTTTATCTAGGTAGTAGGTATAAGCGTGTGTGTGTGCATGTGTGTGTGTGTAGTATTTTTTTCAATCATTGAGTTGTACCCTTGTGATTTGGGCACTTTATATTTGTCATTCCTCAATAAGGAATTTTTTTAAAAAAGCAAGGGGAAGCATTGTAGACTTTAAAAGTCTTAAAGAGATATATCACCCAAATGCAATGTGTGAACCCTGTTTGGATTTTGATTTGAACAAATAAACTGCTTAAAAAAAAAAAAAAAACCTTCAAGATAACCGGGGGGAAAATGGGATATGGACTGAGTAATATTGATGGCATTAGAGAACTATTATTGTCTGGTTTCTGTAGTGTAAGGGTTATCACGTCTGCCTCACATGAGAACTATTATTTTTTAAATTTTAAAAAAGATTATATATATACACACATACATGCAGTTGGCCCTTTAAAGAAGTTATATATATAATATATATTAATAATATATATAAACATACACGCACAGTATATATACATATATATGGTGTACACACACACACACACACACACACACACACACACACACACACAGCTCTCCATATCCGTGGATTCCATGTCCATAGATTCAATCCACCACAGGCTGAAATACTCAAAAAACAAAAAAAAAAACAACGGATTGTTGGTGTCTGTACTGAACATGTACAGACTATTTTTTTGTCATTATTCTCTAAACAATACAGTTTAACAATTATTTACATAGCATTCACATTGTATGAGGTATTACAAGTAATCTAGAGATGATTTAAAGTATATGGGAGGATGTGTGTAGGTTATATGCAAATATTAACGCTATACCATCTTATATAAGGGACACAAGCATTGGCGGATTTTGGTATCTGTGGGGGGTCCTGGAACCAAACCCCCATGGATACTCAGGGATGGCTGTATACCAAAAATGGAATAAAACGATTTCTGAGATTTGCTTAGAGATACTGTAAGCAAATCTTACTGTAGCAAAATAAAGTGGCGAGTAGGTGGCAAAATGTATATAAATACTGGAGCTGAGTGATGGGTATGGTGGGAAATCATTATCCCAGCCTTTCTACTTTTATATGTTTGAAAATGTCCATAAAAAATAAAATTAAAAATATATTACTGGTATAAAGTTATTACATATTGTCGTCTCTTTTCTCTCTTGAACCTCTTTATGGCAATCTTCTAGAATTTTAATCTGGGGTTGTAAAGGCAGGCAGCCAGGCAGGTCTGGGGACACAGATGAGTGATAAGAGGGGACTAGGGTTTGGAAGGGAATCTGCCCAAAGGGAAGTAAGCTACTGGGGAGAGACCCAAACCTAGGGCTAAGAGCAAGGAGAAGACTCCTTAGACAAGGAGTCCGACCAAGGTCAAAAAAAGTTTGAAATGTAATTGGGTAAAACGGGAGGTGATGATACATAATTTAATATAGTAACCTGTAGTTTATGAGCTCTATATTTATTTTATTACTCAACTTAATTCTCCTAACAGTTCCATGAGGGAGGAATCCTTACGTTCTTACACTTGTAAAAACAGACATAGATCACAAAGCTGGCAAACGGTGGAGTCTCAGCTAGGACCCCGGATTTATCACAATTTAGCACAACATTGTGGCTTATTCCAGTGGTTTCCAAACTATTCTCCAGAAATACTTCAAGGATCCTACAAATGCTCGATTCAAATTACATTCAGAAATACAGGACATAATTTTTTAAATGCTCAAATGATCGTTAGAAACATTAGAGACAAATAATACATTAACTTTGACTTTAGAATTCACTAGTTTTTGTGCAAATATTAGACTAAAGCATCTTCTGCCATAAGTGAAGACAATTTCCTTACAATCATGTAAACAAAATAAGATACAGAAATATTGGAAGCTGCATTGAATATAAGACTTTAACTGTCATCTATAACCTTATTGCTTAATTTTTCTCATCGGTGACTAATAATTCAATCTTATTCAATTTATTAATACCAAAAAACAGAATTTTAATTTTTTTAATATTGGAATTCTGTGTAAGATTTTATTTCAGAAAATATTTCCACTGCTAAAAATATTATACTACCCAGGGACTACACAGGTATTAAGATTAAGAATGACAGGGAAAGAAAGGTGTGGCTGCCATAACCATCCTGTTTGCATCTGCCAAAATTTCATAACATGAATTCCATTTAATTAAAAACATAAAATGTATAGGAGGCAGTTAATCAAACACATGAAGGTCAATATAAAGGCTTTGCTAACACCCAAACTATAAAAGGTGGCCAGATAAAATATTTACTTAACTATATTAAAACAAAAAAAATTCTTTTATAACTTGTTATACCTTAAATAAGTTACCATTTCGACTTTCTATCTTTCCTAGCAATGTCCTCTGAAATGTCCTATAAAGACACATTTGATTCACAGGGTAAAGGTAGCAAACTCAAACGTCTACAAGGAACAGGCAAATTAACTTAGGTGCTTGAATTGGGCCTGGGATAAGAAATACAATAGGGAATGCTGAGGCCTTGGACAAACTAGAGATTTGTACATTTCTCCATAGAGCAATATAATTCATTAAAAAAAACCATCCAAACAAACAAACATAAATCAACCAGCAGCACAGCCTGAAACAGAGGCCGGCCTCTGCCTGGGTCAACCAGTGTGCTTCCCCGTGTCCTAAGCCATTCAACTCTTTTTCCTATTGTTCAGTTCTGTTTCCTATTCCTGGAGGGTGTGTCATCAAAAGCAATTGTCACAGTTGTACTTTCGTCACAAGCAAATTTGTTTATAATGATTTATCTTGTCTTTTCTAGACTTTTTACAAATTAAGTACATAATATACCAAAATTTGTGTATTTTTCCTTCACCACTTTCCCACTCCTTTTCTTTCCTTCTTCCCCTTCTTTTTCTCCTCTTTTTCTGCACAATAGTAATACTTTCTTGCTAAGCCACATCTTTTAAGCATCCTTTTGCTTATCAATTGAAAATTTCAGTTTTTTTACCCCCTTCCTCTAGTTGGCTTTCCAGTTCTCTCGACATCAGCATAGCATGCTTCAAAACTAAATTCTAAATTCCAGCCAGGCAACATTTGGGATAATAACATCAAGTAAGTAGCTTTGGCTCCACGTACAGAATCAACTTAACTAAAATCTGATAACTCTGAATTAAAATATAATTACGCAATGTAAACATGCTGAGAAATGTCATTTTGAAAAACCTGATCATTGCTTTCCTTATACTGATGTAAACAGTTCCTGAATAGTAGTGTTATGGAAATAATGAATTACAATAAAATGTGTTTTCCATATTATAATTAATCAGAGATACTTCCTTAAATAGACATTTAGGTTAATTAATCTCCAGACACTTATTATACCTTTTTGACAAAAATGTTTCAAATTAAGCATCAAAAAATATACCCTCTAAATATACTCCAGTGTAAATAAGATGCTAATGCGATTTTAAAAAATCAATTCAAATTTAGTACATCTAATTCTATAAACTACTTCACAGATATTTTTTGAACAGAAAAATCACAAAGAAATGACGTAAATGGTAGCAACCAGCTTCCCCTTCAATTTCACCATATAATTATTTCATGACTTAAACTCCACGACTCACTTGGCAGATGATGTGACCACTGCATGTTCATCAGAATTGAGGATTTTTGTAAGATGAGTTGCAACTGAGTCTTCATAAATTGTCATCTGAAAAGAGAAAAAAACCTACACTGTATTATTGTTGCTGGCATTTATACAACTCAGTTATTACTGCTCCAGAAATGGAACCATTCCTGCAACATGTGAGACAGGGCAATGGCTATAATGAAATAGATAAAAGAATCACTATGCAAAATAGATTAAATATTTCCTTTCTTTGAAAGACTTTTGGTTTTTGGAATCCTTAATTTAAATTCTTAGAAAAATCCATAAAAGCCTTTTTAAAAATTTTTAAAAGATCAAATACCTAAATATATTAATACAAAGAATTTCTATAAATTAGTAAAAGCCAATCTAATAAAAAATGTGCAAAAAACTAGAAATTTAAATATGAGAAAATGCAAATGGTCCATAAACAGATGAAAAAGTATTCACGCTCATCAACCATCAGGCAAGTGCAAACTAAAACCTCAGTGCAGTACCACTATCCTATATATACACCAGAATGGCTAGAAGGAAAACCACAAATGGAAAGTGCCAAGTGCTAGCAAGGCTGTGGAGCTATAGAACTCTCATGCACTGCTGATGGGAGTGCACATTGATAAAAATACCCTACAAAACTATTTGATAGTATCTATTAAAGGTGAACATATGCATTAATACCACAGGATTCAGAAATTCACTTCTACATATATACCCAAAAGAAATGCCAACGTGTGTTCACCAAAAGACATGTACTAGAACGTTCACAGCAGCATCCATTCAATAATAGAAGGAATGACAAACTGCAGTATATTTGTGTAATGGAATATGATGGGACAATGACAATGAATGATTTACAGCTGTGCTACCATGTAGATAAATCAAACACAATGTTGAGTGAAAGGATAATGAAACAAGAGGGCATCAAAAATGATTTTATTTTACAAAGTACAAAAACAGGTGAAACTAATCTGTGCTGTCAGGATAGTGGTTATTGGGGTGGGAGGTGTGTATAGTGACTAAGGGGGACACATGGGGTACTTGAATGCTCTCCTTAGTGTTGATTACATAGGTTTGTTTAGTTTGTGAAAATTCACCAAGCTGTATGTTTATGATATATGCACTTTTCTGTAGATATAATTCAATAAAAAGTTTTTTAAATGCTTAATGCACTGTCATACAATCATGTAAATAAATATTTCCCTTAAATAATAAAATGATCTAAATGCCAAAAGTGTCCATACCCCCTTTCTATTTGACTCAAATTTTAATATCCTGTTGAAAGAATACATTTTCTCAACATGTAAAAATGTACGCAACATTTAAACAGCCTCATATTTAGAGCCTTCCATCAAATGTTTGCATCAAATGATATTGCATGTCACACAGCTCGAAATTTTTTCCTATAAATGGTCTGCACTATGCAAGCTGGCCTCCTAAGCTCTTCTGCCTGACTCAGATGTCTCTTCACTGCTTTTTACCAATTAGCATCAGTTTATTCACACTTAATTGAAGATTCAATTAACATCCCTCCCTACATAAAGCCTTCCTGACTAGCCTCTTCCCAAAGGAATCTCATTGCTAATTTACATTCAATTCCACCCGTGGGTAATCAGGTCAGTATGTTACTCTTTTAAATTTCTATCTTCCATCCTTCAAAGTTAGACCACAATACGGGGAAGCAATTTTACATCAAAGAAAGGAGTGGAGGGCAGGAACTCCAAAGTTACACACAACACTACTGACCCGCAAATCCACTCTATTGATCTCTTTGTTTGAACACTAAAAACTGCATCTTCACAAGTTAAGATCGCAAAAAATGAAAATACATCTAAAAAATGTAGAAAAGAAAAATGTTTTTCAGATATTTTCTCCGCAGCATAGAAAATATTTTAAATGATCACTAATGCCATTAATTAATGAATTAATTGTCAGTTAATTAATTGATGTCATTTGATTAATGCCATGTGAAACTTACACTTAAAAACCCAAGTTTTTGTCTGGTAAAAATATTCAAAGATAAAAATCCAACCTCTTTCAGAAGAAAATGAAATAACCTCTATGTAGAAAGGACAAAATTATTGATATCACTTATTAACCTATTATGTAGTCACTTAGCCGGGTCAGGAAGGTAAGTAATAAAGAGTTAACATTCTGTATTGTGCACCAGATACTATGATTAAGCACTTCGTATATAGGTACCCCTTTAATTGTCCTGTCTTACAGTCAACAAACCCGAAGCTTAGCTGAGTTGAGTGATTTGCCTAAGACCCACAGCTTCATACACTCAAGCTAAGAAGGACGGTTTAGCTTACTTTTATTGCAGTTTTCAAGGTGAAAAAGTCATACACAGTAAAGTGCATTCCTGGTGTCAGCAAGAGGGTGCTCAGGCCCTAGTCAGGGCCATTTAGAACACTCATTTAATCTGTAATCTTAAAGTATGCTATCCATTTACTATAAAAATAAGTTTTAAAAAAATAAAGTTTCATTCAAAACCCTTTTGCACTAAAACAATTAGATTCCTTTCACATTCTTACAATTGTACCTCATATTTAGTGACTATATGTAAGTGATAAAAGTAAATTATCTACCTTTATTTAATATGCTAGGGAAAAGATATTTTTGAAGTATGTAGAACAAAAGAATTCCCCTTTTTGTCTTTTTGGAAAGAAAATTAATGACATTTATAAAAATGCAATTAAGAAAAAGACTGGTTTCTATAAAAACATGTATTATGTTTATAGTCAGAATAATATTACAACTAAAAATGCTGCTTGGAATAAAGTAGTAAATATATTAATCTTTAATAGAGATCATCTCTGGGTGATATTACTATAAGTGACTTATTTTCTTTATCATATAATGTTGTATTTTCAGAATTTTTTAGAAGCAGTTTTTGCTACTTTTATATCAGAAAAAGTTTTAAAAATGTAATTATCTTCTCTAAGGAACAGCCCCGTATTTCTGGTTATCATCCCTTGCCTTAGTTTTGACAAGATCATAATTTTATGAATGACAAAACAAAGATTTCAACTGTAAAATAAACAGATACATTTTCCTAAAGGGAAAAATAAGCTTTCACAGATCAAACAGTCTTAATGAGTCAGAGAATAATCCTTTGAAAGTCAGGTTCTGTTTTAAATCTCCGCTGCTTTGAGGTTTAATCAGAATGCTGAATCTTTAAAAATGTCTAAAAACTTTAGTCCTCTGTGGTTTGTGGCAGGGACAGAATGAAGTGGGCTCTTTCTTCCTTTGTTTTATGTGGGTCAACAGGCTTAACCCGGAGACCTGTCCTACTGCCCCCTTCAAAGAGCAAGCAAAGCAGTAAGAGGGAAGTTGTACAATATTCTGGCCAGAGTATCGGTGTGCTTGGAGATTGTTTAAGGGAGCTGGGCTAATACCTAACAATCACATGGGTGCTCCTGGCCAATGCAGAAGCTGAGTACAAGCTATCAGGGAACTGTTACCAGCTCGCCTTCCTGGAGCACTGCTGATAAAAAGGAAACAGGCAGGGAGAATACTCAGGGAGAACTGCATGCCCAGTGCTTTATACACATTTGTTATGTCATTTAATCCTCACAATTCTGTAGCCTCATTTTAGAGATGAAGTAACAGAGGCTCAGGAAGGCCAATGACTAGGCTAAGTTCACGTTCCCAGTGTGGGTGGTCACAGAAGGACTCTAACCTAGACCTACTTATAGTCCGAAGGAGAGGACTGTAAGTAGCTAAGTAGCATACTCCAGAAAATAAAAATAAAATTAAATAAACATGTTACCATATCTTATGAGTTCTCTCATTTTTTTCAAGACATCTACCCCCATTCCAAATGACAAATAGAAAAAGGGTTAAGTCTTACATAAAATTCTTCTGTTGCTTCTGGAGGTCCCGGAAGTAGAGAAGCCTTTGGTGGCAATTTGAGTTCATAAGTCATTATACTCCACCTGAAGGAAGAAAAATCTTCGCTCTAAAAGTCCTTTAAAATTGAATAAACTGTTCCCATCTCATATACATATATATATATTTATATTCATGAACTATGGTTTATTGTATCTTAAAACAGCCAAAATGGGGAAAGAGATGGAATTTTGGTCATTTCATAAAACGCTGAATTTATAATTTATGATTTCCACATCGTACCATTTCTCTTATTAGTGGCTTCCAAATGTTTTAAGGCCAGGCCCATAGTAAAAAATGTACTTGTGTAATAACACTTCCCCTTCTCCATTAGGTGCAATGTATTCTGACTTTTCTATTCTACTTTTCAAATAATGCTCATTATTTACTTATTGGATTACAAATTATAATACCAATGACTCACAATCCAAAATTCTAAAACAATGTCCTAGATTAAATAAATGCATACTACCTATGAAAAGAAAATTAGTGAAATATTCCTTCTTAAATTAAGAAAGAATGAATATAAGGATGGGATTAATGAGGAAATATTAATAATATGTAATTGAAGCAAATTTATTTCAATTAGCTATAAGTATTAATTTCAAAGCAAATATTGAATCACTTGGTGTTAGAGGAAAGCAATCAACTCAGAATAAGCCCAGTCTTCTACCTAAAATAATAATTTCCAGATTTGGGAAGAAAAAGTAGGCAAGAACATTATCAATAAAAGCAGTACTATTAACACATGAATTTTAAGAAAAGCATAACACAGCTGAAACCAGTAATAGAACCTACAGGAAAATCCCAAGATCAGTATTTAAACAGAGCCTAGTGTATCATTAACACTAATGCGAATGAATCTTTGCATAAAAATCAACATTCCCAGAAAATTCCCCAATAGACATATATGTTAGGATATGTAAACTGAATAGTGCTACTATTCAACTCTTGACATGAAAATACTATATAGAAATTTATATTTGAGCACCAAAAGCCATTCATCCACCCATTCATTCATTCATTCATCCATGCAACAGATATACTATATTGAGCATCCCAAAATGACAGACAGGGTCTGGAAACACAAGGGTGAATAAGGCTTCCCTAATGAAGCTTAGATTCTAATGCAGAAAACAGGTATAATACAAGTAAACAAAACAATTAAACTTTATAAATATCCAACAGGGAAAACTGTAATTGAAGACATAAAAGTCAAGCTCCTTATAGCTGAAGTTACTTCTCAGGTCAAAAGACAGTTGAAGAAATGTGAATGTTAACTGGCTAAGTTCCTTGCACCTTCCAGGTTATACCTCCCCCGTCCAAAGGAAATGGTTGGAGCAGATGAAACAGGAGAAAGTGGCAGCAAGAGATGATAGAGTGAGGAAGAGACGAATATTGGCCCCAGCAAAGCAGAGTTACAGGCCAGAAGCTCAGGACCCATTTGGCATTTACACGCATTAAAGGGGAGAGAATGCAATATTGAGAAAAAACCTCGGCATTCTGGTTTATGGTGCCAGTTCGATCACTTATTAGTTATATAACTTAGATAATGTAAAAACCTCCTTAGCCTTTTTACTAGAAAAACGGAGAGGACAATATTAGCTATCTCTAGGAGTACAGTGATGATTAAATGAGACAATATATAAAGTAAAGCAACTAGTAGATGTGCCAGGAAGACAAAAATTATTAGTTGCTCTTACTCCCATTGTCTCTACAAACTTCAATTTTCACCTTTATAAAATAGTCATAACGATGCTTCGTGAGCCACCCACAGTGTTGTTTTGAGAATCAAATAAATTAATATAGGAAAACCTTATTTAATTTGGAATATTAAACAATGATTTTTTTTCACCTGCTCTTTACAAACAGCAAATTAATAAGGAACACACAAGAACAAAATATGCTTATGTTTCCAATGATGGAAGGTTCTAGGTTTTTAAATCTCCTTTGAATCTTTTTTTCTTGTGTTTTTTGCAAGCCTGTAGATATCAAGGAATTTCACCAAGGGGTTGCTGTTTCTTGGCTAAACACTGGAGAAGTGATTTTCTGTAACACACCAGGGAAAAGCACACACCCAGGGTGGAGGAAATGCCTAACAGCTTTTCCTAGGATGAAGTGAGAGTGATCTTTAAATGTGCAATAAAGAGAGCATTTAAAATACTATGTGTTTGGTAAACACAGAATTTGACAGTTGTCTGGGAAGTCACCTCGGCACTTTTACGCATAACTGTGATTTTATTGATTTCCAGTTTTTTTCTCCCCAGCTTTAGTAAGGTATAGTTGACAAATAAAAATTGTATATATTTCAGGTATACAAACTTGATGTGTTGATATACATATACACTGTGAAGTAATCACCACCATAATGCTAATTAACATATCCATCATTTCACATAGTTACCTTTTTCTTTTCTAACCTCCAAGCTCTTTTAAAGACTAAATCCAGCACCACATTAGATTCCAAGCCTTTATGCCCACAAACTACTGGAGTGTGCCTCTCACGCGCGCATTTTGGATAAACACAAACGCTCTACTGCCCAGCTCTCTTTTAAAATACTCTGTCCACAAAAGAATCAACTATTGCAACGTTACCTTATGACAGGCAAGGTTACAATTAATCAGGTTACAGCTCCTCATTTTAGAGTAATTACATTTTAGATTGGTGGCTCCCTGATGAGATTTTGTTATTTTCGGGAAGAGTTCCACAGATGGCTAATTCTATCAAAGTCGTTTTGATTCACGTAAGCTCAAGTTTATAATGATATTTTGACATTTGTCTTCTGCTTATGGCAGAGGGTGGAGAGTGACTGCTAACTAAGTCCTGTTGTTCCCTCTTCCCAAATTCTAAACACCTCCTCCATAATGCTCAGGGTATACACATTGTGATTTCTTCTTTATACATGGACATTCCGAGAGAAAGCCGTTAAGAGATGTGGTCAGGAATAGCATAAATCCAGTGGCAATTCCTTCATTTAAAGCTGTCTTCCTAATACTTCCCCATACCTAGGAAAGCATTTTTTATTTTTTTAATATTTAGTTCTTTGTTGGGTCAATTCATTCTTTTTTTTGAGACAGGGTCTCACTGTTGCCTGGGCTGGAGTGCAGTGGTGCAATCATATAGCTCACTGCAACCTCAAACTCCTGGGCTTAAGGGATCTTCTTGCCTTAGCCTCCCGAATAGCTGGGACTACAGGCACATGCCACCACACCTGGCTAATTTTTTTATTTTTTGTAGAGATGGGGTCTCGCTATGTTACTGAGGCTGGTCTTAACTCCTGGGCTCAAGTGATCCTTCCTCCTTGGCCTCCCAAAGTACTGGGATTACAGGCGTCAGCTACTGCACCCAGCTTATTCTTAATATGGATGATTAAAAAAAGATATTCTAATAAATGTAAAGGTGTTTTGTTTTTGTTTTTGTTTTACCGAGAGACACAGCTTTCGGTATAATACGAAGGTGTGTTCCCAAATGTAAAGATGTTTCTAGCTTTTCTGAAACTGCAGAGTAACGAGAGCCTACCTACCCAGTGGACAAGACCAGGAAATCTCTGCCTTCATGGGACTTCTAGTCAGTATAATTTAAATTTCCAAAAAATGATTTCGGTATGCCATTTTCAATCTACTATTAGCAAAGAATGCACTCTTACCTGTCCAGCATTTTAGTACTGGCCCGTTCCAGCTTCTCAAGTATCTGAGGAAGTTGGGTGTCGTCATCATATGAGCCTCCCCAGCCAAGAACTCGAGCAAGGTCATTTCCTGTACCCAAAGGTAGTACTCCCAGCTGACACTAAAAGACGGCACAATAGGGAGACGTTCAGACAAGTTGAGAAATAGGGGCTATTGCATTTGTGCACCTCCCTGGGGAATATGTTAGCATGCATTCATGTTAACTACCCATAAAAAGAATTACCACTTGCCTGTTTATTCAAGTTGAGCTTATCGATTTCGGACAAAACCCAACCTACACTTCCATCTCCTCCACACACAAGAATCCGGAAATTGTCAAACTTCTGAAATAATCTTAAGCTGAAAGTAAAAAGCATTTCATTTTAGTATAAAGAAATAAAAATCATTTTCCTCGATTCTTTGCTATTCTGTATTTATTGGTATTCACACTCAGATTAGATATAAGAACTCCTCCTACATATTAACTATACCGTAAAAATTACTTTAGGTACAATTTTAACTCAAGAAAACTTCTGAATCATAAGCAGTGAAGGGAATTATAAGTAGAAATGAAGATAAAATTAGGAGGAAAGAGGAGTGAGAAACAAGAAAAGAAAAAAGCAGCAGAGACCAGGAAAGGTAAAGTCACACGAGACTGTGAAAGTAGTGGTTTTTTCCTTTCCATTACAAAGATAAGTTATTCCCTTAAGAATTACAAACCAGGGGTAGGGAATCTAGGGTCCTGGTGCACTGAGTGGCACTTGGGCAGTTCCTACAGAGACCAATCAATGTTTTAAATACCACTCTTAGAACCCTCAACTCACTTTTCCTCCTTCTCTTCTCCTATTCTCAGGTCAATCCTTTACTTCTACCTTCCTTCATCTCAACTTTTGACACATCCCATCTCCTACAAGTACCTTTGTACACCCCAAGTATTGTGGAAAATCTGAAAAATGTATTAGAGGATCAATCTCAAGCAGTTTCACAAAGAGATCCTTGGAGTCTTAGAGGATGAATGGGAAAAATAAATATGAAGACACATAATCGTGGAACTAGAAAGATTATAAAGCAGATGTGTTAGAAAGGGAGACAAAACCACCCCAGAATGGCAGAGACAAAGAAGGAGAGAAGAGAGGCTAGAGGAGGAAACTCTAGGACCCCAGCAGAGGACAGGAAGGATGTGCACGGAGAAAAGGAAGAAAGTGGGTGTCAATGACGAGACCCACACCCATGTGGCCAGAAAGGCCCGAGACGTGGCAAGAAAAAGGCACTAGAAACAGGAAGGCAGATCCCGAAGGGACAAAAGTGAAAAGAGGCACAAAGAGAAGCCAGAGGAAAATGTCATATAAAACATGAAAGGTCTTGTGAGGCACTGGTATCTAAAATCCCCATTTCTACTTCTGTGTTCATGCTTTAAGGTAATAGTGGAACCCAAGAGAAGAGCTGAGTTGGCCTAAGTAAATCATATAGAGACTGAAGACACAATAGCACTGCTTAAGAAAATCATATACATACCATAAAAATATTAAAAGTTCCTCAAGGTATATTTCCCTCAATGAAAATATTTAGTTCATTTTTTTTTCAGATTTTAAATAATGACATTCCAGAAAGTTAAAAAGAACAGTCAACAAAAGTATTTCTTTGTTATTTTATATGAACTGAGCTTGAGGAACTGTCCTTGAGATTCATGACAGTACCTGTACTTTGGTGAAATAATTGATTGTTTATATTACATATAAATCAATCTTAGCCTTCCGGGCAAATCATTTCCTAATGTTATTTTTGTATTCTATATTTAGGCAAGTTGATCTTTCTTGCAGCTAAAAAAACAGTATCATTTGATACAGGATATATTCTAAAACATTTTCTAAACAAAGTTTGGAACTTGTCAATTTCAATATAAATTTTAGAATTTATACAAGGCAGTTGCAGAACTAACAAAAAGTTTGTGTTAAAACTTATAAATTAGAGCTTTAAGAAGAGAGGGAGTCTAAAGGAATCTACAATTTTCATGAGCTGAAAAAGCCAGACATTTCATGTGTACTGTGACATTTCATTCAAATACAATTTATCAATAATCAATTACCCTAAATGAGGACCTCCATTCATTAAATCAAACACCTGAGCCGGATTTAGCAACTGTTTAAAACGACGCAGGAACTTTACTCCCTGATTATCTCCACTCTTAGAATTGACAAAAACCAACAGAGGACTAACACAGAATGAAAACGTGGCTCTACAGAAACCTGTCAAAAAAAAACACAGTACACGATCAATACATACAGCTTTCTCTTTTGAATTAGTAACATTCAAAGAAAAGAAGATAAATTCATAAAACCAAAGAACCCTGTTTATTACTGAAACATTAAGTTATAATTTAGCTTCCAAAATGGAAATAGGTTAATTATTTACATACTAAGAATATAGAACTTATCTTTTTAAAAATATACTGTATAATGAAAACCATACCAAAGATGATATTAATAGAAGTATTAATCACAGATAATCTGAGATATACCAATTGCCTTAGCTATACTTAATTATAAGAAAAACTAATCACAGCCTATAAATTCAAATTTATCAAACAATTCATATGTTCATATTCAGTATTTTAAAATATTTTAACTGCTCCTTGCTGAGGCCTGAGAAAATATTTTTAAATTTATAGTAAACAAAAGAACCTTGATCTATTAGTGCAGGGTGGAAAGACCTGTTAATAGCACAGGTTAAAAAAAATCACATCTTTTGAGGTTTATATCCTTATATCTAAGATATCTATTGGCAGAAATTATACTAAAAGTTTGAAAAACATAAAGAATGATATCAATGCAGGACATTAAAAATAGTACAGTTCTCCCTTGGTATCCATGGAGAATTGGCTCCAAGACCCCCATGGATACCAAAATCCACAGTTGCTCAAGTCTCTTACATAAAATGGCATATTAAATGGTAAAAGCCTTGTGTAATATGGCTTGCTTAGAAAGAAGTTATTAGTACACTATCCCAAAATCAGTGTTGTAAAGGGGTTCCTCAGCAGTTACAATTAAGTTGTAAAATTCTGGAAAAAGTGCATTATAGGAATATAAATTCCTGTAATGAAATTATAGGAAAATAGATTTTAATAACAGCCATGCTAATGGGAAGTTTCAATTACGGAGGGAAAAAAATGCTTATCAAAATTAACCTTTTCAGATTACATTTCCATACAGAATAATGATCTTATTTTATTTACTGAAACATTAAATCTAAAAGACTTATACACAGTAATCTCCCCAACATGTTAATAGCTATGTTACAACTTTCATTTAAATATAGTCTTTCAAAATGCTTTTAAATGTACTGTTTAGCAATTTAAACGGAATTATTTTATAAAAACTGACCAGAGTAACCAATTACAGTTATATTTATTCTA
>NW_012134969.1:3880444-3885762 GCF_000956105.1 Propithecus coquereli | reverse complement strand
GCTCTGCGAGGGAAAGGAACGTAATGGCCATACTAGGTACTCAGTAAATGTGCTGAACATTTCAAGGTAACTCAAGATACTTTTCAGAACAAAAGTGGGGCTAACTTAGTGAGTAGGACCCAGGCAATTTAGAATATTTTGTGTACTTAGCTAGAGAACCTTTTATATGTTTTAAACAGTACAAGCATACACTTCATCAAGCACTTATTTAATACGGCTTTATTTTGTTAGTCCTTTTAGAAAACTGACACACTAATTAAACCTGTGTTTTTCAAAACTTTTAAGAGAATAACTGAAATTCAATAGTGATTCTTATTCTGCTAGTGACCTGTTTTTGGACAGTTGCCTATTATGAGTTACAATAATTAACAATCCAAATGCATTTTAGAAAAATTAGCATGCACAGATAGTTTTAGAAGGAATTAAAAAATGTATGAGAATCATGGTATAAAACAAAGATATTTAAAATAATGCTAAATGAGAAAAGCAAAAGATAAAATTGTATCTTTACTATTTTTACAGAAAAGGTAAAACTATGTCCCAGAGACTGGACAACAGTTGGAAAAATTATGAGTTGACTCATTAGGGATGCGGAACTATGGGCTTTTTGGCTTGGGTTTTTTTTTTTTTTTTTAACTGCATGACTATGTTTTAGGCACTAGATATCCTGCTGTTAGAAATGTATATTTTAAAGGCAAAATAATATTAATACATAAACAGATGATAGTGTATAGAAAGTGCAAGACTAAGCGAGGCATTACAGGGTGATGGATGGTGACTCAGAAACCAGCATGTCTAACTTAAACAGGGGGAAGCAAGAATGATGTCACAACGAAGATAAGATTTTAGTTTTCCAGGAAGAAAGAGGCAAAAGACATTCCAGAATGCCCCCCTTTTACCACCTGTAATACCACTGCTATTCTATTCATGAATTTTTTTTAAAATTGGGGGTGAGTAGAAGGAGCAAGTAAAAAATCTAATTAATTCCCATTGTTAAAGTTAGAAGAGTTTAAACTACTAACTAAATAAAAGTAGATTATATACATATATATATATATGCAAGGAAAGACAACTTATATAAAATCTTTCTAAAATAATTCATCGCATACATGATATGTTTTCTTTCTAATAGGCTGGAAATGAACAGCTGAAGCTCTAGAAATAGAAAAATAGACTTGAGTAAATGTACACACTGATAAAGATAGCAGGAAGGCCTGTCAGTTGTTGTGCCCCCAAAAAGAAATCTTAGGTGGGATGACGATTTAAAATCTCATTTATGGGTAGCGCTCCTTTAAAACAAAAAATGGTATAAGAGGCTTTTAGGGGTTAGGGTGGAACTAAGATTCGAAAGACAGACATCTATTACCGTCTATATATTAAATTGCATAAGAGAAATAAAAAGTAACACACCTATAGCTAATAAAAGAGGCAATTGATGAAGAATAACAAAAACATGAAGACAAAAAAAATCACATTTGACTTAAAATTGAAAAAGAAACACAGATTAACTATTAGGCTTAAATGAAAAGCTGTAGGACTTATTTTCTTTTGTGGCCTATGGAGACAATCTCATTGATTAGGAAATCAACACATCACACTCACAACCCTTACGTTTGCTGATCTATATCATACTTACCACAAGCAGTGGGTTTTCCACCTTTTAAAATTGGGGGCTGACTTCCAAATTTGGGCCAGCAACTTTAAGACTATGAGACTCAAAAGAACACCAAACAGATCAGCCCTAGTGCAAGGCGATCACTGTCACTGAAGGACAGCATCGTCCAGAGCTGCGATGAGCACTTACAGCTATGGCTTCCTCACCCTGTGGCTTTCAACCCCACTCCATTGTCTGTGTGGCCTCCTTCCTGCTCTGACTGTCCTCACGCAGTCCAGAGGCACTGTCCTCGCCATGTCTGGAATGAAACCATTCCTTGCTGCTGGCCCCACATTACAATGTACATGCCTCTCACCTCTGTCTTGCATATGCAAAGAAATTTTTAAATATTTACTTATTTAATATAAATGTATATAACTGAAATTACATCAGTGCGTGGCCTATAAAACTCAAGTGTTCTGTCAGAGGACACACACGGGGTTGTAGCAAAATTACATTTTGTATGTCAATCAAAATTTGGTGACACACCAGGGAAGGGCTTTCTGGGTACGATAGATGGTAGAACAGGCCTGAAAATAGCAAACCACTGTGTGGATAAAGCAGAATGAAAATCAATAAAACTGTAGGAAAGAGATCCCGAGACACAGGAAATATACGGACAAGAGTAAGTATCACAAAAAGGGCATTTGAAAACATGACCACATTGGAAGAAATACACTTTAAGAAAAGAAGAATGTCACAATAGGGGGTGTGCATTACCAAACTCTGCTCTGCCATAAATTCTTTGTTTTTCCTGTAAACCACATAGGTGACAAAGGTAGGGAAAGAAGCTAATTAAAAATGATGAAACGATTCCAAAGCCCTCACCATTGTTTTACACCAAAGGCATTTCCAATCTTGTAGCCGGAGAACACTGCCGCACGTTTTGTCACAGACAGCACATTTGGCGCTCACAGGCAAGTTGCCTTCGAGCCACTGGTGAGGCATAGCGACCTGTGGAGCAGGAACAAAGGGCAGCCAGAGTGAAGGCGGTGGCAGACACCATGCTCACCCTAGGGAAGGTGCTGAGTGACTTCTTACACTAGGGAATCGCTAATACATATAATGCATGGCATTCACGCATTCATCCCACATTTACTGAGCACCTATTATACCTGAACCCTATGGGACACAAAAGTAAGTAAGAAGAAACCCTGCCCTTCGAGATTCAGGTAGCAATCTAGCTGAGGAGAAAGGCATGTGAAGGGATTATGATACAGGGATCACTAAGTGCTATCAGAGACTCGTGTGCAGGGTGGAACGGCAGCAAGGTTTTGAAGGTGGAGAGGAGGCCCCAAAATCTGGAAAGTGAACATCTGAGCTACGCCTTTAAGAATATTCTCAGAGTTTGTCAGATAAAGGTCCACAACACCAGCCTAGCACAACAGCCACTCCTACACCCTATTCTCAACAGATTTCCCCAAAATCTCAGAGCTGAAGAAAGCTATGAAGGATTGAATTAAAAATAAAAACATAATCAACTGAAACTTCCTGTTTAATCCTAACAACAAATACTCTCACTTATCTCTCTATCATTAGTTTCCACAAGAGCATAAAATAAGAGATGAGGTACTAAGAAGAGAGCAGAGGCAGGGCAGCCGCTTACCCCATCTTCGTCTTCTATGATGTCCTTCCCGATGGAGGCCAGGGTGGTCCACTTGCAGTTATTGGTTGCTCTCACTGCGCATCTTTTGTGAGCCTTGAACTTACACACTAAAAAAAAAAAAGCATCCATTTTTAACTGAAGAAGTATTTTTGGACCTATTGAAAGGAAATCACGGCATGAAACTGTAAAAGGGTGGGACTAGGCAGAAGAGAAACAACTATTTAAAAAAATTTAAATTGGGCCGGGCGCGGTGGCTCACGCCTGTAATCCTAGCTCTCTGGGAGGCCGAGGCGGGCGGATTGTTTGAGCTCAGGAGTTTGAAACCAGCCTGAGCAAGAGCGAGACCCCGTCTCTACTAAAAATAGAAAGAAATTAATTGGGCAACTAAAAATATATAGAAAAAATTAGCCGGGCATGGTGGCGCATGCCTGTAGTCCCAGCTACTGGGGAGGCTGAGGCAGTAGGATTGCTTGAGCCCAGGAGTGTGAGGTTGCTGTGAGCTAGGCTGACGCCACAGCACTCTAGCCCGGGCAACAGAGTGAGACTCTGTCTCAAAAAAAAAAAAAAAAAAATTTAAATTACTCTCCAACAATAGTAATGGTATCCTAAAAAACAAATATGGCTATGCGTTTATGAAGCACCTTTATCAAGCTGTAGATAGATTACTGAGAAGTACAGAAAAGAAATAAATACAAAAGAATTAGTACTTGAAGAGAAAAGAGACAACACACACACACACACACACACTCACTCACACACAGGAGCAAATAAAATCTGGTAACAGGACTGCTGGTAACATCCTGTTTCTTAATCTGGGTGCTGATTACACGAATGTGTCTAATTTTTGAAAATTCATTGAGCTATACACTTCTGATATTTGTATTTTTCTATACATATGACATACTGCTAATAAGAAGCTTGAAAATGCCAGTAAGATAAAGATAATTCGGGAGTTTTAAAATGCAAGTACAAGAAAATATCCAAGCATCATGGAAAATCAGTTGATGAGGGTCACAAACACGCCACTACCTTTTAAAATTATTATGTTGCGATGACCAAATGACAAAGTAAGAAGAATGAATGATGAATTGATGTTTCCACTACAGGCTTCACTAATTCTCCCAAGCCATGTTATCATAAAGGAGCTTATAAAAGAGAAATAAGAGGAAATAACTAGGTAAGAAGCCCAAAAATGGAAAAACAAGTAATCTACAGGTTATTTGAAAAATAAACCATGCTTATGCAAATCAGAACTTAACTACTACTAAACACATATATCCCTCTAAGGATATCAGTTATTCAAGTATTAGTGGATACTGATGTTATTAATACATCTGTTCCTGACTTTTCAGATAAATAGTTAAAAGTAAAGATCAATTTCAGTGGAAACAATAAGGTAACTGTTGCTAAATTTAAATGTAAAGCGACTCATGCTCATGATTTTTTGAATTTCTGATAGTCAATCACTAAAAAATTTTGAATGACTTGTTATACACCATTCTCTTTAAACTGTCCTAATTTGATGTAACATGAAAACAAAAGGTTCAGATAAAATAACTAAGATGTCTATGGCCAAATGTTCAAAATGCTCAGCTATCATGACTAGCCTATATATCAATGGCCACTTAAACTGAGCTGGCTTATCCTTGAAAAACATTAGTCTGTACACATTGGAAATGTTTCACTTGCCTCCTCTTTTGTGTACTTTGAAAAATTCTTTCCTGGCAATCATACTATTTTTGTTATAAATGACTATGTGACTCAAACACAGATTTCATATAGAAAACAATATTTCAATTGAATTTTGTTGCTGATAAACAGTAAGTGTGAAGACACAGCACTACAGGAAGTAAGCTTAGCTTGAATAAAATTTTTATCATGATTTGCTCCAATACAAGTGACCATTTCAAACTGTGGTCAGTTAGCATCTCTAGGCTTTTTCATTTATTATGGCATTTTTCAAAAGTGGAATCCTAAAACTATCTGCAACAGAGTCCCTAAGGTGATTTGTAAGTACAAATAAGTACTTGATATTAACAGTTGCTACCTGGTTTCTAA
>NW_012134969.1:3853566-3876519 GCF_000956105.1 Propithecus coquereli | reverse complement strand
TCATGGAATATATCTTGAAAATTGATTTTAAATATACTTCAAAATCATTTATAGTGAGCTTAGAATTAAATACATAGTTTTCAATTGGAAAATATTTTTTCACTTAAAAATAAAAGGAATGCAATATTAAATGATTTCATAATTGATTTACTATGGTATCAAGAATATTCTATTAATAGTTAAATAATGCTGAGTTTACATATCATTTCCACTGTCTATTTTAACATGATTTATATGAAGAATTTTTCCCCCATTTTATAAAACTCCACTGTACTACTTTTCAGCAAGGAGGAAGAATTAGCATAAAAATCCTTTAGTTGGCTTTAGGGAAGAAAATAATTGTGACTTTCATCTTTTTTCATGTCATTAAAAAAGGCAAATTAATTATATTAAGAACCTTAAAGCAAGAGGAATAAAAGCTTCATGCTTATAGCACCAAAAGTGCTTCAAAGTAAGACTCTGAAGAAATCTGAAAGAAGCCCTTATTTACTTGTGAATACAATATTCTGGCGGTAATCTTCAAGTTACTAAATCCTAAGCATTTACTGCAAAGAAGAGATCATTTACTTGTGGAACAAGAGCAAAATGTTACACTCCTACCTAGAAACTATTTCCAAATAATAAATTACATATTTATTTATACAGAAAATAAGATTTTTTTCCTTAGGTTAAAAGCCTCTTGATCAAGTGATAAATCTAAATGTTATATTACACTATAGAGCAAATTTTACAAGTAATGAAAAAGCAATAATCATCTAAAAAGAAAAAATGAAGGAACCCTTCCCAAAAGGAGTAAACCAGTAAATCCAAATCACTTCTATTCATCTTAGAAAAGAAGTCCATTATTCAAAACAGTAGAGAGATCAGCCAGTATTAGGTACTCACGAGTACTGCCTCCTCTCCTTTGTCATTGGTTTAGGCTACACAGTCCTTTCTTAAACCCAGAAGCTTTTTATACATCTGACAGGCACTCGCACTTAAATACAGTCAGACAAAAGTCACATGGAAGAGCAGCACCAACCGGTCAGCTCTGGGTATTTGTTAATTGCATATGAAATTGAAGAGAACCTCACTTTTGCAATTTCTTCGTTTTCCACAACCCTCTTTGGATAAAGCTTATTAGCAGTTGGTCACTTCTCTTCCTGAATAAATAGTTAATGCAAAGAGCAAGGCCTCACTCATTACTTAGGAGCCAAATGGATGCTTTATTGCTTCAAAATGTTTTTCTAGGACAGCTCATCAGATGCAGCCGAGAGGTACCATTAAATCATAATATACTCCTGGCTCCGATGGCACAACATTCTAGAGATCTCCAAGTTTCACTGGGGCCAGTGATGTTATCTGAATAAATATCACCTTCAGCATTTATTTTACTTATTTTTTGCTATACTAGATGATGTAACTATAAGCATTCCTTCTCTTTCATTTATGATTTTATCATGAGACAAGTATTATTCAGACAAATAAACCAAGCTCGCTATTTCATTCTTTAATTTTGTTCTTTGCTGAATTCTAAGCAAAGCATGGTGACTAATGGTTTTAACTACCTTTAATATCTTTACATTAAAAGTCTGGTAAAATCTTCGCGAATTTGATAAAAATGGAAGTAAGAAGGATAGAGAATGGCTTCTAATTTTTTTAATGGTTTTTGGAATACACAAATGCCTCGATACTAACCGATTTCAGCAATATAACTTACTCGTGCATGTACCTTATATGCTAATAAAGTAAAATGTATGCATTTGCAATTTCTCCTTTTTAATAAAAATTCGTCTTAAAATGAATAATAAAAATGTAAAAATCATAATACATTTTAACAGAAAGTTAAGTTTTTCAGAGGTAAAAGAAAATAGAAAGTTATTTTGATTTATAGGCCTTGTGAATGCAATTAAATCTACTGATTATAAAGTGACATTATAAAAAGTATGAAAAAGAAATCCTTCATAAGTGATACGATGCAAAGATGTCTGGCTTTGTGGTCGCAGGGCCAAAAATACCTCAGTGAGAAGCCCCAAGTTGTCTGGGCTAACTAGCCAGGCCTGGCTTAAGGAGCAAATCTGTGACATCTCCTTCATTGGCCCTGTCCCTGCTGGGGCAATCCCTTGGCAGGCCCCTTCAGTGCTCTGAGGCTCTTCCCCCTGTTATTTAAAGTCATCCTCATCCCAGACCTTTGTAGGAAAAGACTCTAACAGACACAGTTGTTGATTGACAGGCTCTGGTTAAACCCTAATGGAACTCTATTACACTACAGTGGTTTCTCGTCCAAGTCTTTATTAGGAAAATATCTGGAGACGAGAAACTCTGAAAATTATTTGGTTCTTACTCTGAGAGTTTATCCACTTCAGCCTTTTTATTATGACAAATGAGTAGGATATGAAAGATGGAAAGATAGAACACGATCCCACCACCACACTGGGGTAAGAGGAGCTATTCCCCAGGGAAGACAGGGCCTGGCAGGGGGCCAAGTCCAGGAAGTTTCTGGAACCAGAGGATGTGTTACTTTTCTTGAAGAACCTGAAGCTTACAAATCCTAAAATGTCCCCTAGCACCTGTCCTTATTTTGATCCCACTCTAACCCTCTCTTCCTACTGCTCCTATCTTCCCAAAATGATTTTTTTTTGCAGGAATGTCTGAATCTGCTTCAGTAATTTTTTCAAGCTATATCCACCATGCCCACCTTGGATCCTGGAACACATCTGTCTGTCTGCTCATCCATTCGAGCATTTACTGAGCATGTCCTGCATGCCAGAGCCCAGGGATAAAAACCACATGGGATTTGCCTTAAGAGTCCATAAAGGAGACAAGAAGTAAACCAAGGATTTACTTATCTGAAAACATGCTGTACAAGAGGGTCCAAAGGAGAGACATCTAAATCAGCTCGGTAAGCGCGACCTCATATAACACACGAATTCTCCATTAATAGAGATATTGCCCCACGTTGGGAGTTACTGGCCTATAAAGATTCAACGACACTACTATGTATGTATAAGAATCAAGAATTTTTGGTAAAACAAGAATACATAAAACAGACATAAGACAATCTGGCATTAAATTTAAAATTCTACATAAGAGTAACATTGTAGTTAAGACTTTAAATATATAAATGTCCACAGGGGGGAAAAGAGATACATAGCCAAAATTGCACTGCTATCTTTCAGTGAAGGAATTACAGATCATTCTAATCATATTTTTCTTATTTGTCTGCAGTTTCTAAAGCAAATACATAGTATTTCTGTAATAAAAAAATCACTGCATTTTTACTAATAAAAAGATGGGAATTTAGATTTTAAAATTTTGCATTGTTCTCAAGCAGGAGTTCACAAACTCTGCAGCACATAGAATCACCTGGGGGTGGGTGGTTACAATCCCAATGTCAAGGCCACACTCCATACCAATAAACTCAGAACATCTGGGAGGAGGACCCAGACACCAGTATTTTTTTTTAACTCCCAGGTGATCCAAAGTACAGCCAAGTTTGAGACCCAGTGTCTAAAGATGTTTTATTGTTCCCCACAATAATGTTAGAACTTTACAAATGAGAGAAGTTTCTAACAGAAGTGAATTCTAGGGAATTATTAGTCTGCAAATTGTCAGTTGAAAATCACTAATATAAAAGCAGAGTCTAATTGTGTGTCTAAACTCTGGAGTCAGACCAATCTAACCTGAATTCCGACAGCATCCCTTCTTACCTGTCTGGCTATGGACACATTTCCTGGGCTCTGTGAGCCCCAGTCTCCCCTCTGCTAAGTAGGACTAGAGCAGTAATTCATAGCTCTGTAGAGTCAGGTGTGGCTCAATGAGTTAAGCCAAGTAGAGCATTTAGCATAGTGTCTGCCATGCAGTCAAAGCTTAGTAAATGTTAGCATCACAAGTCTTCTTAGCAATGAAAGAAATCACATATACATTTATAGATTTCTTCTGTACATGTATATATTTCTTGTGTAAGTGTGGTCCAAGAAGAAAGTCAAATGAGCTTAAGTCAGAAATAGAGGAATTTTGCCAATAAAATAGTCATTGACTAGCAAACCACCAAAATAGGAATAATGATAATGACCTACTGATCTACTCGTTAGAAGACATTAGGAAAATGTCAACCAACAAATTAGGAAAAACTTGACTCCCCTTAATTGCACTGCATCTAGCCTTGCCCAAAGCAGCATTATAAAATGGCAAAAGGCTTACCAAAATTAAGAGCATCAGAGTCTCTGCACATCACTGAAAGAATTCAGCATGCGGTCTCTGGTAGGTACCACATCTAGACTATTCAAGATAGATGGCTACTTGTTTTAACTCAAATTTTTGATTCAGCAATGAAGGAAATTCTGCAACCTTCTCTGGTCATTTTAAATGTCCAATAACTTTTTCTGTTAAGAAATTCTTATTTCTAACCTAAAGTTCCTAATAACAAACTGATCACATCTGCCCTATTGCAGGACTTACTGTTGTATCTTTAGTGAATAATCCTGAGCTCCCCTTATTGAAATAAAAATCCATATGCAGTGCAATGCCTTTACTGGAAAGCAGGACCAGCAGAAAGTTTAATTGTACTATAACAATTTTTATTGTCTCTATTTATTATAATTTAGGTGATATAATTTGACTTGTGTTATAGTCTAATCAGGCATAATTATGTGCCTATCACTAGCTTTGCTATACCTGAAGTCATCAACTGCTCCGTCTTAACATACCTTTTCCATCTTTCCTCATAAAATCTATATCTCACTCTTTAATTACATATGTTGTTTTTTGTTTTCATCCTTCCTTTATGGAGTGAAACAAATCACTCTGACAACTGAAATGTGCCAAACTACAATGTAGTCATGCATCTTAAGTGACCATTTTGAGAGCAGAGATACTCTCAAAGAATAAACTGGAGAAGAGACCTCTACATCCCAGAGCACAGGTCTGGAACTGCACGTGTGCACCTCGATCGAGCCAAGTATTTTTCAAAATACACCAAAACCAAGCTCCAAAGAAGACTTGTTGAACGAAATCTTGGTTTGTGCAGGGGTGTGTGTGGATAATTTTAGATGAAATTTTAGATGTAATTTTAGATGTTGCTTGGCAGAGCTACCCAGGTGATTCTGTGCGTACCCGTTTATCCACCATGAAGGCTACTGGAAGCATCCAACTTTCCTACTCAAAAAGGCAGGGTCTGGTATAGTAGAAACAATGCCAAGAAAGTGCTCTCATTCTCTATGGCTCCCTATTTCTCTTTTCAGCACCCTTCTGCTCCCCAATTCCCAATGTTCTTGTCTGCCCTCGATAGGATTCCAATTTGTGGGACCAATCTGAAATAGCCTTCCACCTACTGCATCCGTGTAATATAACAGAGGTCGCAGAAGTGTAATCTCTGATTTTTTGTTTGGTTATTCTGTTTCAACCCTGAAATGCATTGTTATTAAAAAAAATTAAAATCTACCATAATTACGTACAAGCACAAGCAGATTATGCCTGTTTTCTTCAGTTGGTCACTTCGCACACTTATATTGCCCAGTGGTCCCTGGAGGCATTTGAGTTTACAAGTCCTCCCTGACTCCTTTGCTTTCTAGGGTCAACAGCTCCTCCATTTTATTAACCAGTTGCCTTAAGCCCCATCTGTGTTCTAGCGTTTGTGTTTGGAATTAAAATCATTTCGCAAGCCCAAAATACTAAGAGTTATCATTTATGGAGTACTCTTAACAGGGCAGGTATATAATCTCATTTCATCCACACAATTCAAAAAGTAGCAATCCCATTTTTCTTTGGAGGACCCTAAGGCTCAGAAAGGTTTGTAACTTGTCCAAGGCCATGAAGTGCAGGTAGGATTTGAAACTAAATTCTGTCTGCCTTCCTAGCCATCTACCAGAGAAAGAAGGAACGGCAAAGAATTTACTGATGTTATCCTGGAAGCGCAGGTGGAAAAGACTGCATGTACTGCTTGCTTACTTTTTCTCGCCTTAAAAAAAATAATCAGGGCAGCTGCACAGTTGCATCTAGATACTATACCTACCTGTGCATTCCTTAAAGGTGAGCGAGAAAGGAATACAAGGATGCTGATATAGAATAATAATAATTTCATTTACTAACATAGACAAGATGCAAACCAGGCACCCTCAGAGAACAAAATATTTACAAGATATATAATCATATATGGCATTGTATTGGAAGTATTACATCGTACATGGGAAACTGAGAATTTTTTTAGTATTAATTGTAATAACAAGGATCACAGAAATTTCAGAAATTATTTATGTGGGCTGTCACATACACTCCTACTGTAAATTAGTGGTATTAGTTAATGGACACATTAAAAGTTTTACCATTCGTTTAATATTTTCAGACTGTACCAGAGATTGGAACGATGCATTAGCCTCACTCCCCTGGCACAAGCTTTGGTTTGTAACCGTAAATGGCTTTGTACAGGACACATATGTAATGGGAAGTTTCAAAACAAAATAATTATCTTGTTTTGTATTGGTCATCACAAAACTATTTCTAAAACCTAAATTTTCCATTACACCATAATCATACTTAATGAATGGGAGAAGATATTTGAATATGCTAGAAACTTAAAAAGAGCCATGAAAATGATACCAAAAAAGTACTTTAAGCCCTTTTAATAGTGTTTAAAGCACTTCTGTGAATTGCCTGCTAGACATTGCCAGGATATCTTAGAGCCACTTCAAACTCACAATGTCCAGACATGAAGTCTTCCCTACACTCTCCCTCCCCCCACAAACCTACTTTTATTCCTATTTTCTACCCTTAATTAAAGGCATCATTTATATACCATTCTCTCAAACTCAACAATGCGACATTAGCTTCCTCCTCTCCTTCTACCCCATCGTTGGCCATGGCTCTCCCGTTTTTCTGCACGAGGTCTCTCATCCAGTCCTCCTTCCCTCCCATTGCAGACAATCTGACACGTGCCCCTACTCTGGTTTCCCTGGACATCGTGGCAGCATCCAAGGTGGTCTTCTTGCCAAATCCATCACTGTTGTCAAATGCATCTGATAACAAGCTGGCAAAAGGGGGTTCCCACATACCATTTTACAAATTTTTAAATAGACAATAAACATTTTGATAAAAAAATAAATCAAAATGTATTTAGAATAAAAAGTATGCCTCCTGCCTAAGCCTGCCCCCAGTTACCAACTTCCCTCCCTAAAAACAAATATTGTTAGCTTCCTGTATATCTCTCCAGAGATAGTCCATCTATATATAACAACTATGTGCTCTTTTGAGGTTTAAATGTATGCCCGCACACACACACACACACAAAGTAACTTTTATTTTTTTTTTCTGAGACAGAGTCTCAAAAAAAGTCAGCTGGGCCAGAGTGCAATGGTGTCATCATAGCTCACTGCAACCTCAAGTGATCCTCCTGTCTCAGTCTCCCATGTAGCTGGAACTACAAGCACACGCCACCGCCACCACACCCTGCTAATTTTTCTAGTTTTTGTAGAGACGGGGTCTCGCTCTTGCTCAGGCTTGTCTAGAACTCTTGGCCTCAAGCGATCCTTCCGTCTCTGCCTCCCAGAGTGCTAGGATTACAAGCATGGGCCACACGCCTGGCCATACAGAGTAACATTTCATACATGCACACTGTTATACATCTGGCTTTTCCCCTGAATAAAACTTGGGAGTTTGGTATGTATTGTTACATATAGCACTGATTCATCTTTTAAATGGCAGTATAATATGTCATTGTGTGATAAATTTCATAATTCACTCCAACCAGTCAGTCTCTAGCTTACACATCTGGATTGTTTCCAACTTTGGTTATTACCATGTGCAGCCAATATCCTTGTATATAGGTCTTTGTGCACATCAATGGTACATTGTACTGCCCTTGCTGATTCTGGATGATGGGGACAGTGAAGGCATTGATGAAGACTCAATCTATCCTATAAAGTGTGTACCTTGATATTATGTTCAACCTCAAGTTAAAATCTTTTAGAAGTTTATTTACAGTCATTTTGAGGACAGTCACATCAGTCCTTGCTAATGGGCATGATTCCACCCATCCTGAAAAGGCACATCCAATCTAAAATATATTGCGATGAATACTTTACCGTAAAAAAAGCCCAAACAACCTGAATTCTTACAAAGGGCCCAGAGGGAGAAGGATTAGCTGCTTGGTCCTGACAGCTTTCTCACACTACGGGTCTGACAAGTAGAACAGCCCTAATAATGTTGTTGAGTAACTGGGGAAAATTAATTAATTATTATTATCATCCTTTATTGATGGAATTCTGAAAAAGAAAATGGCTAAGGCTTATGCAGAAACCAGATCACAGAGGCCAAACACTCAGCCCATTGCTCTTATAAACATGAGATCTACAACACACAGAATACAGTGACTCTGCCCACTTGAAATATTAATGGCCAGCCTATGTGACTTCTGGTTACTGCCCCAGTAGCTGCCCACTGTCCAACATTCATACTAAATAGTGTTGTGCTAGATTATTACAAAGCATTATGGAAGTGTAATAGCAACCCAGTTGCAGAGAACAAGAGGCCCCACCAGTTGATCTTAGCAGACAGTGTCACTGGGCAATCCTGGTGTCTGGATCAATGGAAGACATCACTCCATCTTGCCAGGAGGGGCCTGATCCAGTCCTGATGTCAAGGGCCAGAGTTGTTGTATGGCCACACCTTCTAAGATGTCAGTTCTCTTTAATACTCTCTTACTACTAATCTGTTTATCTCCAAGATATAAAGACTAACGTCCACCGTGAATTCCATACCTATGGGAGTAGCTTACCAGAAGCTTCTGAGAGTATCCTTAGACAGTCACCTGACCCTCCACCCCAACCCTGAGCAGCTAACACAACCTGAATTCAATATGGCAGGGGCACTGGAAAGGTCAAGCCTCCATGATACACAGTTAAAACTGATCAAACTTTTCATCTGGATGGCAGTCTTCTAGTGGGAATCTACAAGGTGCCTAAGGTTAACGGCCTCCTTCGTAAAGCACTGGTGTTCAGACTCAGGGATAAAAAGTTCTACATGGTCGCCATATTTTGGCCTCAGAAATACTGGGTTGGGGGCATGTTTGTGGAGAAGAGCAGATGCAGCAGTCCCAGAAGGAGTTTATCTATGGCATCCTGAATGGTCTGGGCCCCAAGTGCTAAGAGAATTGTAATTCCCCCTCTTTTCTATCACCTGGGCCCTGTGGTGGCACCGTTTCCAGTCCCAGTTGGGAAGTGATCCTTTGTTTTTTGGATCCCAAGTGTCCTGTTCCCAAAGCCACATAGGGACCTATCCTGAGTGGCAGGCACCACATTCTTTTAAAAGTATTTAAATTCAAGTAAAACCTTTTTAAAAATTTGGTACTCAATGGCCAATTCTTTTTATTCACCACCATATACCCAGAATCTAGCACAATGTCTGATACATATAATGAACTCTCAATAAATGTTTGCTAAATGAATGGATGGATGAATTCTAGGGGCAGTCCTAGAAGTGGAGGATATGGTGGGGAGCGGGCCACTGGGCAATAGCCCAGGAGGACAGAAAAAGTGCTGGAGGCAGCAGGTTGAAGGTTATGGATCAGGAGTGCCAGTTTTCCCTGAGTCGTGGATCTTTAGCAAGACCAGGCACAGGGGAAGGGGAAAGTGGTAATGACAAGCAAGGCAACTTATCATCATACCCTGCCTGAACCCCCAAGGACACAGCTCTTTGGATGACAACAACCCCACTCAACTTACTGATAGTATCTATTCAGAGCACAACAGACCTTTTTATGAAACTGATCTATGTGCTGGGACTCCCATGGTGTGATTTTGCAAGGGAGCCCCGGATCTCCGGAGTTGGCAGAATACTCAAGGACATGATTGAGTATTGCCTTACTTTGGAAAACCCACTTGAAAGATTTATGGAAGGCTACTACTGAAGGTGGAGACAAAGGCACTGTTCTTCTGCCACACCTTATCTCTACCCAAGATTTTAGTCTAGCTACAAAAGTACCAATGGCTTCTTACCCGCTAGGACTTTGTTCTGAGGAAGCCCATAATTACTTTAAGAGCTATTTCTCTGGGTTATATTCTTGGAAATGATGCTATATCACTAAATGAAAAGATAAATATGACGTACCCACAGAAACAATGATAAGATATATCATTTCTAAAAATCTCTAATCTTTAAGATATAAATTTTAAACTTGACTTATAAATTATCAACTTTCCTTGTATAAAACCATCTGAAGTATACATAAATCAATTTTCAAAGGCAAAACAACAACACTTAAATTGCATTGATATGGTATCATTTTGGAGTGCCATAAAATATTTTAACCAACATAACATAAAAATATGAGGTTTGCTGCTATCAGACATCTAATAATATTGTAAACAAAGGTGGGACAACTATAAAATAATTGTGTTTGGAAGACATGGCATAAAAAAAGTCTGATCATTATATAAAGACTTCAGTGAGGATGCAAGTATTTATGGGCATATTATTTATAACCCAAGATCATGGGGGAAAATTAGGAAACTGTGTTCTCTGGGCTAAAACATGAAATGATACAAAGAAAAACTGGAGTTTACAAATATCATTCATTCATTCACTGAACAAGAACACATTCCTTCATTCATTCAACAAATATCCATTGACTTTCTCCTCTGTGCCAGGCACCATGTTAGCCTTGGGGATTCAATGGTGAAGAAGATATTGGCTGTGCCTACAAGGAAATCTCAGTCTTCACCATCTGTCCTTAGCCCCTCTCACATACACACACCACATAAAGATTCTCCAAGTGCAATCTTGAAAGATGGTCAGTTAGCTCTTGCTGTGTGGTACAAGGAGACAGTGTAAAGTATCTAACATAGAGCCCAGAAATCTCTAAATCCACTCCTCCTTGTCTGTCTCAACAAACACCAAAAACTGAGGGGCCCAAATTCTGCACTAGCTGTGCACAGCTATCAGTCACCCAACCTTGAGAAATTAATTTCAGCATTTTAAACCTGAGTCTGTTCTGAGAACTCTCTTCTTGAAGGCCTCTTCCGGCTCACAGGGAATGAGATGACTAAAGATTTCTAATAATGGGCAGAGCTATTACCTCACAAGGGGCCTGTTCTATCAGATGACTCAAGTTAGAAAGTTCTCTTTTACATTGAGCTGAAATTGTCCCTCCATGAATTCAACCACAGATCTTTGTCCCGCACACTTTAACAACACAAAACCTATCTACTGTTTCTCCTACATGAAAATTCTTCAAATATTAAAAAGACATCTGTCCCATTTTCCCAAGTCTTTAAAATAAAAAGTACCCTTAAATGCCAATCAATCCCATGATTCACAGACCTTTTTATAAAATTTGTTACCTTCCTTTGTGAGCTCTTTAGTCAACATTTCTCTTTAAAATAGAGTGCCCAAAATATAATGTCATATTCTAGATTTGTAGTCTGGCTGGCAAGTGCTTGCTATGCACCTGGTTATGCAGCATAAGACTCTGATTGGCTTGTAGAAAAGACAACTGAACGTGTAATGACCAATTAGAGGAAAACTATCTGAACTACATTTATTTAAAACTCCACAATAAAGAGGCAGGGTAGCAGAGTGGTCAAGAATACAGACTGAACCCAGATGACAAATGGGTTCAGATTCTATTTATTACATATATTAGATGTTAGCTTCTCTGTCGCAGATTCCTCATCTACCAAATGGGATCATAATAGTTCTTACCTTACAGGATTCATAAAACAAACTGAATGGGTTATCAGATATAAAGCATTTAGAACAGGAATATAGTATAATAGTTACAATAGATACTATCAAATAAGGTAAGCAATTTATTTGTCTCAGTGATTTATCTGTCTCAATTTATTGAGATAATAATCTAAATATTTTTTGTGTGTGCATTCACCAGTGATATCAACAAAACCAACTTTTAGTTACTTCCTTTGTAACTAAATGTTGAGCTATTAATGGATAAAAGTAAACTGACACTTTCTTAGGTTCAAAGGATGTGATATTCCTCTTAAGAGAGAGATGAACTGAACTATATTAACTGAGAGGAAGCCAACAGAAAAATAAACAGTAAACATTAAAGAAACAAAGTCTTAAGAACATTTTCCCTCCCATTAAAACCCAGCCTGTTCATTTCAATTATACTATGAATGCATATTTTCTGTCATTTACATGCCATAAGAGTATGTTCTCTTTGTTTTTTAGTGTCTTTTTCTGTTATACTTAGGAAGAATCATAATCTAATGCTAATCAACTTTCGGTCACATCTGCTGTGGCAAGTGACCCCTAAACTAAAATCGCCCTTTGTTCTAGTGCTCATTTAGTTCTAAAAATAAGTGCTACCACAGGGTGCCTGTGTTTTATCAACCAAGTAAGCCAGTGCGGATGTGCAGTACCCACGAAATCTCGCACACACCTGCAGACCGCTCGCTGAAAACGTTAAGCGTGGTTAAATAAACAAAAATAAAGACCTCTGTATTTCTTTCCACGTCAAACAAACAAAACACATTCTACTTTCTCTCCGAACTTTCATAAGAGGTTTTAACAATGCCAGTGCAATAATTTCTTAAAAATAATGACTCATTTGTTTAAGGTTTAGCCTAATCTTCATTAAAATTTAAAGAAAACAGTCATTTGAACAGCACGCTTTAAAAGCCTCACACACACCATGTGATTGTGATGACTTTCAAATCCTTTAAAAGCTCTTCTTTAGCAAATAACATTTACCTAACAAGGTGAGATTATAATTTCATTCATTACCAAATGGTTGCTTTTCCCAGTAATATTTATTATTAATCATATGACATAAAAGTGGACATAAATCTTTGCTATACCCCTGAAAGACAGGACTAATGGAATCTTTTCTCAAGACAAAGTTCATCCATATTCCCCTTCAAAATTCCCCAACTTTTAGGAATTGGCAACATACTGCCACTTGTAAAGGAAATAGAGGGATGATAAATTCAGGAAAATAATGGCCACTAACATTTATTAAACTATATGTGCTCATCACTGTGCTAGGTATTTTAGTGTATTATCACATTTAATTTAATCCTCATAACCCCAAGAGGCAGGTACCTTTATTATCCTCAGATTGCAGGTGAGGAAACTGGGATTTAGAGGGGTAAACTAGTTTGTCCAAGGTCACATAACTGGATGTGGCTGACCCAGGACCCAAACCCAGGCAGTCTGACTTCAGAGTCTAAGCTCCTATCCTCTGCAATTTGGTAAATCAAAAAAAACGTGGGGATATACATATTCTGCTTAATGAGAAAGAGACAAAGAGAGCAGTGGGTGAGGGAAGAAAGGGAACAGCAGAGACAAAGACTGTCCACACAGGGAGGATACTGTGTGATTGGAAAGAGCCTTGGATTAAACATCAGGATATCTGGGAGCCCCTTCCCGGGGCGGCACCTGTGTGACCAAGAGGAAATTAATTCTTCTCTCCAGCCTAATAAAAGAACAACACATTCACACGCAGCACAGGGCTATGTTAAAGACAAAAAAGTTAGTGTGACAATGAAACAGCATACAGACATCAATAAAATAAGACAGAAAATGAATAATTTTTAAAAATTAACAAAAAAGAACATATTATAGATTTAACAATCATATAAAATGCCATGGCGGAATTTAAACTACAAATAAGTAAATCAACATTAGCCTACAAGCTTATCAAATGACAACAAGGCTGTCAAGGATTGTCCTTTCCCATTCCCTGACCACATCACTGCCACCTAAAATCATAGAAAAATGCTTTCAATGTTAGCAGGCTTTGTTGTAGTTGTCTACTGCAGGTGACACTTGTAAAACCATAAACTCAAACCACAGTCAAAATAAGCCCAATTCCAGGCAATTAAAAAGTGTGTGCATATATAAATATACACACATATACATATTTAAGTTATCATATCCATTTATTTCAATAAAGCAGAGAAATCTACCCACACTGTGTGACCTACAGAAACTGTGAGATAAATGGGCATTGCTTTAAGCCACTAAGTTTGTGGTGGTTTGTTACCCAGCAATAAAAAACTAATACAATACCTGAGCCAATGTAGACAATGGAAAAAAAACAGGACAGTTATTAACTCTGGATGGGAGTGAGAGACTGTGCAAAAAAGGAAAAGCGATCATACTGTATACAGGTTTTAAAGCATGTCCCCCACTCCTTTGACACCATTGTCTTGATTGTCTGTGTCTCTACCCCTTAAAGCTTGGCTGGCCGGCATTAGTGACTCGTGCACACCAGTCAAATGCAGTGGAAGGGACGCTGAGCTTCCCAAAGTAGGTCAGTTGCTTCCCTGGTCTCTATAGCCTGTTTTACCAGAGAGTTCGACATTGGGCTTTCAGGCAAAGTGCAGGTTGCCCATTTTTCAGTTACTATTTATATTGTACTTTGTCAACATATCATGCTTAGGAACTTCTAAGAGATAAGGGATGGATGTAATGAAGCAGAATTTGGCCATTCCTGCATCCTCCAGCCATGATACCATCACGTGACACTATTAACCTCTGACGTGAGCTAGCCACAATGGCAGTGTCGAAGACAGGGAGGTTGTCAATTACTGTTTAAAAACATTCTCTTGCTCCTTTTCATATCCTGGAAAGTTCTACCAAATTCACGTGCTGTAGAACCCTAAGCAATCTGCCTAACTTCTTAGTCCCTACATTTCTAATCCAACAAACTTCAGAAATAACATTTGGTTGAATGAAGAAATTTCTTGAAAATATTTCAACAAGTATCTTCTCAAGCCTGAAATAAACTTTCATCTTATTAATTAAAATCAACAAGTACATATGGATAAGGCACTATGAGGGAAAAAGATATGACAGTCCCTGTCCTCAAGGAGGTTATAATAAAAATAAGTACTTAACTAAGTATAAGGCAGAATGTGGTAAGTTCTATAAGAAAGATACAACAGGAGAGATCACGTGTCATTGAACAGCCAAGAAACAGCTGTACAAAGGATCTCAATAACCTCTCCAAACCCATGCCATTCGGTTCCCTTTATTTTATCTACTCTGACACCGTGTCTTCACCTGAAATTACTCCGTCCTTCAAATTTTAAACTTTGAAACCCTCTTTCAGACTAAACTCCCAAAGGTTACAAAATCATAGCTGGATAAAAGGAGTAAGTTCTACATTCTATAGCACCATAGGATGACAATAGTTAACAATAATATGTGGTTTCAAATAGCTACAAGGAGGATATTAAATGTTCCCAACACAAAGAAATGATAAAAGTTTGAGATGATAGATACACTAATTACCCCAATCTGATCACTAGACATTATGTGTATTGAAACATCACTATGTACCCCATAAATATGTATGATTATATGTCAGTTAAAAAACAAAATTAAGAAGTATTAAAAAAATAAATCTCTGTTCGGGAGGAACTCTTATCTCCGCCTCCGTAAAGCTCCATAGCGGGAAGAGAACTATTGTTCACTGCAGAGGGGAAGACAAGCGGCTGACCTCATTGGTAGGACTGGTGAGGCTCTTTCTACTCCACCCTAGTCCACCTTCACTCGCAAGAAAGAAGGAATAAGCATCATTTGGCCTTACGCCTCCAACAATTTATCAGAAGCCCTGTGTTTAGTGGTTATTGGATTCCGTTCAGCCATTAACAAAGCTGTCCCTTACTCCTTATACCTTATTCTCAAAAACCGAGACCTCAGAGGGGAAAGACGGATGAGATACTGATCCCTCAAACATCCAGCAATCGCTTTATCTTTCTGTCCAGTGTGCCCTATAACCATCAACCCTGGGTCACCTCATTCGTTTGTTCTCTACTCCCACTTAAAGAAAATGTCACAGGCATAGGAATCAAGGACATTACTGAACTTGATCTCTAATCTTTAGTAGACACTATTCACTACTTAGCAATCTTCTACAGGTCCCTGTTCAGTTTCAATTCTCTTTTTCTACAGAAGCCACTCCAAACCATCCTAAACTTTCACTCATAGCAGATAACTTTGGCCTTCAATTTCACTGAGAAAATAGGAATATGTGGCTTTGAAACATATGAACCTCCTGGCCCCCTCTGCTTCCTTAAGCTTTCTGTGTCCTGTTCAACGCTGATCCCCCAACCTGCGCTCTGGTTCCTACCCCTTCAGCTTACTCAACAGTCATGCTCCATCCATCACTCCCTCTCGCTCCTGAATCTTCGACTTTGGGTTCTAGCAATTCTTTCCTCTCTTCGTATAAACACACTCAAAATCCATTTTTAAAACATAGCAAAAGAACAACAATGACAAAACCAAAACTTTCTTCTGGTCTAAGCATTCTACTAGCTATATCTCTTCTCCTTCTTTTAACAGCCAACCTTTTAGAAAAAGTCATCTAGCCTGGCTGTCTCTGTGCCTCTCACCGTGCACTCTCAGTATGACCCAAAGCATGCCACCCGCTGAAACTACTCACATCGACGGGGCCAAATGAACTCCAAGTTATTCATGACACACTCAACAACCACCTTCCAATTCTTCCTTGACTCGACCTCTCCACAGTATATGGTGTTTAACGACTTCCACCATGAAACTCCATTCCACTGGGGTTTTAAAACATCATCGCCTCCTGATTCTCCTTCTTTGCACTCAGTCTCTATGTGTCGGACCTTGAATTTTAACATTTTCCTGGACCTTGAATTTTAACATTTTCCCAGGACTCTATTCTTGGCTTTCCTCTTCTCAAACTAAACTCTCCCTGGGGATGGGGGAGAGGGGGAGGAATATTTACACTATGAATTATCCCACATGCCCATAAATCAATAAGACCAAATCCAAGTTCATATGCTTCCTCCCCCAGCCCAGCCCCACCAGTGCTCACCTCTGTCATGGCACTGCTCTGTCCTCCCTGTCCTGGCACACCTAGGGAACAGGCATAACACTACTGTCCTTAGCGGGGACCTCCTAAAGAGGGGACTGGGAGTGTGAATGGGGTGACAACTTGGCTAGAGCAATGCATCTTAGAGGACCCACGGAATATGTAGTTATAAACAGTACCCCACGTGAACTTCACTGTGAATATCTTGAGGGAAATACGATATGTATTCATCTCTGAATTTCATGTAACTGGCACAAGTGTCTGGCACATAGTGGAAACTCAATCCATATTTTGTGAATGAAAGAAGTAGGAAAAAAATGGGATATCTAAAATAAGCTTTGAAGAACTGGTAGGGTTTCAACAGCTATAGACGGGGGAGGAATCACTCAAGTCGGAGAGAACAGGGAAAGCGCGGGCACAGACAGAATTGATGAACCGGTGGGGCATTTAAGGACAAATAATTGTCAGGTGACACTAAAATACTGCGGCGTGATCATACAAAACTTGAAGACTGAGTTGGAGATGCAATCTGCAGGCAATGTGGAACCAGGGAGGTCTTTTAAGCAACGTGATCTGTGATTGGAAAAGAAGAAACTGGAACAGAGGACCCCTCTTGAGCAGCTGCCAAATGAATTACCTAAGTGAGAAGAAACGAAGGCCAGAACTACAGCGAGTGCCCCAACAACGGCAACTGGAGTGAAAGTAGAACAGATGGAGAAAATATTATTTTTAATACTGAAGATAAATAAACTTTTTAAATATTCAAGAACAATGAAATTAATTGAAAGGTGGTGAAAATTTAAACTACTAAAATTAAAAAGTCTAAAAAGGAAAAAATATAAATTATTTTTAAAAGTACATTTAAGCCCAGGTTAACTGAGCCAAACAATCACAAACGGTACTGGGTGTTAGAATATGCAATGTACTTAGAGTTCACTGTGTTTGAAAGAGTTCCAACATGCACACGTTGACACACATTTGGTAACTGAACAGGGCATTCTGTACATGCTTTAGAAAGGTCTTTCTATAACTTTTGAGCAGGGAGTTAGCAGAATATAATCATACCGTGAAGCTGTTGTTAGCATTTTTTGTGCTTGCTTCAGCTACACTGGCATCTGAGAGGTCAACTTCATCAAATATCAGAGACTGTTAATGAAAAAAAAAAAAACACAAACGCATTAGATGAAAACCTAACTCAAAGCTCTTCAATATGATTTTACCATCAGTTCATGACTATGAAGCTATGTCAGGAATTAGGAATAGAAAATGAAAAAAAAGTTAAGTTAGTGATGCTCTGCAATTTCTTCTTAGGAAGGATGAATAAAACTATAAAGTACAACTAATCCGTAAATCCCAAATTGAAAAGGACTTCAAAGAACCCCTGGGGCACGCTGTTTCAATGCAAATGCTCTGTGCTCTCTGGAAGCATAACTACCACTTATGGGGAGCCTGCTGAGTGTGTCTCACTCACACACACACACACACACACACACACACACACACACTATCTCTAAAGCTTGCAACAACTCTGCCAGGAAGCACACTAGTTCCCAGGTTTGCTCAGTGAGAACTGAAAACTAGTCCTGTCTGAGGTTACGATGAGTTACTGAACTTTCTGAATCTTATTTTTCTCATCTATAAATAAGTGTTCAAAGGAGATGATGAATGTGCTCTGCAAGTAGAAAATGATGGGGTTTTTTATATTCTTAAAAGTTGTCTTAACCAAAAAAGTTTCAGTGGTAAAAACTCCATAGAAATGGAATGTTTTAAAACATACGAGATAGCAACTAGGAAATTCTAGTAAATAAATGTATGCTTCCACTTTCAGTCAGTCATTGTTCGCACTCATTCAGTGTTCTTCCAGCCAGACAGACAAAACAGTGCACCCCTAGAACTGCAGAAAAAGGGCCCCCCTTTTCTGATAGCTTCCATCCCACCCCAAGCTCTCCAGAGGGTTATGCGAGTCTACTTCAATTCAACCAATCTGATTGTAAGACTTGCTCCTCGACTGCAAGGAATTTACAGTCTAGCACAGGAGATGAAATAGATGCAACTAACTTGAAATGTAAGATAGACAATTATTATAAAAGTGAAAGAGAAGAGATATAATGAAATGCTATAGAAGGTCACAGAAGATTTCTCCAGCAGAAAATAACTGAACTCTTTCTCTTGTGAATGATAGAATCAGGACTATTGGAGGTGGACCTTAAAGAAAACAGGGAATTTCATCAAGTGGGGATAAAGGAAAAGTCATTCTGGAGATGGTCCGCATGGGCCCAAGCTGAAGGCTCAAGGCTGTCTAGAGATAAAAGTGAAAAATCGGGATGGAGCCAGATCAGGGACAAGCTTGAACATAATGACTTATAAAATAAGATTATTTTATTTGGTTATTATTTCTATAGCTGCATAATCTAAGAATTAGGTTTGTTTATTTGTTTTTACCTCCTAGTGTATAACTCTACTAATTATATCAGGCACATTCATTTTTTTAAAATGGAAATGATTATTCAACTGGCACAGTAGCAAGAAATCTTCATGTTTATTTTTGAAGTAATACTAAAATATCAGTTTTAATAGAGGCTCATCATGACAAATTTTTCTCCCAAAACTGCATTATTATTATTTGGTTGAACTGTTATTATATATAACAATTGTTTTATCTTGATTTTATTTCAATATGATTTTTATTCTTAATTGCTAGCATGCTGCAGTGATTATTTTGTGTCAGGTTCTATGGGAGCAATTGATGTATATTATCTCCCGGAAGCCTCCTCTCAACAACACATGCTAACCACAGCCACTCTGCTGGAATGTGCTGGAAGTGGGATATGAACTCTTGTCTGAACCCAGACAGAGCATGAGTTCTTAGCCAGTATAGAGATTCTCTCTCTCTCTCTCTCTCATGGTCAAGGAAAGATTTATAGGGTAAAAAGTGGCAGAAAAGGGAGAAACCCAACATTTTGAGTTTAATACATCTCATAAGGCTACGTTTAATTGGAAGGAGAAAAGAAAGGAAGAAAGAAAGAAAACAACTACACTAGAACATTCCTAAAAGATTATCCTTAGGGACATGTCATGGGACTGACTCAAATAGTGACCTCCTTGGTATGGGGTCCAAGATGGATCACATTTATACCGAATTCATGTAAGAGCAGTAATGCTACAGTGAGCCTTTAAGACAAAAACAGCTTAAACAACCAAAATTTTAAATCCACCCACAAGCTCAAGTGCTTGGAACTAGTGGATTCTCCTGAATTACCTTTGAGTCCTTTGCATAGTAAAGTGTACGGCCTCGAAGTTTGAAGTATCGCTTTTTCCACCTTTGGAAAGAACTGGTTTGCTTCAACAGTTGTCCCTCTTTAATGCTGGTCTGGAGAGAAGCAGAAGCACAGCAATATGATTAAAATGAAATTCAAAACCAAATGAAATTCAGAATCAGTGACATATGATCATTTGCATTTCACGTATGTCCCATGTCTTAGAAATTACGTAGAAGAATATTTTATTCTCATCACAGTTGAATTAAGGAACCATGTGTACAAAGCCCCAAAGAGCAAACGTGAATTTAACATGGTTCCCTGCCCTCAAAGAATTCACAAATAATACACGAGACACATGCACACACACTATCATTTGCAATACAGTGTGATGTGCACGCTGCCTCATATATAGTAAGTACGGTGAAGGTGCAGTATAATGATTACGAAAACTCAAAGGCTCTGGAGCCAGAAACCTTGTGTTCGCCTCCTGGCGCCACCACTTAGTAGCAGAATGATCTTAGGCAAGTTGCTAAACTTCTTCATGCCTTTATTTATTCATCTGTAAAATGTGGATGAAAATACAATAGGATATACCTTTTAGGGTTGTTGTGAGGAATAAAAGAAAAACACATAAAGGACTTAGTGCACGGCACATAATAAGTGCTCATTAAATGTTAGTTGTCATCAGCTATCAGTTATTTATAACAAACATATATACAAAGTACTGTGCGTGATGGTCCAGAGAAGGAAGCATCAGCTCGCCTTAGAGGGAGTCAAAGAAGTTTTCCCAGAGAAGGGCCCACGGCCAGTCTCGAAGGAGTTTATCAGAATGACAAGAGATGGAAGAAGGGTATCTTAGGTGTGTGCAAAAGCAGAAAGGTTTAAAGCAGCATGCATATTGGGGGAATCCTCAAAGAGCTTTCTGTTATACATGCAGCAAAGGGTTTGCAAGGGGGAGTAGTGGAGATGTGGCTGGAAAAGGTAGGCAGGGGCTCTGCGGCTCTGGGCCAGACCCTGTGCTAAGTGCTTTACATACACTAGTTCATTTCACTGTCACCAACAAATACTTTGACCCTCTCTGACCTCATCTAGTGCCTCTCCCTCTCTTGGTCCCCTCTGGCAATAATGGCTGCTTTGCTCTTAAGTGGGCATACCTGCTCCCGCCCTAATCCTGGCACTACCTCTCCTCCGGGACTGCTCTTCCCTCAGATGGCCACCTGGCTCACTCCTTCACCTCCTGCAAGTCTTGACCCTCTAAACAAGACCCACCTCGCTGACCGCCTGTTTAACACTGCAACTTGTTCATGTTGTCGTCCATATTTTCCCCTGCCTGATCTTATTACCCACCCCCACAAAGTACTTTCCATCTTCTAACATATACTGTAATTTACTTATTGTGTTCATTGTGCTACCCCTATTAGAACATAATGTCCCTGAGTTTGTTATATCTAATAAAGTTAAATTTAATGTTTCATTTTAATTGGAAGGAAAGAAGAAAGAAAGAAAAAAAGAAAGCAGACTGTACTAGAGCTTTCCTATAAGATTGCTGTTAGGAGATGTGTCACAAGACTGGCTCAAATAGACCCCCTTGGAATAGGAGATAGATCACATTTATACTGAATTCAACAAAAAGAGTGATAATGCTATAGTGAGCCTCCAAGACAAAACAGCTTATAGGACCAAAATTTTAAATCATCCCACTGGATTGTGCGCTGATGTATGGCAAGTGCCTAGATTGGAATGTTATTTGGTGCATATGCTAATGAGATCTATATGAACGAAAGGCAGATGCTTCTGAGACGGAACCCAATCTCTTTGATTCTGGAGTTTCTTCCCAACTTTTACACCATAGTGCCTCTTATTTATCAATAAGACACAACATATTGAGAAAATTTTGTTGTCTCCAGGAAGGTAGTTGTTACATTAATGCTTACTTTCAATGTCAATAAGAAATTTACTCTACAGCTTGCTCTAAGATTGTCCTCCAGGAATTGTTGTGAGATCATTACAATTTAATGGTAACAAGATATTTCTGAAATTTCAGTACCAAAGAGCCAATTTAGAGTCAGACAGACAGACTTCAAGCCAGGCTCCAGCATACAATCACGGTAGGAACCTGGGCAAGTCACTCCAACTCTCTACACCCTCGTTTCCTCTCATTAAAAGAATGGCCCTAACACCAACTTCACAAGCTTGCTGCATCTAATTTAATTATAAGCTAATGCCTGTAGAGCACTTAGCACACTGTCTGGGTTAGAGAAAACATTCAATAAATGGGACAAAGTGTTATTATTATGATATCATTATGCTATTAAGTCCAGGGAGTGTTTTCCAGGCATCAAATTATACGAGCTTCTTGGAAGAAGTAAGTGCATGCTCACAGGCCACTGTCAGGACAAATAACAGCTGGAGTAGAAGGAGAGTATCAAGAGATAAGGTTAGAAAAGACAAGAGCCAGTACATGTTGGCCACAGCGGGGAGTGTGCTTTTTATTCTAAGTGCAAAAAGCTAGTGAGATGTTTAAGGTGGGAAAGTGACAGGGGGAAACTGGTGAGAAAGGAAGTCGCGATTCTAATGGCAGTCACAGTAGAGAACCGCTGCCTTAGATTAAGGGTGGGGTCTAGCTGCACATTTAAACCAATTATAGCTGCCTGAGTCCACACAGAAGCAAGGTTAGAGAGGCCTCCCGAGAGGAAGCAGTGAGGAAAGCCAGGTGTCAGGAGAAAATCCTGCCCTTAATAAGCCTCATGTGGCAGCAGCAAAAAGCACTGCTGGAGTGAAATTCCAGGCCCGATTTTGCGCAACTTCTTAAGAAAAATAAGATAGAATGCATGCATTCTAAGGCTATGAAACTTCCCTTCCCCTACCCCTCGCTTTTTTTTTTTTTTTTTTTTTGAGACAGAGTCT